>NC_044553.1:39599752-39905481 GCF_007565055.1 Rhinopithecus roxellana
GGGGGACAAGAAAGAAAAAGAAGTCAATGATACCCTAATGGGCATATCAAACTTAGTAAAGTCAGACTCACAGTTAACACAATCCTTCATTTCAATTTAGTTAATATTAAACCAATAAATTGAGGATCAAAATGTATCATAGCCTTTGCCTCTGAACCCATTATACATAGTTCTGCCTAAAACACCATTTAAAAACTGGACTAGGGGGCTTAAAATAATGTGGCAATGTTATAAGAACTTTAAATATCTTCATATATTTAATTCAAAAATTCCACTTTACTTCTACAATTTGTCCAAATGAAATAATTAGAAATTCATGCAAAGAGGTCCCCCCCCCCCGCACAAAGATGTTTATCATAATGTTATCTGTAACAGTGAAAATGGAAACAAAATATTTAGGGCAAGGAGACTAGTTGAATGCATTCTGTTACATCCATATGATAGACTACTAAGCCACCACCAAAAATCATGTTTGTTTGTTTATTTTGAGACAGGGTCTCACCCTGTCACCCAAGCTGGAGAGCAGTGGTACTGTCTCGGCTTACTACAGCCTAGACCTCCCTGGCTTATGCAGTCCTCTCACTTCAGCCTCCCAGGTAGCTGGGACTATGGACATGCAATACCATGCCTGGCTAGTTTTTGTATTTTTTTGTAGAGACAAGATTTTGCCATGTTGCCCAGGCTTGAACTCCTGGGCTCAAGTGATCTGCCTGCCTCAGCCTCCCAAGGTGCTGGGATTACAGGGTGAGCCACAGCACCTGGTCCAAATCATGTTTTTGAAGGATATTAAATGTCATAGGAAAATATAATACAAAACTATATATAGACTGATTCCAATTTTATATCAGCTTATACCTCTCATGCATATAAAGAAAAAGGATGTAAGTCAATATTAATACTGGCTATTTTTCAGTGGTGAGTTACATATAATTGTTTTTCCTTTTTTATACTTTTCTGTATCTCCTAATAATTTTTCAGTAGGTATATATTAACTTAATGAAGTCATTCATTCAACAAATGTTTATTCAGCTCCAACTACGTGTAAAGTCTTTTCTAAATGCTGAATTTACGACAGTAAACAAAACAAAACAAAAAGGCTAATCTTTACCCTCATGGAACTTAAATGCTGGTGGGAAATTCAGACAATTAACAAGATAAGTAAGAAAATATATATATAGATACACAATCACAGATTAAATAGTAAGGAAAAGAAGGCAAAAAATAATGCAGGGAAGAAAGACAGTAAGGAGGGGTTTCTGGCTTGATAGGGTGGCCAGACAAGACTTCACTGAGAAGGTAACACATGTGCAAGGAAAAAAAATGGAAGAAAAATAAAAATTGAGAAAAAGAAATAGTTACCAGTAAAGGAAAGTTAGTATCAATGATATAAAGGATGTCAATTATTTTAAGAAGAAAAGGTGGGTGTTCCTGTCTAAAACAGGAGAGTAATGAAGAAATCATGAACACTGAGTTGGGTATACCACATGAATGAATGGAAATCCAGATATGAGCTTCAGAGGACAGAGTGATTAGTGAAAGAATGATAAGACGTCAGTGGAGAAAAAATAGCCAGAGGAAAGGGAGAAAATAAAAGATAAGAACAAACTGAGAAAGAGAGAAAAAAGAAGGAAAGCTGGAGAAGGGGGAAATGAACACAAACATACATGTGGAAGCTTTATTTCTTGGAGAGATAAAAATCACCATGAGCTGGGTGGCTGGCAGCTAACACCGCAATGAACAGAGGCCCAGGCAAGCAGGAGTGAGCAAGACGAATCACCAGAGTCAAGTTAGTTCTGCATGGCGAGTAACTGACCACAAGATAACACTAAATCTCTTGAACCTGCTCCAAAGATAAGTCCTTGGACATCTACTCTTCGTGTAGTAGTTTTTGGAAGAGAAGAAAATAACTGGTGAATTTGGCACTAAATCTGACATATGACTTCCGTGAGGGGAAAAATTTCCAAAAGACAGGCCCAGTCTTTTTTACTTTTAGCAAAATTATGTAAGCTCACAAGTGAGCTCACTCAGCATAAATGCAACTTGGCTAATAAATACTGGTAAATCTTTCAGATAATGCTCAAGTGATTTTGTCTCTTAGAGAAAATCCAACCACAGCCTGCTTTCCCCATGTACAATATTTCCATGGCTACATCCATTAGAGGAAAGAGTCCACAGTCTATTCAGAAAGCAAAGCATACTTACCACAATATGTATAAATAAGTTTGGAATCAATAAAGCGGACTCTGAGATTATGGAGCACAGCAGGCTCATGAAGATAGCTGAGGGCTGTGAGGTCATTTTCACCAACAAGTATGTCAGGATTTCGTAAATGAGGCAGCTCCTTGGTCTTTGGATCTAGACGGTATTCCAAATCCTGAAAATGCACAAGGCACAGAATCTAGATAAATTATGGCAATGACTATGAAAAAGAGCCATGAATTTTGCTCACTTCCTATTCCTGATTTGCTTCTCAGCTATCAAATGCATTATTTTCCTAGCACCTTCCAATATCGCAGCTCCTTGGTCTTTGGATCTAGACGGTATTCCAAATCCTGAAAATGCACAAGGCACAGAATCTAGATAAATTATGGCAACAACTATGAAAAAGAGCCATGAATTTTGCTCACTTCCTATTCCTGATTTGCTTCTCAGCTATCAAATGCATTATTTTCCTAGCACCTTCCAATATCACAGAAACTGGTGGAGATAGAAAACAGTATGAATTGTATTTTCATCAGACATACTAACTTGTATTAACAATTTTTGCTAATATAGTTTGAAAAGTTATAGCCTAGACCTTTTTCACCCACCTACGGAATCAGAAGTTTTAAATTTTTAAATACGTTTCTCTCCTCCATCCCCTTTTACCTATAAAAAAGTGGCAGAAAATATAAAAGAGTGGTCAAGAGCTTGACTCTAGGATCAGATTGACCTGGATTCAAATCCTAATACTAATACTTACTTTTTATGTGGTTTTGAATTACAGTATTTAACCCAAATCCCTCCTTTGTAAAATGAGCTAACAGGGTTGTAGTAAAATGTAAATGAGGCAAGTCTGGCATGTGGTAAGTACTTACGAACCCCTAAACCACGAGTCCCAAGAATCCCCTGAAATTATGTGCAACACTCTGTGTATGTGCACATGTGTGAAAAAGTACAAGAAAATTTTTTGAGGCAAGACAATTCATAGTTTTCATTAGATTTTTGTTTTGTTTTGCTTTTTTTCTGTGCATAAGCTGATTCATTCATCAGAGTTAGGCTGGGTGCGGTGGCTCACACCTGTAATTACAGTACTTTGGGAGGCCAAGGTGGGCAGATAAACTGAGGTCAGGAGTTCGAGACCAGCCTGGCCAACATGGTAAAACTCCGTCTTTATTAAAAATACAAAAATTGGCCACGTATGGTGGCTCATGCCTGTAATCCCAACACGTTGGGAGGCCAAGGTGTGTGAATCACCTGAGGTCAGGAGTTCGAAACCAACCTGGCCAACATGGTGAAACCCCATCTCTACTAAAAACATGAAAATTAGCCAGGCGTGCCAGGCCTGGTGGCTCACTCCTGTAATCCCAGCACTTTGGGAGGCCGAGGCGGGTGGATCACGAGGTCAGGAGATCGAGACCATCCTGGCTAACACGGAGAAACCCCATCTCTACTAAAAATACAAAAAATTAGCCAGGCATAGTGGCGGGAGCCTGTAGTCCCAGCTACTTGGGAGGCTGAGGCAGGAGAACGGCATGAACCCAGGAGGTGGAACTCGCAGTGAGCTGAGATTGCACCACTGCATTCCAGCCTGGGTGACAAAGCGAGACTCCATCTCAAAAAAAAAAAAAAATTAGCCAGGCATGGTGGTGGGCACCTATAATTCCAGCTACTTGGGAGGCTGAGGCAGGAGAATCACTTGAACCCTGGAGGCGAAGGTTCCAGTGAGCCAAGATCACGCTGCTGCACTCTAGTCTGGGTGACAGAGCAAGACTCCATCTCAACAAAAACAAAACCAAAACAAAACAAAACAAAAATGACATTTTAATGGGGTTCCTGGTCCCAAAAGTTAACAAGCACTATTCACTTAATTTTTAATAGAGATGGGGTCTCACTATGTTGCCCAGGCTGATCTTGAACTCCTGGGCTCAAGGGATCCTCCCACATTGGCCTCCCAAATGCTGGCATTACAGGTGTGAGTGACCACTACTAGCCATTACTCACTTTAAAGTCATGGGAATATGGCTTTATGGCACAACCAACCATGAATATTGTCACTTAACTATATATTAAGGGGCAAATAACACAGGATAAGTGAATAGGAATAAAAATTCAATTTAGTTGTAGGGAGTGACAAGGTTTTATAAAAAGCCAGTTTTGTTAATACTGAAAATATATACAGAGGTCAAATAGTCAAATCATATTTGAATGAATTATGCTAAAGGAGAGAAAAATTAACAATTTACCCCTTAGCATTTCTTGCTGCCTGCTTATCAGAGAATATCACCCTTGCCTGGGGCTGACTGGTCCTTGCATTGGCCCTGTAAATACACAATTGTCTGTTCTGGTGTTAGCCAGAAGACTCCAGAATGGCAGAAGGGCAACGCAGAGCTCTTTTCTCAGTCTTCATTACAGGGTGGGGTTGTGGCGAGTATGGAGAGGAGCTAAAATTGAAATATTAGAGAAGACACTAATTTGAAAGGTAGAGAAGACCTGTAACATCCTCACAGAAATTTCTTTCTTGGAGTTAGGCTTTCAATGAATATAATCTGCTTCTCTGGAATCAATGGACATCATTAAATAAATATACTCTCCTACTATTACAAAAGCCATGCTTTCTCTATTGTAATCTAGGACCCTAAGTGACTCTAGTTTCTAAAAAGAGAATGATTCTTGAATAGTTAGTGAATTTTATAGAGTTTATTCTTCTTGTTTGACCCCTGTCCCTATTCTTGCTTTTATTAAAGGTATGTATCATTCTATTTCTATATTTTTAAAAAATACTAAGGATTAATAAAATTAAACATAGACACTGTACTCTGGTTGGCAAATCTGCTTCTCATAGGGGTATGGATTAGCAATTCTGAAATAACTTTACATATGTAATGAATAAGTAATATATTAAAGATAACGAAAACCAAAGAGAGAAGTTATAGTATACATAATCAAAGGAAGAATAATAGCATGAATCTGGTGGCATTGGACTGGAGAAAAAAGGATCCCTATTAACTCACGGGTTTTACTTTTTAAAAGAAGGTCAAGGCTGGGTGCAGTGGCTCACGCCTGTAATCCCAGCACTTTGGGAGGCCAAGGTGGGTGGATCACTTGAGGTCAGGAGTTCGAGACCAGCCTGGTCAACATGGTAAAACCCTGTCTCTACTAAAAACACAGAAATTAGCCAGGCATGGTGGCACGTGCCTGTAATCCCACCTACTCAGGAAGCTGAGGCACAAGAATCATTTGAACCTGGGAGGGGAGGCGGAGGTCGCGGTGAGCAGAGATTGTAGACTCCATCTCAAAAAAAAAAAAAAGGTCAAGTGCGTAGCTAATGCCTTTAATCCCAGCACTTTGGGAGGATGAGGTAGAAGGACTGCTTGAGCCCAGCAGTTCAAGACCAGCCTGGGCAACACAGCAAGACATCCATCTCTAAAAACACATTATATATATATAATATGTATATACAAACACATACATACACATGTAAACATAAAGCAAGTATAGATGGTTGAGTATACATTAGTATAGTATGCATACATATTAGTATCTGTCTATCTATCCATGTATATATTTTTCTAGCTCTGTATGCTAAGAGGGCCTAGAAGTGGTGTCATCTCAATAGCAACGAGCACACCTAGTGCTCAGATCTTGGTTGTCAAATACTATCCTCCAATATAAGGTATCAGGGCTGGGAAAGGGGAAATACAGGGTAAGTGTCTTGGGGTACCAGGAGAAGTGCTATATCTTTAAAAAAAAAAAAAAAAAAGCCAGGCACAGTGGCTCATGCCTATAATCCCAGCACTTTAGGAGGCTGAGGTGGGAGGACTGCTTGAGCCAGGAGTTCCAGACTAGCCTGGGCAATGTATTGAGACTCCATCTCTACTAAAAAAATTTAAAAATTAGCCAGGCATGGTAGCTCATGCCTGTGGTTCTAGCCACTAGGGAGGCTGAGCTTGGGAGCCATGATCAAGCCACTGCACTCCAGCCTGGGTGACAGACTGAGATCCTGTCTCAAAAAAAATTAAAAAGGACAGGGACCTGTCAAAAAAGGCAAAGGACCCAATCTAAGAGAGATCTCAATGACCAAAGCTGGAACAATTTAACTGATAAAATAAGTAATGATAGTAATGAAGAATAGAAGAAATACCCATGAGTCCATAATAAATACATGATTAAATTAATAAATAAATGGGACAGAAGAAACAGTACTTCCTTCCCTATAGAATTCTAGTTAATAAGTATACAAGGAAGGAAAGAAATGGAGAATCACCACTAGAACACAACAATACTTGCTGCAGGCAAGACACAGTAATGAACACTGGGCAAATATTAGCAGACAAAGTTTAAGGAGAAGCAGGATATATGAGTGGCCTCAAAATATCTGCCCCAACACAGTGACATTCACTAATTACAAAGGGAAAACAGTAACTTTACAGTGGATAACATGGCAGACATCACCTTAAGCAACTGCTCATGACCAGTAATCTGCAAAACTCCAATGTAGTCAAATAGTATAAGCACTCATCTTAGAGTTATCTGTGTTCAAATCTCTCTTCAAATTCCAAAAGCCACTTCCTGGCTGTGTGACCTTGAGCAAAACTACCTAAGGTCTCTGAGGTTTGGCTTTCTTATTTGGAAAACAGTGATTATTTCACCTGCCAACCCATAGGGTTGGTGTGAAATTTAACATAAGAAAATCCACTCCAAAGTGCCGAACATTTTGCCTAACACAGAGCAGATGACCAATAAATGTTAAATAAGTTAATTCCCTAGTTTGGTATTCAATGCCCTCCTAATTGGCCGAATTCTTCCCTGCCTTCATCCCAACTAGTGTCTTCCCCTCAGTTTTGCTCTCCATGCTGCCACCAATGAGTCTTCTCTAAGACCTGGCAATATGCCTCTTTTTAAAAACACTACAAGCACTCCCCATAGCACACCAGTTTAAATGCAAGAGTTTTAGGATTAGATATGAATCTAAACCTGATAATCATAATAAATTCATAGGTCAAAATAAAAGCTTTTAAAAGTATCTGCTATTTTCACTAATCTATGCCATTAAAAATGCTATCAGGATAGAAAATTGAGTTTGCCATTTTTACTAATTTAGTAAGTAAAAATTCTAGGTAAGTTCAAAATTTAACTTCCATTGAGAGTTTACTTCACAGTAAACTTACTCTTTTGAACTCCCTTCACTTTATGCCAATGACGACAAATGAAAGTGAGATCTCACCTTTCCTTCCTCGAGGTGAAGTAGCAGGACTTTATCTCCTGGCTTATAATCTTTGAGCAGCTCTGCTGACTTCCAGACTTCCTCTGGATCAGGTATCCAAACCCTGGCAAACTAGAAGACAAAAAGAAAAAAATTTAAACTAGCAAATCAATTATTTTACTATAATATGCAAACATATAACTATTTATAATTAAACAATTTATGAAAAAAGAAATCTTGGCCAATATGAAATCTCCTTTTTTTTTTTTTTGAGACAGAGTTAAGCTCTTGTCACCCAGGCTGGAGTGCAGTGGCCCGATCTTAGCTCACAGCAACCTCCGAATCCTGGGTTCAAGCAATTCTCCTGCCTCAGCCTCCTGAGTAGCTGGAATTATAGGCACCTGCCACCACGCTCAGCTAATTTTTGTATTTTTAATAAAGACAGAGTTTCGCCATGTTGGCCAAGCTGGTCTCCAAACTCCTGACCTCAAGTGATCCACCCGCCTTGGCCTCCCAAAGTGCTAGGATTACAGATGTGAGCCACCATGCCCGGATGAAATTTACTTTTTAAATTAGTAAACAAAAAATATTTTAGCCCTCATAGCACCACCATTCCCAAATTATACAAAAAGTGTGTTCTGACAAAACAGTTATGATCAAAGCTTGACTTTGCTTTATACCGGAAATGCCACCTGAAAGTATAATTTTAGGTTAAAATGTACACATAAGATCTATTTTTGAAGCTATGGTGTTGTGGTTCTGACAGTTTCAATAGCTCAGACATCTTTTTATGGCTGAGTTTACAATATGGAATTTTTTTTTTTTCTTTTGAGACAGAGTCTCGCTCTGTTGCCCAGGCTGGAGTGCAGTGGCACAATCTTGGCTCAATGCCACCTCTGCCTCCCAGGTTCAAGCGATTCTCCTGCCTCAGCCTCACGAGTAGCTGGGACTACAGGCATGTGCCACTGTGCCCAGCTAACTTTTGTATTTTTAGTAGAGACGGGGTTTCACCGTGTTGGCCAAGCTGGTCTCGAACTCCTAACCTCATGATCCAAAGTGCTGGGATTACAGGCATGAGCCACCATGTCCAGCCCACAATTTGGATTTTTTATTGTAGTTTGCATCCTGTGCTCCGCAAAGCCTTAACGATTTCTCAGATATCCCTCAGGAGCCATCACAGTAGGAGAAGAGGAGAATAAAAATAACAAATTTTTAAAAACTGAAAAAACACTGTTGTTCAGCATTTTGCCTTCATTATTTTATAAAGATGAGTGGGAAATGGTAAAAATGGCACAGTCAGTCACTAATAAACTTAGCTCCTGCAGCCTCAACACCATGAAAAAGGCATGGTAATCATCAGGGATTCCTAAAGCAGCAAATATTTTGCCTCAACTAGACACTCTCTGGACATAAGCCAGAAGATTATGTGGTCAATTTTGAAGAAAAAGAACAAAATATACTAACATGCATAAATCTTTCAAATACCTCATTGAAGAAGTGTTTTATGTGCTTGGACTCTCTGGGAAGAAATTTCCCTTTAAAACACACATAACACTAAACCTAAATGCCCATTTTCATGAACAAATCACATATGAAAACAGGAATCCTAGATTCAGCCAGCAAAGGAAAGACATGATACAATCAATCATGGCTGGCATGGCCAGACTGAACCCAGTCTCTGGCCTGTATCTGTATCCTCAATTCATGTAAATTCACCTCTAGATTTCATTTTTAAGAATGATCAGGGTACTAATTTACTTGGAGCTTTGAGAAGGAACATCTGGATTTGAGTATGTTAAATGTGGGGCAACTTCCCAAAGAATTGTGATAATGTAATGACTATTCTAAGTACTGGGCACAAAGTTCTGGAAGCTTGTAACAAGGTCATTCCCAAGAACAAGAGAAATTTATATGACCCGGTGATGAACTTATAGATAAGAGAAAGCGAAAAGAAAGTGGGTGAACGAAAGTACAGGTAGATCTGAGATTCAAGATAATTTAAATTAAACGTCTCCTGTAAGAAAAACATTTCAGCAGGCCATGCCACTGTCCTGGATATTATGTTAACCTCTTCTTTTTTTTTTCTTTTTTTTGAGACGGAGTCTCACTTTGTCACCCAGGCTGGAGTGCAGTGGCGCAGTCTCGGCTTACTGCAACTTCCGCCTCCTGGGTTCAAGCGATTCTCTTGCCTCAGCCTCCCGAGTAGCTGGGACTATAGGCACATGCAACCACGCCCAGCTAATTTTTTTATATTTTTAGTAGAGACAGGGTTTCACCTGTTAGCCAAGATGGTCTCGATCTCCTGACCTCATGATCCGCCTGCCTTGGCCTCTCAAAGTGCTGGAATTACAGGCATGAGCCACCGTGCCCAGTCGATGTTAACCTCTTTCCTGACAAATATTTTCAAGCCTTCCTATTAGGAAGCTGCTGTGGTATATTGCCGTAGTTTCCAAACTACCAGATTTCATGGCTGGTAAAATTTTTTTTTCAAGTTTGGGGACTGATATAAGGTTATTAACTAACTTTTAGTCTTGACAAGTAAGATTACAAAACCATTAATTACTGGCAGCACTTACAGACAAGTAGAGGCTAAGGCCCTCACACTCAGCACAGGCAACATAAATACCAATCTACTATCTAATATCACCATCGTTTTATAAAATGAAGGACATTTTAACAAGAAAACAGTAGGACAAATAGCCATCATAGTTTTTTGGTTTTCTGTTTTTCGGACACGGAGTTTTGCTCTTGTTGCCCAGGTCGGCTCACTACAGCCTCCACTTACGGGGTTCAAGCAATTCTCCTGCCTCAGCCTCCAAAGCAGCTGGGATTACAGGTGCCCACCACCACGCCCAGCTACTTTTTTGTTGTTGTTTATTTTTAGTAGAGACGGGGTTTCGCCATGTTGGCCAGGCTGGTCTCAAACTCCTGGCCTCAGAGAGTGATCTTCCCACCTTGGCCTCCTAAAGTGCTGGGATTACAGGCCTGGCCATCACAGTTAACACACAAATCCCTTACCATGGTCTACAAAGTCCTTCATGACCTGTCCTTTCCTTCCCCTGCCAACCTCTAAGCCGGAGCCATGCAGATCTTATTTTAGTTCTTCAGGAACACAGTTTTGTTTGCTCCTGTCTCTAGACCCTGGCCCTTGTTAATTCCTCTATAATGTACTTCTCCCAGATCTGCTTATGCCTGCCTCCTTCTCACTTACATGATAGCTCAAATGTAAACCTCTTCAGAGAGGCATTCCCAGATCTTTCTAGCTGAAATCAATCCAAACTACAATTACCGTTCTCCATTTTACATTCTTCAGCGCTCTTATTCACTATCTGAAATCACTTGCTGTTATGTTGCTTATTTACTTATTTACTGTCTCTCTTCCTTCATTAGAACATAAGTTCTGTGTCTGTGTTGTTCAACACTGCAGGAAGTACTTAGAAGAGTACCTGACACACAGCTGGTGCTTGGTAAGAATTTATCAAAAGAAGATCAGAATAAAAGGTATCTCTTTAAATTGAATATAAGTAGTATGATTAAAAGTTCACTCAATTGCTTTAATTTTCTCTTATTATTATCAACACATACAAACTTTTCATCTAAACAGTTTGCAGAGGAAAGAGTATGGAACTACACTATGGGTTCTAGACCCAGGGCTACCAGATGGGCCTTGGCCTTTATTTCAGGCAACAATAAAATGAGGATGACAACAATAGTCTTCCAGTTTATTGCAAAGGCTTACACACATAGAAACTTCATGAAAAGCATAAACCAATATATAAGTACAGCGTGGGGTTGTTACTGTTTTTTCCCATAGGAGGTGATTTCTAATATCATATATCAAACATGTCACTGAAATTTGTTTTACAACTTTTTTCCCAGGTACACAGTCCATAAACTGAGTAATATCTGTACATATCACTAAAACCTTACTCATGCAATAAATATTTCTATGTACTAACTGCTCCCAATCTGAAGCTTATTTACAAAGATAACATTTTTGTAGCGTTCTCTGGAAGGCATTACTGGTTCCAGAAAAGATACATAAATATAAAGAGATTAAGAGTCAGGATGGGCACGGTGGCTCATGCCTATAATCCCAGCTCTTTGGGAGGCCGAGGCAGGTTGATCTCTTGAGCTCAGGAGTTGGAGACCAGCCTGACCAACATGGTGAAACCCCACCTCTACTAAAAATACAAAAATTAGCCAGGCATGGTGGCTCGTGCCTGTAATCCCAGCTCCTCAGGAGGCTGAAGTGGGAGGATCACTTGAGCCCAGGAGGTGGAGGTTGCAGTGAGCTAAGATCACGTCACTGCACTCCAGTCTGGGCAACAGAGTGAGACTCCATCTCAAAAAAAAAAAAAAAGAGAGAGAGAGAGAGATTCAGAATCATGAAACGACCTATTACCTTGACTGATGAAAATACAAAAAAGGAAAATGTGTCCAAGTGAGTCTGTAAAAGCATGACTGACCAGTGCCTAAACATGAGGAGACTTTAAATCTAGAAAGCGCCTTCATGCTCTGTGTCAGTAGGGAGCTCCAGCTCAGATTTCCACAAGTATTTTGCAAAGAGTAGATACTTTGCCAAAGACTAGATTTCCAAGGGCTAGATGTTAACAACACTTACAGATAAGCAGTGGAAGTCTAAGGCCCTCACACTCACCAAAAGCAAGATATTTAAACACTGAACACCACTCTCATAACCAACGTCCTCTTTATCTTAGCTTTACCTCTGGGGAAAGCATCCAAGGAGAAATAGGTCAGAAACCATTCTATTATTACCACTGCCTTTCTGTGTTTCTTTTCCATGTGTTTCTTAACCAATGAGATCAGTGACTGCAGAAACAACTAGGCCAGAGGGGGTCAATTTGAGGATATATACCTTAGATGCTGAAACAGGGAAATCTCAACCTGACACGCCACTTCCTACTGCCTTTGTCACTTCCAACCCTGCCTCCCACTCTTCCCCCAGGCCGCAACACAAATACACAGGGCAGGAATAGAACTAAACTTGTCCAGTCACATCCAGTGAGAAGACTGAAGGAAGGCAGGCAAGAAGACAAGGCCACTGGAACGCATGAGAAACCTAGAAATAGGACACAGTGTGAGTCGGGCAGGAATCAGAAACAAGGATAGACACTGCCCACTAAGTCTGCAGAAGGCCCTCCTGATGAAAAAGAAGCAGTTAGAAAACGATAACCCTGGCCAAAGTGAATCAAACTGGACATAGCCCCCAGCAAGGCAAGGGAAGGCCCCTGTTGAAAGACAGGACTAGCTGGATTTCCTAGGCGGACTAAGAATCCCTAAGCCTAGCTGGGAAGGTAACCACATCCACCTTTAAACACGGGGCTTGCAACTTAATTCACACCCGACCAATCAGAGAGCTCACTAAAATGTTAATTAGTCAAAAACAGGAGGTAAAGAAATAGCCAATCGTCTATCACCTAAGAGCACAGTGGGAGGGACAAGGATCGGGATATAAACCCAGGCATTCCAGCCAGCAATGGCTACCCTCTTTGGCTCCCCTCCCTTTGTATGGGAGCTCTGTCTTCACTCTATTAAATCCTGCAACTGCACTTTCTTTTGGTTCGTGTTTGTTACGGCTCAAGCTGAGCTTTAGCTCGCCGTCCACCACTGCTGTTTGCCTCTGTCGCAGACCGGTGGCTGACTTCCATCCCTCCAGATCCGGCAGGGTGTCTGCTGTGCTCCTGATCCAGCGAGGCGCCCACTGCCGCTCCCAATCGGACAATGGCTTGCCATTGTTCCTACACGGCTGAGTGCCTGGGTTCGTCCTGATCGAGCTGAACACTAGTCACTGGGTTCCACGGTTCTCTTCTGTGACCCGCGGCTACTCATAGAGCTGTAACACTCACCACATGGCCCAAGATTCCATTCCTTAGAATCCGTGAGGACAAGAACCCCAGGTCAGAGAATATGAGGCTTGCCACCATCATGGAAGCGGCCTGCTGCCATTTTGGAAGCTGCCCGCCACCATCTTGGGAGCTCTGGGAGCAAGGACCCCCTGGTAACACTGTCATGTAACTGGATTCTGTCATGATTAGCTAACAAAGGGTTAGGCTCTCTTTCAGTGATCCCCGTTTCCGCTCTCTTTCAGTGATTCCTGTTTCCTCTTCTCCACTCACACTACTCTAGATCTAGTCCCTCATTATCTTGTGAGAGTCTCTCAAACATCTCACTTATGCTACCTGAGACCTTATTTTAGTTATTCATGAATCTACCTACCTTCCATACCAGACTATATACTCTTTCAAAGCTATCTTTGAATCCCCTCTGAAGTCAACCAAGTTCCTGGCCCATAGTTTGTGGGCAGCACATATATGTTGATTTTATTTAAGACTGAGATAAGGCAAGGCAAGAAGAGAGATGAGAAAAATTGGAAACATTCCACAGGCTTAGCTCAGGATTTTCCATGAAGCCATACCAGAGTTTGAGGCCACCAAACAGGGTTGGGACAGGGCATGAATCAGAGCCTTAGAGAAGAGAGATTCATGAAGTAGTAGGTAAAGAAAGAGTAAATAATGATGTAGAAACTGGTAGGAGAAGGAAAAAGAAGAGCCTGAGAATTGAGGTACTGTGATTAAAGAAAAAAGCCTAGGGGAGGGAAAAATGAGAAAATAAACCTAAATTACATAAAACTTAAGCACATAAAGATTTGTGACAATTCAAATGAACCACTTGATAAAAAATGAGAATAAGAATAAAATGAAGATGGACTAAATTTTATAATAGTTAAAATCTGATAAAATAATGCTAACACAGATTTAACCTGCATAACAGCTTGCAAGGAAAATAAAAGACATCTGTCCTTCCACAATACAATTTAATGAGGCCTGCCTGGCAGCATGAGGAATTTTGACAGAGTCTAAAAGAGCACTAGAAAGGCAGGTTCAAGGGACATGCTGGCACTGGTACATGCCAGAGAGGGGCACCAGTGTTGGCTCACCTAGCACTGCCCTTGCACCTTCTTAGGGGTTACACCGAGCCTTGCACGTTTAAGGAGGCACCAGTCTTTTTTTTTTTTTTTTTTTTTTTTTTTTTTTTGAGATGGAGTCTCGCTCTGTTGCCCAGGCTGGAGTATAGTGGCACAATCTCCGCTCACTGCTACCTCTGCTTCCCAGGTTCAAGTGATTCTCCTGCCTCAGCCTCCCAAGTAGCTGGGATTACAGGCATGCCCCGCAACACCTGGCTAATTTTTGTATTATTAGTTGAGACGAGGTTTCGCCATGTTGGCCAGGCTGGTCTTGAACCCCTGACCTCAGGTGATCTGCCCACCTCGGCCTCCCAAAGTGCTAGGATTACAGGCATGAGTCACTGCGCCTGGCCCACCAGTCATCTTTCTTTCGATATCTTACCACAATGACAACACTGAAGAGGCCCTTGATTGATGCAGATGACTCACTGGAAGTTTTGCTAACTTGCGGTTTGTCTGTCAAGTAACACTGAGGGTGTGGGCACCAAAAG
This sequence comes from Rhinopithecus roxellana, assembly GCF_007565055.1. NCBI lineage: Eukaryota > Metazoa > Chordata > Mammalia > Primates > Cercopithecidae > Rhinopithecus > Rhinopithecus roxellana. The sequence continues at coordinate 39,614,637 of NC_044553.1, forward strand.
CAGTTGCTTCTGATGCCCCAGACACTTTGGGAACAAGACTAACAGCACTAACAAAGTAAACTGAGCAAGACCTAAAGAATTTGACCCATATGATTCTCTCTTCTCCCCCTAACTCCCATATACATTGTTTGCTTTATAGCACATGTGCACATCTTTATTAGCTTCTGTATTAAATCATGAGCAGCTTGGCAATTCGGAATCTGCCATGGCTCACTTTTGATAGCCCATTGTGAATGTTTGCAAAAATGAGTGCTTTGTCACAATTCAAACAGGCCTATTACAAAAACTAAGTGCTCCTCTGTGCTTCGAACTAAAGCAGGAAAGAAATCCTGAAATGTCACCCCCTCCTCTGAAACCTGACATTAATGTGGATGTTCCATATGATTACTAAGTAATTCATATAGCCCTTAGAATATGTTTTTGGCATAAAAAAATCAGGAACTACTATTCTAAAAGGACATGATGAGCTCTCCAGAAAAAAGGAAACAAAAATTATTAAAGAAACAAATTGCCCCTCTTAGTAATGGTATATTTTGTATTTTTTAATTTGTTATGAAATATATGAGATGTGTCTGTGTGTGTCTGTCTCTATGTGTATACATAGATAATCTGCTGAATGAAAGAATGATGTAATGAACTTCCATATGCCCACCATTTAGGTTCAGAAGTAGAACATTACTTATACTATTGAGGCCCCTTGATGGAATATATATATATATATATATATATATATTTTTTTTTTTTTTTTAGACAGAGTCTTGCTCTGTCGCCCAGGCTGGAGTGCAGTGGCGCAATCTCGGCTCACTGCAAGCTCTGCCTCCCAGGTTCATGCCATTCTCCTGCCTCAGCCTCCTGAGTAGCTGGGACTACAATACAAGTGCATGCCACCACGCCCAGCTCATTTTTTGTATTTTTAGCAGAGAAAGTGTTAGCCAGGATGTTCTCAATCTCCTGACCTCGTGATCCGCCTGCCTTGGCCTCCCAAAGGGCTGGGATTATAGGCGTGAGCCACCGCGCCTGGCCAAAACAGTAGATTTTATTATGAAGGAATTCCCCTCCTCCACCCCCAAATTGTTTTGGGTATCATAATGGAAACCAGCTATTAAACTGGCCCATGTCATCTGGTGAAACTTAAGAATGTCTCATCTAAGACAACATGTCAAAGACACGCCAATCAGCTTGCCATCCATCCTGCAGTGTTCCAGTGGGCTCTGACAACAGAATGAAGGCTCTACCAAAAATGAGGTTAGTCAATAACCACAAAAAACAATCTGAGGATGCTGAAGACTAAAATTTTAATGAATGAGCGAGCTCAGGTTCATGAATTTCTATAAATGAATAAAATCATAGGGTTGACTTAAAATTTTTAATTTTTTGCTGACTCTGCAAGTCACCTTGCATATACTGTGAAATGTATCTGGTTTAAAAGTAAATCACACGTCCCTTTGGGAGGCGAAGGCAAGTAGATCACAAGGTTAGAAGTTTGAGACCAGCCTGGCCAACATGGAGAAACCCCGTCTCTACTGAAAATACAAAATTAGCTGGGCATGGTGACAGGCACCTGTAATCCTAGCTACTCAGGAGGCTGAGGCAGGAGAATTGTTTGAATCAGGGAAGCAGAGGTTGCAGTGAGCTGAGATTGTGCCATTGCACTCTAGCCTGGGCAACAGGGCAAGACTCCGTCTCAAAAAAAAAAAAAAAAAGTAAATCACACTTTGGGAGACCAAGGCGGGTGGACTGTCTGAGCTCAGGAGTTCGAGACCAGCCTGGGCAACATGGTGAAACCCCGTCTCTAATAAAATACAAAAAATTAACTGGGAGTGGTGACACGCACCTGTACAGTCCCAGCTACTCGGGAGGCTGAAGCACAAGAATTGCTTGAACCTGAGAGGTGGAGGTTGCAGTGAGCCGAGATTGTGCCAGTACACTCCAGCCTGGGCAACACAGCAAGACTCTGTCAAGAAAAGAAAAGAAAAGAAAAGAAAAGAAAAGAAAAGAAAGAAGAAGGAAGGAAGGAAGGAAGGAAGGAAGGAAGGAAGGAAGGAAGGAAGGAAGGAAGGAAGGAAGGAAGGAAGGAAGAAAATCAAGTTCAAGTTAGCTCCCAGCAGACATTGAAATTATCTTTTTAAATTTAGGAAGAAAACAAGAACTTGCAAATTAATGGATATGCTTTGTTACCATTAAGTAGCAAAAATTAAATATTCTTATTTTTCTAAAATTTGATATGAGATGACAGAGCTTTGGAATGAATATTTTTAGACACTGTAGTTATTTAACACTCATGCAAAGATTATTTTCAGAACTAGGTCTAACTTCTTAAGAACAGTGTTAATATGCACATCAAGAAAAATTAGTATTTCCATCTATAATTAGCTGGTGGTATTTTAAACCACAAAATTCTAAATAAGTAAAATAATCAAAGGTAAAACAGAATCACCAACAGGAAAGGAACCATATAGGTTGTATTCATGAGAGCTTTGATTAGGATAAAGAAAAGTCCTAACTTTACTTAATCTCATAATATGCTTTGTAATTATTATTAAACAAGTCCCTTATTCAACAAAACACCTGAGAGAAGTTAGATAACTTGTCCCAAAGGTACTCAGCTAATAAATGACAGAAGCAGAATTCAAACATAGAAAGATCTCCGATTTCAAGATGATTAGGGTGTATAAGAGTAAGAAAAACACAATCTCATTGAATCACTTTCTCCTGATTGTGACCGAAGTTGCTCAACTCACACTTTCCTATCATTTTCAACACTTGCTCTCAATGTAGAAAAAAGTATTAAATGGAAGTCATGTTAAACATGTACAGGCCTCTTTATACAGGGGTTCTTCTTGTCACATAGAATATCTATCTATCACTCTGATAAATGATGTAGTGATGAAAGAAGTCATGGATAATTTTTTAAATTTTAACTAAAATGTCTTAACATGGTAAGATTTAAGGAATCATGGAATTAAACATCAAACAACACATATATTATATGAGACAATATGGATAAGGTGCGAAAATAGTACCTGGGAAATAATAGGCAGGTGCCGGTATGTATTTCCCTCCCATTTATAACAGGCGGCTCCCTTTGTGTTGCTCCCCAGCTTTGGGAATCGACACTTCTAGGTCTGTTGCTAACTTGGGAAATGACACAGTTTGGATATTTGTTCCTGCCCAAATCCCATGCTGAAATGTAATCCCCAATGCTGGAGGTGAGGCCTGGTGGGAGGTATTTGAATCATGTGAGCAGATCCCTCATGGCTTGGTATTGTCTTTGTGATAGTAAGTTCTTGTGAGATCTGGTCATTTAAAAATGTGTTGCAACCTCCCCTCTCCTTCTCTGTCTCTTGCTCCTGCTTATTGCCATGTGATGTGTCTGCTCCTTCCTTGCCTTCCACCGTAAAAGCTCCCTAAGGCCTCCCTAGAAGCAGATGCCACCATGCTTCCTGTATAGCCTGCAGAACCGTAAGCCAATTAAACCCCTTTCCTTATAAATTACCCAGTCTCAGGTCTTTCTTTATAGCAATGCAAGAATGAACTAACACAAAAAATTGGTACTGGGAGTGAGGGATTGCCTCACATACAGATAAACTGAAAATGTAGAAGCAACTCTGGAACTAGGTAACAGCAGAGGTTGGAAGCATATGGAAGGCTCAGAAGAAAACAGGAAGAAGAAAGAAAGTTTGGAATTCTTAGAGACTGATTAAATGGTTGTGACCAAAATGCTGATAGCGATCCGGACAGTGAAGGCCAGGCTGACAAGGTCTCAGATGGAAATGTGGAACTTACTGAAACTGCAGCAAAGGTCACGTGTGTTATGCCTTGGCAAAGAACTTGGCTGCGTTGTGGCCACTGCCCTAGGGGACCTGTGGAACTGAACTTCAGTGATGATTTAAGGTATCTGGCAGAAGAAATTTCAAGGCCGAAAAGCATTCAAGATGTGGCCCAACTGCTTCGAACAGCCTACACTCAGGTACAGGAGCAAAGAAGTTACTTAAAGTTGGAATATATATTTAAGCAGGAAGCAGAGCATAAAAGTTTGGAAAATCTGCAGGCTGGCCATGTGGCAGAGATAGCTTTTTCAAGAGAGAAATCCTAATTTGCATAACTAAAAGAGAGACAAGTGCTAATAGCCAAGTCAATGGGGAAAAGGTCTTGAAGGCATTTTGGAGACCTTCCTAGTAGCCCCTCCTATCACAGGCCCAGAGGCCTAGGAGGACATTATGGTGTAGAGGGCCAGGCCTAGGGCCCCACTACCCTGCACAGCCTCAGAGTTCTGCTTCTTCCATCCTGGCTGCTCCATCTCCAGCTCCAGCTCCAGCCAAGGGTCAAAAAGGTTGGGGAACAGCTCGAGCTGCCACTTTGAAGAATGCAAGCCATAAGGCTTAGCAGATTCCATGTGGTGTTAAGCCTGTAGATGTACAGAATAAAAATTGAAGAATGTTTGGCAGCCTCTGCTTAGATTTCAGAGGATGTATGAGAAAGCCTGGGTGCCCAGGCAAAAGCCTGCTGCAGGGGCAAAGCCCTCATTCCTCTACTGGGGCAGTGCCGAGGGGAAATGTGGGGCTGGAGGCCCCACACAGAGGCATTGCCTAGTGGAGCTGTGAGAATGGGGCCACCATTCTTCAGATCCCAGAATCGTAAATCTACTCTGTACCTTCAGCCTAGAAAAGTCACAGGCATTCAACTCCAACCCATAAGAATGGACCTAGGGGCTGAACCCTACAAAGCCACAGACAAAGAGCTGCCCGAGGCCTTGGGAGCCCACTCTTCCTATCAGTGTGCCCTGGATGGGACGTGTAGTCAAAGGAGATTATTTTGGATCTTTAAGATTTAATGACTGCCCTGCTAGGTTTCAAACTTGCCTGTAGCCCCTTTATTTTGGCCAATTTCTCCCTTTTGGAATGGGAGAAATATCTATACCCCCACAGTAGCTTGGCAACAGTCAACTTGTTTTGATTTTATGGGCTCAGAGGTGGAAGGAGAAAAGTCTCAGATGAGACTTTGGACTTGGACTTCTGAGTTAAGAGTAGAATGAGTCAAGGCTTTGGGGGACTGTTGGGAAGGTATGATTGTATTTTGCAATGTGAGAAGGACATGAGACTTGGAAGGGGTCAGGGGAGGAATGATATGGTTTGGATATGTGTCCTCACCCAATCTCATGTTAAATTATAATCCCTAATGCTGGGGGTAGGGCCTGGTGGAAGGTGTTTGGATCATGGGGGCAGCTCCCTCATGGCTTGGTGCTGTCTTCATGATAGTGAGTTCTCACAAGATTGCTATCACTCACTCACATTCTTGCTCTCTCTCTTGCTTTCTGTCTCCCCCATCCTTGCCATGTGACGTGCCCACTCCCCTTATGCCTTCCACCATGAGTGGAAGCTTCCTGAGGCCTCCCCAGCCATGGTTTCTGTACATCCTGCAGAACCATGAGCCAATTAAACCTCTTTTCTTTACAAATTCCCAGTCCCAGGTATTTCTTTATAGCAATGCAAGAATAAACTAATACAGAAAACTGGCACTGAGGTGCGGGGCATTGCCATAAAGATACCTGAAAATGTGGAAGTAGCTTTGGACCTGTGTAATGGGCAGAGGTTGAAACAGTTTGGAGGGCTCAGAAGAAGACAGGAAGATGACGGAAAGTTTGGAACTTCCTAGAGACCTATTGAATGTTATGACCAAAATGCTGATAGTGATATGGACAGTGAAGGCGAGGCTGAGGGGGTCTCAGATGGAAATGAGGAACTTATTGGGAACTGGGGTAAAGGTCACTCATGCTATGCTTTAGGAAAGAGACTGATGGCATTGTGCCCTTGCTCTAGGGATCTGTGGACCTTTGAACTTGAGAGAGATGACTTAGAATATCTGGTGGAAGAAATTTCTAAGCAGCAAAGTGTTCAAGAGAATCAATCTGGCTAGATTAAGATGTATGGAAAAGCCTGGAAGTCCACACAGAAGGCTGCTGCAGAGGCAGAGCCCTCATGGAGAACCTCTAGCAGGGCAATGTGGGAGGGAAATGTGGGGCTGGGCACTGCCTAGTGGAGCTGTGAGAAGAGGGCTATTGTCCTCCAGACCCCAGAATGGTAAAGTCAGTGACAGCTTATACCATGTGCCTGGAAAAGCCAAAGGCACTCAATCCCAGCCCCTGAGAGCAGCCACTGGGGGCACAGCCCTGCAAAGCCACAGGGGTGGAGCTGCCCAAGACCTTGTGGGCCCACTCCTTTCATCAGTGTGCCTTGGATGTGAGACACAGAGCCAAAGGAGATTCTTTTGGAGCTTTAAGATTTAATGACTGCCCTGCTGGGTTTTGTACTTGCATGGGGTTTTTAGGCCTTTCTTTTGGCTGATTTCTCCCATTTGGAAAGGGAGTATTTACCCAATGCCTGTACCTCCATTATATCTTGGAAGTAACTAACTTGTTTTTTGATTTTACAGGCTCATAGGCAAAAGGGACTAGGCTTGTCTCAAATGAGATTTTGGATTTTTGAGTTAATGCTGGAATAAGTTAAGACTTTGGACTATTGGGAATGTATGATTGTATTTTGCAATGTGAGGACATAAGTTTTGGGGAGGGGCCAGTGGCAGAATGATACAGTTTGAGTCTGTGTCCCAACCCAAATCTCATGTCAAATTGTGATCCCCAATGTTGAAGATGGGTCCTGGTGGGAGGTGGCTGGATCATGGGGGAGGATTTCCCCTTTAGTACTGTTCTTGTGATAGTGAATCATAGAAAGATCAGGTTGTTTAAAAGTGTGTAGCAGCACCTCCCACCCTCTCTTGTTCGCATGCTCCAGCCAGATGTGCCTGCTTCCCTTCACCTTCTGCCATGATTATAAATTTCCTGAGGCTTCCCCAGCCATACATCCTATATAGCCTGTGGAACTTGGGAGCCAATCAAACCTCTTTTCTTTATTAAGTACCCAGTCTCAGTCTCAGGTATTTCTTTTTTTTTCTTTTCTTTTTTTTTTTTTTTGAGACAGAGTCTTACTCTGTTGCCCAGGCTGGAGTGCAATGGCACGATCTGGGCTCACTGCAACCTCCGCCTCCTGGGTTCAAGCAAGTCTCCTGTCTCAGCTTCCCGTATAGCTGGAATTGCAGGCATGCGCCACCACGCCCGGCTAATTTTTCAATTTTTAGTAGAGATGGGGTTTCACCATGTTGGCCAGGCTGGTCTCGAACTCCTGACTTCAAGTGATCCACCCACCTCGGCCTCCCAAAGTGCTGGGATTACAGGCGTAAGCCACCATGCCCAACCTCAGGTATTTCTTTATAGCAGTATGGGAATGGACTAATACAGAATGTTACACATCTTTCATGATCTGGCTCTGTCAACTTCTCCAGTGTCATCTCTCACCTCTCCTGGCCTTGCATTCAACCCTCTAAACTGCAAACACCAGCTGATTCCTCCGTATCTATCTCTACTCAAATTGCCCAGGAAGCCCTTTCCCCCATCCTCATCATGCATATAATGCCTATGTATCCTTTAAGGGCCCACCTTTCAGCAGCGTTTCACCACTGACCCTGGCAGCCTACCTGGAACATTCTGGCCTGGCATGGTTCCTCCCTGCCTCTCTAATCATTCTTTTCCCATTCCCTGTGCCAGCTCTACCTTCTCTATCCTATCTGTAACCATTAGAATTGCCCAGATCTCTAAGCTAAGTCTCTTCTCTCTTTTAATGTGGTGTTAAGAATTTGACTTGCTAGGCACAGTAACTCATGCCTGTAATCCCAGCACTTTGGGAAGCCAATGGAGGCGGACTGCTTGAGTCCAGGAGTTCAAGACCAGCCTGGGCAACATAGTGAGACCTCACCTCTACAAAAAATGAACAGAATTAGCCAGGTGTGACAGCACGTGCCTATAGTCCCAGCTACTTAGAAGGCTGAGGTTGTGAGGATTGCTTGAGCCCAGGAGGTCAAGGCTGCAGTGAGCCAAGATCTTGCCACTTTACTCTAGCCTGAGTGACAGGGCTAGATCCTGTCTCCAAAAAAAAAAAAAAAAAAAAATTGAATTCAGGCTCAGGCTTTAGAGCAGGGCATGGTGGTGCACACACCTGTAAACCCTGGTACTTGAGAGGCTGAGGTGGGAGGATCACTTGAGCTCAGGAGTTTGAGACCAGCCTTGGCAACATAACAACATCCATCTCAAAAATAATAATAATAATAGTAATAATAATAATAATAGTTCAGGCTTTAGGAGAAGGCTTGCTAGTTTTACTAGCCCTGTGGCTTTCCTATGCATTGTCTACAATGAGGGTAATAATACCTACCACATAGGGGTATCATGAAGATTAAATCAGTTATACATGTGAAGTACTCAGAACAGTGCTTAGTATGTAGAACGCAGTTGATAAGTGTGAGCTATTCTCATTAATCATATTCTTTAAAAAAAAAAAATAGAGATGGGGCTGGGGGCAGTGAATCACATCTGTAACCCCAGCACTTTGGGAGGCTGATGTGGGCAAATCACTTGAGGTCAGGAGTTCAAGACCAGCCTGGCCAACACGGTGAAACCCCGTCTCTACCAAAAAAATACAAAAATTAGTTGGGCATGGTGGTGCACGCCTGTGGTCCCAGCTACTTGGGAGGCTGAGGTGGGAGAATCACTTGAACTCAAGAGATAGAGGTTGCATGAGCCAAGATTGTGCCACTGTACTCCAGCCTGGATGACAGAGTGAGAACTCGTCTCAAAAAAAAAAAAATTTAGAGACAAAGTCTTGCTGTCACCCAGGCTGGTCGTGAACTCCTTGGCTCAAGTGATTCTCCCATCTCCGCCTCCCAGAGTGCTGGGATTATAGACGTAAGTCACCACACCTAGCCTATGTTAATATTATTCTTATGATTAGACTGTACTATTGGGGTGGGTTTTTTGTTTGTTTGTTTCTTTTTTTGATACAGGGTCTCACTCTGTCGCCCAGCCTGGATTGCAGTGGTGTGATCATTGCTCACTGCAACCTTCACCTCCTGGGTCTTATTATTTTTATATTTACACATTGTATCCCTCCCACTCTCATGACTTTAAATGCCAATTTTTCCCAAATTTCTATCTCTACCTAGACTTTTCTACTGAACTCCAGACCCCTAGATCCACATAACTTCCTAAAATCTCTATTTAGATGTCTTATAGACATCTTAAATTCAACAAGTCCAAAACAGAACTCTTCTGCTACCTCTTTTTAAATATGTCCTTCCTGCAGCATCCCCATCTCAGACAGGCACTTCTACCCAGATAATTAGTTGCTCTTGGGGAGAAAACTGATCCTTAGGACTGCCCTCTCCTTCACTCCTATATCAAATCCATCACTAAATCCTACCTGCAATATTATAACTAAATTTTGTCCCTCTCTCTCCATCTCTATAGCCACCACCCAAATCCTAGCCAATATTCACTGTAATGCTAGAAATAGCTCTCTATCAAGCTTTCCTCCCCCAATTCTCTATTCAGCAGCCAGAGTGATGTTTTTGAAATGGAAAAACAGGAAGAAAAATGGAAAAATGTCTCATCCTTGCTTAAAACCCTTTAACAACTTGGGCTAAAACATTCACATAACCCCCTTGAGCCCTGTATTATTTGGCACTTGCCCTGAACCAATCCCATCTCATGGCATTCCCTATGACCTCACTACTTAGCCCCTCTCTTCACCCCACCAAGGGCCATCTGCACCACCCATCCTTTAACTGCTTAAACAATCCATGCTAGATCAAGCCTCGAGATTTTCTCTCTTGCTTTTTCTTGGCCTGGAATGCCTAGTTCACTTGTTTCCTGACTGACTCCTCCTTATCCTTCACATCTTATGCTTTAATATCCATTACTTGGAAAGACCTTCCCTGATGTGTCTATCCAAATTAAGCTCCACTGTTACGTTTTCTCAGATAACCCTGTACTTTCTCTTCACGATGAAAACCATGAAGATAATCTTGGAAGGTGTCTGTTTTACTCAAACTGATGCCCACAGCCCAACATAGTGTCTGATCTATAACAGATACCCAGTAATTACTGGATAAACGTATGTCATATTTCATTAAATCTAAGACACTATCAATAAGATGCATTCCTACTATTTTAAAAAAGTGTCAGAATTGAGTAAATACAGGCAGATTCTTCCCCAAAATGGTGGCACAGATGCAAGCTGGCTTTACCACCCCCTCCCCCCACTGAAAACCAAAACCAAAAATATAATGCCAGGATAATCACCAGCAATATCCCAGAATTAAAATGAGAATGAGACAGTTCCCAGGGCCACAGAGAAGTATAAAAAAAACTGTGAGCAGATGGTAAGATAATCAGACTCCTGTATCAATGACGCAGCTCCACCAAATCTGTCTGGCACCAAGTGCAAGGAAAATTTCCCCCGACTGAGTTTCTACACTGGAAACAGTGAGATCAAGGTGCAACTTCCCGGCCATCTTGGGTTACCTGACAGAAGACCTATCTTTGCCTCAACCCACAGGAAGCATCATGAGTGCCTGAAGGGTGAAATACCCCTGAGGACAGCCAGAAACAAAGAGAGGATATAGGATCATCATCCCGGGCCCTGGAAACTCTGCTCTTAAACTCAGAGGAGACTCCAAATCAGAGTTCAGCAGTACCATACTGTAGGAGGTATATTCCACAATTCCCCTGGGCACAAATCCCTAGCCAGCCTTTCCACACTGACAGGATATTCCCTTTGGGACCACCCCCATTCAGGATGGGCAGCACTCAGATCATTTACTAGAGCCAGGCGTAGTGATGCACACCTGTAATCCCAGCTACTCAGGAGGCTGAGGCAGGAGAATCACTTGTGCCCAGGAGGTGGAGGGTGCAGTGAGCCAAGATTGTGCCACTATACTCCAGCCTGAGCAACAAAGTGAGACTCCATAAAACACACACACACACACACACACACACACACACACAGCCACAGGAGAAACAAAAAAGAATAAAAAGGAATGAAGCTCTACAAAGGAGATATTGAAAATTACCCTAAAAGATTAAACCTAAGAATTATTGGTGTTCAAGAGGGAGTTGAATGAGGGAAAGAAAGCTTATTCAAAGAGATATTAATAATAAGAGAAAACTTTCCAAAACTTGAGAAACGTATAAATATCCAGGTATAGGAAGGTCATAGAATACCACATAGATTTGACCCAAATGAGGCTACCCCAAGACATAAAATAATCAAACTCTCAAAGCTTAAAGACAAAGAAAGCATCCTACAAGTAGCAAGGAAAAAGAAGCAAATAATATATAAAGGAGTTCCAATTCATTTTGCAACAGACTTCTCAAGCAAAAGTATATGGGCCAGAAGGGAGTGAAAGGACATTTTCAAAGTGCTGAAAGACAAAAAAACCCTGCCATCTTAGAATACCATATTCAACAAAACTATCCTTCAAACATGAAGGAGAGATAAAGTCCTTCCCACAAAACAAAAACTGAGAGAATTCACCACCACCAAACCTGTCTTATAAGAAATAACTAAAGGGAGTTCTTCAATCTGGAAGAAGAAGAAAAAAGCAAAACACTAATGTGAAAAAACAAAACACGTGAAGGTGTAAAACTCACAGGTAAAAATAGGTACACAAAAAAACCTCAGAATAATTGAAACTGCAATGGTGATGTGCTTTCAACTCATAACTAATATAATGTCTAGAAGATAAATCAAAAAGAAATAGCAGCAGGAACCTGTTAAAAGATAACCAATATTAAATATGTAAATTGAGACAATAAAAAGTAAAAAGGTGGGGGGAAAGGAATTAAATTATAGAGGCTTTTCTAAAAAAAAAATTATTTCTGCATTTCTGTCTTGTCCTTGTGATCTAAGATAAACAGTCATCTCCTTGACATAACTTATTATGTCTATAAGATATTTTCTATAAGTCTCATGGTAACTACAAAGTAAAAACTTATAAAAGATACAGTAAAAATAAAATGCAAACAAGTTAAAACATACTACTAGAGAAAATACTTAACCAAAAGGCCGAGGCCGGCAGATCACGAGGTCAGGAGATCGAGGCCATCATGCCTAATACAGTGAAATCCCGTCTCTACTAAAAAAATACAAAAAAATTAGCCGGGCGTGGTGGCAGGCTCCTGTAGTCCCAGCTACTTGGGAAGCTGAGGCAGAAGAATGGCGTGAACCCGGGAGGCGGAGCTTGCAGTGAGCCGAGATTGCGCCACTGCACTCCAGCCTGGGCGGCAGAGCGAGACTCCATCTCAAAAAAAAAAAAAAGTTGGATCAAAACCCACAATTTCTACTTTGTGGCATTAATATTTTTAAATATGTGCTACAGGTTAGGCTAATAATACAAGGCTGCAATGTTCGTCTGATATCCTGAAAGCACAACTGTATGAATACTGAGTACCAAAAAGGCAGATCACTGAGAGAAATCCTGAAGGAAGAGGAGAACACAGAAGTGGTGTTAGACCCAAGCCAGCTGCTGGCCATGCTTGCACCTTGATCATGATGAGACAATTACTAGAGAACAAAGCAGCAGAAATAATTAGATATTAAGGTTACTGGCCAGGCGCAGTGGCTCACGCCTATAATCCCAGCGCTTCTGGAGGCTGAGGCGAGCAGATTGCCTGAGGTCAGGAGTTCCAGACCAGCCTCGACAACATGGTGAAACCCCATCTCTACTAAAAATACAAAAATTAGCTGGGCATGGTGGCACACACCTATAGTCCCAGCTACTCTGGAGGCTGAGGCAGGAAAATCGCTTGAACTCTGGAGGTGGAGGTTGCTGTGAGCCAAGATTGTACCACTGCACTCCATCGTAGGCGACACACCGAGAATCCGTCTCAAAAAAAAAAAAAAAAAAAAGTTATGCAATTCTCATTCAGTAATTTCCAAACGTCTAGAGAGACCAAGAGACACTTTGCTTCCCTTAACTCTGACAGCCCTAAGATGTTAAGTGGTATGGTTGAATTGATAGAGAAAATCATCCAAATTGGGTAGCTGGGGGTTGTCAGTATGACTGAGAGAAACTGACAGGACAATGGGAATCATAACAGAAAGACCAAAATTGATTGTCAGTCTACTTTAGGTTGTAAAAATCTCATGAACTAAAGGATATTTTTTCTTGAGTGAGAGGTACTCCAAATGTATATGCTAAGAGGGTATTTTGAGAGAGAAATGCAGCATAAGCAAACAAAGATTCTAAAAGAACTTGTGCCTCAGCCTTTTCCCCAGATGTCAAGTCAGCATCCTGGCAGTGACTTGATCACACTTTCCAGATCAAGATGGATTTCTCTAGAAATAAGAATTTCATTCTGTCTGTAAAAACTAATAAAGGATATTATTTCCTTTACCCCTCTATAGTGGCTTTTCAGTTATATTAAAAAAAGTCATCCATGAGTTAAGTGTTTCTTTTCTTAAGACATATAAAACGAAAATGTTTAAATATTATAAAACTTACAACTAAAATTGCTTTCATTTTTTATTATTATAAAATTTCAGTTTCCCTGTACTCATTTTTTCCTCATTTTCTTAGTTATTTAAACTTCTCTTACAGACATTTTCATCAGTATTTTAGTATGCTTTATACAGAAGAGGTTTTCTGTTTTGCTAACTTATTCTACAGACTTCCGAAAAGCTACTGGAAACATTGTTAATCTGTATCTGAAATAATCAGCTACCAACAGTATCAAAAGCACTTCCTTTTATTTGACCTGTGAATTACTTCTCTGAAGCTTCAGAAGATGCCCAAGTTATTTTTGTAGCGAGGAAGTCAGCATTGCCCTCTTCAGGTGCCTCATAGTGCTAGAAGCTTCCACCACATAGAAAGTTCATTCTTGATGTTTCCAGATGGAAGAAGAGCCTAAATTATTTGAACAGTGCCTCACATCCTCTTACTCATTCTAGCTTATTTTTAATTTTTCTGAATCTCAATTCCCTTACTTACAAAAAAAAACCAAATTAGACTGTATATACAATTAAATTTGAGAACATGGGCTCTAGAGTCAGACCGATTCAGTAGCTCCAATACTTTCCAACTGTGTGATCTTGAACAATTACCCAACTTTCTTCCTCAGGATTCTCATCTATAAAACTGGTTATTAGTAATACCTACCTCAGAGAGTTGTGATGCAGATAAATTAGATAAGGCTTAAAACCACTACACAGCTTGTCAGCAGCCTGACCCCAGGCCAAACCCTGATTCAGGTACCTCATCGTGCTTCATCTGAATTCCTTCACTACACTCTACAATGTACTATGTGATCTGGCCCCTACCCACAGGTTTAACAGCAACTCACTGGGGTCTTCTCCCTTCCCCTGAGCTCTGGCTGTGCCAGCCTTCTGTTGTTCCTAGAACAGCCAAACTCTGCAAGTTCAATACCATTGCCATGCCCACTGCCTAGAACACCCTCCCCTCATTTCCCATCTCTTCTTAGGACTAATTCCTTCTCACTCCTCTGGTCTCAGTTTACGTATGTCCACCCTGACCACACTAAAGATTGTTTTGCTTACATGGGATTCTCTGTGTCCCTAACTAGCCAGAAAGCCAGTGAGGGCAGGGACAATTAACACCAAAACCTAGAACAATGTTTGGTAACTAGCAGGTACTCAATAAATATGTGTGAAATGAAAGTGCTTAGCACAGTGTTTAGCTGGCTGAAAAAATAGGTTAGGAGCAGGATGTGAAAGACCTCATGTGCCATGGTAGGCAGTTTGGCCTTTATACTGCACTAGACAGGGATTCATCACAGGCTTTTAAGCAGAGTAATGAATGACCAGATGTTTACAACACCCTGGTTCTAATCAGTGGTCTTTTAATCATAAGCAAAAGCAAATCTTGTACAACTCCTGCTTATGATCAGTCATTTTCCTAGTTATGTATATATGACTATCACTCACATTTTGCCTGTAGACAGGATTTATCTAATATACACATAATTGTTTCCAAAATATCATCCATATTAGGCAAATAGAGACTGTATTGGCCACACTGGGAGTCAGCTTTACCTATGGGCAGGGGCAAGGAGGGATGTTTCACTGGTATTTCCTCATTAGTGATGAGCACTAGAAGGGAGATTCTTGACCTGGAAACAGCAGCCTTGTTAGTAAGGTCAGGGCAAGATTATTAGGGAATTCTATAATGAGCTGGCTTTGAGAGAGCAAATGAGTAGGCCATCTTGCTGCCTGCCGACTGAGACACCTTAAACAAAAAAGCCCTGTTGGCCTGCATCTTTAAGTGGAAGTGTCAAACTCTGGGCTGCATAATGCTTTCTTATTAACTCCTCCCATGATCTCCTATCCCTAACCCTTTTATTAAGTGTCCTTTTAGCTTAATTTTAGCTGAGAAAAGCAGCTATGAAAGTTGATCTAGGTCTTATAATTTTGAAAGAATGGTTGGTACAAAATATTTTTCAGAAAAATAAAAAACTTCTGGGTGCCAAAATACATTATAAACAAACCCAAAATACACGGTGACCAAAAATATATTTGTAAAAAAAAAATTCCCTTAATGTATAAAGAACTCTTGCCTGTAGTCCCAGCTACTTGTGAGGCTAAGGCAGGAGGATTGCTTGAGTTCAGGAGTTTGAAATTATAGTGCACTATGATCATGCCACTGCACTCCAGCCTGAGCAACAGAGCAAGACTCTGTCTCTAGAAAATAAATAGAATAAATTTTAAAAAACTTTTTAAAAGAACTCTTACAAATCATTAAGAAAGAGACATATCTTGGGTTTTTTTTCCCCCAAGATGGCTGACTAGAGGCTTTTCCAGCACACTTCATAAACTTAGAAGAACCAAAATAGTGTGTAGACAATCATACTTTGAACATATCATCTATGATAATATGTTTGACATGAAAAGCAATGAGTCAACAGAAAAGCAAAAAGAAACTCCAAAATCTGAGAAGGAAGGTAGGTATCCCATATGGCCAGGACCAGCAAAAAACCAGGAGTGAATCCCCAATATGGGAAAGGGTGGGTATCTCTCTCTGGTCCACTTTCCCACTAGGGAATTGAGCAATCCAGACCATGGGAAAGTACCTTGCCCCTTCTAAGCCCTAGATCTAACATGGGGAGCAGCCAGGGGTCTGTGAGAAGGAACTGCTTGAGGAAGTATCCCTTTAGACCTGGACACCTACAGCAGGACACTATTCTTTTTCCTAGCTCTTAGCAAGCTGCACCTCACATGCCTGGAAGCTAGCCATAGCAGCAGTCTTTGGCATTAGAGAGACTCAGGCTGAGGCTTGGGGAACTGAAACCTGTGGGAGGGGCTCCCACAGCCAGAACTGAGAAATGAGTGTGGTATGTGCTGTAGCCGCTGGTGCTGAAACTGGGCTCCCCTCAACCCCACCCATGGACCAGAGGAGGAGAAGTGCCAGGGAGGTGCAGTATTGAGCTGCACAGTGACTCCTATAGCCAAAGACTGCACTGCAGATGAGAAGCAAACGGTAGTGACTAAGTGAACAGCCAGATTGGCTAACATAGTTGACATGGGGAAATGAACCTTGCCAAGACTGGGGTGTAAGAGGTAAGCAGGTCCCATGTCTGCCAGCAAAGGCTGTGAAGCTAGAACCACCCTCCCTTCCCATGCTGAGACATCAGCATAACAGTGGTCAGCCCTAACCCAGGTATTTTACCAGAAGCCTAAATCAGGGTAGGTGACCACCCCCATCAGGGTAGGTGGTCTGAGTGCAGGCCTAGCTAACTTAGCTCCATTCCAGCTTTGCCCCCGACTCCAAGATAGGGTGCAGGATCCAGGCCCCTGGGGATTGCATGGCCCAATACACCATCTGGGACAGCCTGAACAGCCCACTGCAACAATTAACACAAGAACATAGCACTTGAGAACGAGAAGAGCTTCTCACAACTACTGCTCCCATCACCCATACCATCACAGCTGCACAGAAGGTTGTGTGCCTGCTCACCTGCCTAGTACACCACTACAACCGGCATTCAAGAAAGCTACCACATTCGGGCTATGTATATCCAAGGAAATCATACACAGTCTTTGCCACTGCATGCAGACAAATGGCCCTACCCAATCAACATCATAGTCACATCTTTAGATACACAGAAATCAACATATAGGAAGTATGAAAAAGCAAGGTATTATGGCACCCTCAAAGGAACATAATAATTATTTGAGCCTAAGCAGAAAAAAAAATCCTTGAAATGTCGATAAATAATTCAAAATAGTGATTTTTTTTTTTTTTTTGAGACGGAGTCTCACTCTGTTACCCAGGCTGGAGTGCAATGGCTTGATCTCGGTTCACTGCAAACTCCACCTCCCAGGTTCACGCCATTCTCCTGCCTCAGCCTCCCGAGTAGCTGGGACTACAGGCACCCACCACCACACCGGCTAATTTTTTGTATTTTTAGTAGAGATGGGGTTTCACCGTGTTAGGCAGGATGGTCTTGATCTCCTGACCTCGTGATCTGCCCACCTTGGCCTCCCAAAGTGCTGGGATTACAGACATGAGCCACTGTGCCTGGCCCAAAATATTGATTTTAAAGAAGCTCAATGAGATGCAAGAGAAATCTGAAAACTAATATAAAGAAAATCAGAAAATCAATTTAGGATACACATGAGGAATTTACAGGAGACAGATTTCAAAAACAAACAGAAATTGTGGATCTGAAAAATTACTGAAGGAATTACAAAATACATTTGAAATGCTTCGAAAATAGACTAGACTAAGCAGAAAAAAAGAATCTCAAAACTTGAAGACAGGTCTTTTAAATTAACATAATCAAACAAAAGTGAGGAAAAAAGAATGAATAAAGACATCAAGATATTAGACTCTACATAAAGCAACCAAGCTTACGAATTACTGGTATTCTCAAGGAGGAGGAAAATGCAAAAAGTTCTGAAAACCTATTTAAGGAAATAATTGATGAAAATTTCCCAAGTCCAGAAGGAGATTTAGACATCCAGCTACAGGAGGCCCAGTAATCCCCAGGAAAATAAACTGCAAAAAAAAAAAAAAAACTTCACCACAGCATATTATTATCAGACTGTCTAAAGTCAAAGTGAAGGAAAAAAATTTTAAGTCAGCAAGAGAAAAGCACACTTAGTTGCCTATAAAGGAAACTCCATCAGACTAATGGCACACTTCTCAGCAGAACTCTTACAGGCCAGAAGAGAATGAGATGGCATTTTCAAAGTGATGAAAGAAAAAAAACACCTAGCAGCCAATAATTTTATGTCCAGCAAGATTAACCTTCATAAAACAAAACCTCATATATCAGCGAATTAATAAGAAAAAGATAAATAACCTAGTAGCAAATAGGCAAAAGAAAAAAACAGGTAGTGAACAGAAACATCATTAAAAAAGTTAAACTAAGAAAAGATGGACCAGGCGCAGTGGCTCATGTCTGTAATCCCAGCACTCTGCGAAGCTAAGGCATGAGGATTGCTTGAGCCTAGGAGTTGCAGACCAGCCTGGGCAATATAGTGAGACTTCATCTCTACACAAAATTGTCCCAACTATTCGGGAGAATTGCTTGAGCTGGGAAGGCAGAGGCTGCAGTGAGCCAAGGTCGCACCACTGTACGCCAGCCTGGGTGACAGAGTGAGATCCTGTCTCAGAAAAATAAAAAGTAGAAAATAAAAAAGATGTGCAGTCTCACTAATAATTAAGCAAATGCAAATTTAAAATACAATATTAGGCCAGGTGCAATGGCTAACGTCTATAATCCCAGCACTTTGAGAGGTTGACGTGGGAGTACTGCTTGAGCCCAGGAGTTCAAGCCCAGCTTGGGCAAGATGGTGAGACCCCGTCTCTGCAAAAAAAAAAAAAAAAAAAAAAAAAAAAAAATTTTAATTAGGTAAGTGTGGTGGTACACACCTGTAGTTGCAGTTACTTGGGAGGCTGGGGTGGGAGGACCACTTGAGCCCAGGAGTTCAAGGCTGTAGTGATCTATGATCATGCAGCTGCACTACAGCCTTGGTGACAGAGACAGACCCTGTCTATAAAACGTAATATAATATTAAAAAGTTGCATACTAAATTTGAGAATATTTAAAGGATTGATAATAACCTGTGTTAGGAAGAAAGTGGACAAACAGGTATTTTCATATATTGGTGATAGAATAAACAGGCACAACCTTTTAGGCAGCAATTTGGCAATTTCTTTAACAATGTGAAATATGTATTTCAGGGATGCATACTGAAATACATGGTGAGGGAACCTTCAATTTTGTACTTTACATACTGCCATATTTCTCATTTTTTCAGGAGTAAGTACTATTTTTACAATAAAACCAAAAGTTTTAAAAATATACATATCCTTGAATCAGAAAGTTCATAAATAAAATTTTCCCATGGAAATACTAAAAAATACAAATAATTATTTCTAAAAATGTTCTGCAGCATTGTTGTAAAAGTGAAAAACTGGAAATTACACAAAGGTTAATTCATATGTGTATATTAGTATAAAGGTTAATATAACTATAATAATATACAGTTGACCCTTGAACAACATGTGGGTAAGCAGTGCCAATCCCTGCACAGTTGGAAATTTGTGTATAACTTTTGACTCCCCAAAAACTTAACTACTACTAATAGCCTCCTATTGACCACAAGCTTTACTGATAACATAAACAGTTAACACATTAACATTCCGTATGTACATGTATTAAAATACCATATTTTTACAATAAAGTAAGCTAGAGAAAAGAAACTGTTATTAAGAAAATCAAAAGGAAAATAATATATTTACTATTTAGTAAGTGGAAGTGGCGCATCAGAAAGGTATTCACCTTGTCATCTTCATATTGAGTAGGCTGAGGAGGAGAAGGAAGAGGAGGGGTTGGTCTTGCTGTCTCAGGGATGACAGAGGCAGAAGAAATAGAGGATATAGAAGGGGAGGCAGGAGAAGCAGGCACACTTGGTGTAACTTTACAGAAATACGTCATAATTTCTGTCTTTTTGCTTTTCCATTCTCTAAGAATGTTTCTATAAGGGTACCAATCCTTCTGCAACTGTTTGGTTAGTTTCAGTGCTCACATCATAGAAGGGTCCATGTTGTAAAAGAAGTCAAAAGCAGTCTTGAAAAATCTGAACTCTTCTGCTAGTTGTCTAATGTCAATTTGCTTCCTGACACTGCTGCTTCTACATCTTCTTCCTCACAGTCTGGCATTGGTTCAGACATACTCATCTCCATCAAGTTGGCTTCCGTTAATTCCTTTGGTGTGGTGTCTATTTGTTCTTGAATTTCTCCAAGATTCATAGCTCGAAACTCTTCCCTCCCCACCCTTTTTGCTACATCCATAATCTCTTTTATGATTTCCTTGATTGGCACTGTTGTAAATCCTATGAAGGCATGCACAACATCTGGATAATTTTCTACAGCACAAATTTATTGTTTTGGGCTTCATAGTTTTCACAGTTTTTCCTATAACAATAATGGCACCTTCGATGGTGTAATCCTTCCAGACACTGATGACGTTCTCTCTGTTGGGGGTCTTCTTCCATAGCACTGACAACTCTTTCCATAGAGTACGATGTATAATGAAGCTTAAAGGTTCTTACGACCCCCTGATCTAGAGGTTGAATTAGAGATGTTGTGTGTGGGGGCAAGTAGACCACTTCGACACTTCTGGTGTTGAATTCATGGGGTTCTAGATGGCCAGGGACACTGTCCAATATCAAAGGAACTTTAAAAGGCCATCCCTGGGCCAGGCGCGGTGGCTCAACACCTGTAATCCCAGCATTTTCGGAGACCGAGGTGGGCGGATCACCTGAGGTGGGGAATTCGAGACCAGCCTGATCAACATGGAGAAACTCCGTCTCTACTAAAAACACAAAATTAGCCAGCATGTTGGCACATGCCTTGTAATCCCATCTACTCGGGAGGCTGAGGCAGGAGAATTGCTTGAACCTGGGAGGTGGAGGTTGCGGTGAGCCAAGATTGCACCTTTGCACTCCAGTCTGGGCAGTAAGAGTGAAATTCCATCTCAAAAAAAAAAAAAAAAAAAAAAAGGCCATCCCTCATTGACAAGGTACTCCCTTACATCAGGGACAAAGTATCAATGGAACCAATTCAGGAAAAGGGTTCTTGGCCAGGCACGGTGGCTCACACCTATAATCCCAGCACTTTGGGAGGCCGAGGAGGGCAGATCACTCGAGGTCAGGCATTCGAGACTAGCCTGGCCAACATGGTGAAATCCCATCTCTACCAAAAATACAAAAATCAGCCGGGCATGATGGCTGGCACCTGTAGTCCCAGCTACTCGGGAGGCTGAGGCAGGAGAATTGCTTGAACCCAGGAGGCGGAGGTTGCAGTGAGCCAAGATCACGCCACTGCATTCTAGCCTGGGTTGTAAAAAGGTCTTGTTGTCCAGACCTTCTTTTGTCCACTTAAAAGACTGGCAGCTGGTATTTATCTTTTCCCTTCAAGGCTCATGGATTAGCAGCCTTATAAAGATAGTCCTGATTATAAACTTGACTGCATTTGCAGAAAACAGTAGCGTTACCTTGTCCCTTCCTGCCTTAAATCCTGGTGTTCAATTCTCGTCCTTACTAGTAAATGTCTTTTGTGGCATTATTTTCCAGAACAGGGCACTTTTGTCTGCATTAAAAATCAGTTCAGGGCCAGGTGCAGTGGCTCACGCCTGTAATCCCAGCACTCTGAGAGACCAAGATGGGAGGATCGCTTGAGCCCAGGAGTTTGAGACCAGCCTGGGCAACATAGTGAGACTCTTGTCTCATTTAAAAAAAAAAAAGAAGAAGAAGAAGAAGAAATCTGTTTAGCCAGGCATGGCAGTGTGCACCTGTAGTCCCAGGTACTTGGGACACTGAGGTAGGAGGATCACTTAAGCCCAGAAAGTTGAGGCCAGCCTGGGCAACATAGCCAGACTCTGTCTCTAAAACACACACACACACACACACACACACACACACACACACAAAACAAAAACAAAACTTGTTTCAGGCAGATATCCTTTCTCCTTGATTTTCTTTTTTGGGAGAGCTGGGGTTGGGTGGACAGGGTCTCATTCTGTTGCCCCAGGCTGGCATGCAGTGGCGCAGTCACAACTCACTGTAGCCTCAACCTCCCAGACTCAAGTGATCATCCCTCCTCAGACTCCTGAGTCGATGGAACTACAGGTACACACCACCATGCATGGCTAATTTTTTAATTTTTTGTAGAGTCAGTGTCTCCCTATGTTGCCCAGGCTGGTCTCAAACTGCCAGGCTCAAGGAATCCTCCTGCCTTGGCCTCTTAAAGTGCTAGGATTACAGGCATGAGCCACTGTGTCTGGTTCTCAGTGATTTTCTTAATGGTATCTGGCAACTCATTTGCTGCCTCCTGGTCGGCAGAAGCTTCTTCTGTTATCATGACTTTTTTTTTTTTGAGATGGAGTCTTGCTCTTGTCACCCAGGCTGGAGTGCAGTGGCACCATCTCGGCTCACTGCAAGCTCCGCCTCCCGGGTTCACACCATTCTACTGCCTCAGCCTCCGGAGTAGCTGGGACTACAGGTACCTGCCACCACTCCTGGTAATTTTTTTGTAATTTTAGTAGAGACGGGGTTTCACCATGTTAGCCAGGATGGTCTCGATCTCCTGACCTTGTGATCCACCTGCCTCAGCCTCCCAAAGCGTTGGGATTACAGGCATGAGCCACGGCACCCAGCCCTATTCAGACATTTTTAAAAGAGTGAACCTCTTTCTAAAATTATCAAACTATCCTTTGCTGGCATTACGTTCTTCAGCTTCAGTTCCTTCATCTGCCTTTTGCCTTAAGTTGTCAGGTTTACTGTATTGCACTAAACACAATGAAAAATATGTGAGAACTGTGAAAAGATCACTTTTTGCTGTGATATGCAATGTACTGGAGAGACAAACTGCTCACACAGGGATGATCAGTGTCACACATTTTAAGGGAATACTCTTTATGTCTGTTTACATTTCTCTCAACTATGAAAAGTACCATGTGCAGTCTATGTCTGTTTAAGTTTTTATAAATTTTAACTTTTTTTTTTTTGAGAGGGAGTCTCGCTCTGTCACCCGGGCTGGAATATAGTAGCATGATCCTGGCTCACTGTAACCTACACCCTCTGGGTTCAAGCAATTCTCCTGCCTCAGCCTCCCTAGTAGCTGGAATTACCTGGCTAATTTTTGTATTTTTGGTAGAGACAGGGTTTCACCATGCTGGCCAAGCTGGTCTCGAACTCCTGGCCTCAAGTGATCCACCCACACTGGCCTCCCAAAGTGCTGGTATCACAGGCGTGAGCCACTATGCCCAGCCAATTTTAACTTTTTCTAATAGATTTATGTGTATTTTATGGTAGTAAATGAAAAAATAGACTAGCATTTACATATACTTTATGCATTCATGACATACCTTTTTCTTATTTTTTAAAATATTTCTAGGCTACATAATTCTCTGAGAATTTTTTCAAATTGTTGCAAATCTCAAAAAATTTTCTAATATATTTATTTTTAAAAATCCATGTGTAAGTGGACCCATGCAGTTCAGCAGTTCAAATCCAGGTTGTTCACAGGTCAACTGCATAGTTCAGAGGTTGTGGTTTATCTATATAATGGAATACTTTAAAAAAAAGTTAGGTCTATATGTACTGATATGGAAAGACACTGTTAATTGAGAAAGAGCAAGCTGTAAAACATCATCATTGTAAGATCCTATTTTTGTTTAATATATATTCATAAACTATATTCATATATCCATATAATACAATGGCTTGGAATTCACAGATTATCATTTGTGGTTTCCCCTCTTTGTGAACCATGCTGAAAGTCCATGGCATCTAAACATGTATCATTCTGCCCTATCATGAAAGAGCCACACCTCTCTTAGACCTCTCTGAGTAAAGAAGAAAAGAGCTGGACAGTGAGTCTGGCCTTGCCCTGGGCTCCATCTCAGCATGCCTTTGCTCTTCTCCACCAGTTTGTGTGTGTCCTCCTAAGGAGGTATAAACTGAAGCCACCTATCTGCACCTGTGATGGAAGTAAAGATTATGGAGAGACCTCTGAACATGACTGAGCTAAGCAATGCTGTCTGCTTTCTCCCAAACCCTACATCCCCACCTAGCATCACATCGTATACCTTGAATATATACAATTTTTGTCAATTATACATCAATAAAACTAAAAAGAAATTAGTTCCCTTAATTTTCTACAGCATGTCTATTTGATTTATTCATATGTGAAGGAAGAAATAAGAACTAAATACTAATCACCATGGAAACTTACTGGCAAACATCTACAAGGTCTTTAGCTAAAATCCAAGGAACCTTAACTACACCATCTACAATTTGATCTATTTATAGTCAGCTTTGAACTCATCTAGGAAACACCTGCAGAATTTAGGAAAACCCCTAACTATTTCAAACCCTACAACTGTTTAGAGAATGTAGAATCTCAGAATCAGAATAGGACTTAAAGATTATCTGGTCCAAACACCCCATTCCCAAGAAAACTAGAGCTCCAAGAACAAAGCTGGCTCAGACAAGAGCCCACACTAGACCATGGATGTCCTGATCCCTGATCCCTGAGGTCCTCTCTGGCTCCCCTCTCCCTTCAGAAGCAAACGTAATGATCTGAAAAAAGTTGCACAGCTGCACAAATGGCAAGAGGAAAGCAAAATCAGGACTCAACTAAAATTCTACTTCATTGTAACACAACTTGGTTTCCCACATTCTCTTTTTCTTGGCAGTGTTAGTTATCATTGCAGACTGTGGTATAAGGAGGAGTCCCATGAGAAAATTCTTCCTTAGCATCATCTCCCCTAGCTTCAATCCTTAGCCATGCCTCCAGCACAATCAAAATCTACAGTGCTACAAAGTGCCAAACCATGGCTTCCTTACATATAGCTAAATCCATTTACCCAAATGCAGTCATTCATTTAACAAGTACTTACTGAGTACCAACTTTATAACAGGCACAGGTCTAGTCCTGAGATATAGCATTGCAGTTGCAGCTGGATTTACGGTTGTGTCCCCTTATACCTACCCACCTAAGATACTAGAGGGTCTGCTACAGCCATGGCATTTGGTAGTGCACTGGACCACACCATATGTAGGTATTAAGAGTCTTCATAATCGTGTCTACTGCCTGACTTTGGAGGTTAGAACTAGCATTATTAGGTGCAAGCACATTTATCTGCATTGCCAAAACCCCAGTCAGCCCCGGTGCAGTAAAAAACAGATGGTGTGCCTATAACTCATGATTGACACATTGCTGCAACAGATGCTAGGGATGTCCTTGCTGAAGATCTAAATAAATGGTCTCTAGGAATGAAAAACAGATTTTAATGCAAACAAAGATCGCCTAGAGATTCTATAAGATTTTCTATTTTACTTTATACCCTAACTAATTCTGTTTGGTTCCACAAGTATTTAGTATGTGTATATTCTATTTCATACACTGTTCTAAGAATTGCAGAAACAAAAATGGATAAAACGTTTTCCCTTCCCTCAAAGTTCTGCTGATGAGATGGACACACAAAGACACTGTCTGTTGGGAGCAGACCCCCCCCAAAATCTGGCCATAAATTGGCGCCAAAACTGGCCATTAACAAAATCTCTGCAGCACTGTGGCATGTTCATAACGACCCTAACGCCCACGCTGGAAGGTTGTGGGTTTACTGGAATGAGGGCAAGGAACACCTGGCCTGCCCAGGGTGGAAAACTGCTTAAAGGCATTCTTAAGCCGCAAACAATAGCATGAGCGATCTGTGCCTTAAGGACAGGCTCCTGCTGCAGTTCTCTAGCCCAACTCATTCCTTTAATTCAGCCCATCCCTTCGTTTCCCATAAGGGATACTTTTAGTTAATTTAATATCTATAGAAACAATCCTAATGACTAGTTTGCTGCTAATAAATATGTGGGTAAATCTCTGCTCGGGGCTTCCAGCTCTGAAGGCCTGATTTCCCACTTCACACCTCTATATTTCTGTGTGTGTGTCTTTAATTCCTCTAGTGCCGCTGGGATAGGGTCTCCCCGACCGAGCTGGTCCCGGCAACTGTCTATACGACACACAAAGTTCTGTGATGGAGGAATGTGCAAGGTGCCATGGGAGCCCAGTGGAGTTTGCAAACCTTACCTG
Organism: Rhinopithecus roxellana; assembly: GCF_007565055.1. Taxonomy (NCBI): domain Eukaryota; kingdom Metazoa; phylum Chordata; class Mammalia; order Primates; family Cercopithecidae; genus Rhinopithecus; species Rhinopithecus roxellana. The sequence goes on from NC_044553.1 coordinate 39,640,641, forward strand.
ACTTGTGCAAAGAAAAATAGAGTACACAGTAGCTTCCTAAAGAAGGGGGACTTGGATTTGGGCTAGAAGGACAAATAGGAATTAACCAAGCAAATGAACAAATTCATGTTCCAGACATGAGTGAAGACATGAAGATGTGGAACAGGATAAAATACACGTGAGGTATAACAAGTAGTTTAGAATCACTGTAGCAAGAAATGAGAGGCCAGAGAGATTCCCAGGGCTGAGATCATAAAAGGACTGGAACACAGTAGGTACTCAATAAATCCTTGATGAAAGAATTGGCTAGAGCTTTCATGAAGGAAAAGGTATAAGTATGTGGTTACGCATGTTGGACAAATTTTGTATGTCCGTTTTGTTAGTAGAAACAGGATATAATCAGTAGTATTCTACATCAGTAGAATTATAAGAACATGATTCAGTCAGCAAGAACTTGGCTCACTCAGCATGATAATTAGAGACTCAGGCGTAATAAAGAGGAAGTGGCTAGACAGTTTTTATATTCTTGTGTTCACAAGAGAGAGAAGAGCTAGAGTGGTGTCTGCATAGACACAGGCTAAGATCATACAGAGAAAGATGAAAGGGGCATGCACAGGGTCTGTGAGCTTGAGAACTTCCTGGATATAGCAACCATCTCTTTTCTCCTATAGGCCATCTCTTTTTTTTGTTTAACATAAATAAACCAAGTATCTGTGACTCCACCTGACCTTCTTCATGGCATCATGTGGAAGAAACCCAGATCCAGAAGGGAACAGAACTCATATTCCTGTTTTTTGAGGAGTGGGCTTGGCCCTTTGCTGCTACTGAAGAGGGAAGAGGATAGCCAAAGCTGAGAGAAAGAGGAGTCGACACAATCCATACTCTAACAACTCCATATTGAACATACTGAAACACACAGGAATCCTGGGCCAGAGTAGATTTCCAATAATTTTACAAAAACAGAAGCAATAAAGATACCATAAGTACTGGCAGTAAATTCTAAAAACTTTTCATCACACATCGAAAACAACTCAACAAGGTGAAATTTATTCCTTTTGATATCCCTAACATTAATTTCCTGTTCATAATTTTTAAAAAAAAAATAAAAGGTAAGACTATGGAGGAGGGCAATCTGCTTAATTTTGCTGTGAACCTAAAATGGCTTTAAAAAAAAATTTTGGGGGTTCGGGCCAAGATGGCGGTGCAGGTGGTGCAGGTAGTACAGGTGGTTCATCTCGAGTCTGACGCTTTCCTTGTTTGTCTCAAACACACTTTAAGCACAGAGAAAGAGGAAGTGATGGGGCTGTGCATAGGCGAGTTGAACGATGATCCAAGGAGTGACTCCAAATTTGCATGTACTGGAACTGAAATGCGCACAGTTGCTGAAAAGGTTGATGCCATCAGAATTGTTCACATTCATTCTGTCATCATCTTACGACGTTCTGGTAAGAGTAAGGATCGAGTAAAAATTTCTTCAGAGCAGCTGTCTGCAGCTTCAACAGAGGCAGAGAGGTTGGCTGAACTGACAGGCCGCCCCATTAGAGTTGTAGGCTGGTATCATTCCCATCCTCATATAATTGTTTGGCCTTCACATGTTGATGTTCGCACACAAGCCATGTGCCAGATGATAGATCAAGAAGGACTTATTTTTTCCTGTTTCATAGAAGATAAGAACACAAAGACTGGCTGGGTACTCTACACTTGCTTCCAATCCATATAGGCCCAAAAGAGTTCAGAGTATAAGAGAATTGAAATCCCAATCCATATTGTACCTCATGTCACTATTGGGAAAGTGTGCCTTGAATCAGCAGTACAGCTGCCCAAGATCCTGTGCCAGGAGGAGCAGGATATGTATAGGAGGATCCACAGCCTTACACATCTGGACTCAGTAACCAAGATACATAATGGCTCAGTGTTTACCAAGAATCTGTGCAGTCAGATGTCAGCAGTCAGTGGGCCTCTCCTACAGTGGCTGGAGGACAGACTGGAGCAAAACCAACAGCATTTGCAGGAATTGCAACAAGAAAAGGAAGCGCTTATGCAAGAACTTTCTTCTCTAGAATAAAGTAGGAGACAAAATGGGGAAAGATGAAAATATCCAGTGTAAAGTTACTTAAGCTAAATCAATTTTGAAGAAGAAAAACTTGGAGGACTCATATCACCTGACTTCAAGACTTACTATAAAGCTGTAGTAATCAAGATAGATGGTATTGGCAGAGGAACAGACACATAGATCAATGGAACAGATGAGAGAACCCAGAAATAAACCCACATAAATATGCTCAACTGATTGTGAAAAAGTGCAAAAGCAATTCAATGGAGGAAGAATAGCCTTTCTGACAAATTATGCTGGAGCAATTAGACACCCATAGCAAGGAGAAAAAAGAACCTCTACTTAAACCTCACATCGGATATAAAATTTATATAAAATATAAAAATGTATAATGGACTTAAATATAATACATAAAACTATATAACTTGGAAAAAAGCCACAGGAGAAAAATCTTCAGGATCTTGGCCTAGGTGACAAGTTCTTGGACTTTGCCCTAAAAGCACATCCATACAAGACAAAAACTGATATAATGGACTTCTTCAAAATTTGACAACTTGTGATTTAAGAAGAGGAAAAGATAAGCTACAGATTGAGATGAATTTGCAAACCATATATCTGATCAATTTGGAATATATAAAGTGTGCTAAAAACTCAACTGTAGTCAGGCATGGTAGCTCATGCTTATAATTTCACCACTTTGGGAGGCGTGCTTGAGGTTAAGGGTTCCAGACGAGCCTGGGCAACATAGTGAGACTCTGTCTCTACAAAAAAAAATTTTTTTTTTTTTTTTTGAGGCAGAGTCTCACTCTGTCGCCGGGGCTGGAGTGCAGTGGCCAGATCTCAGCTCACTGCAAGCTCCGCCTCCCGGGTTTACGTCATTCTCCTGCCTCAGCCTCCCGAGTAGCTGGGACTACAGGCGCCCACCACTTCGCCCGGCTAGTTTTTGTATTTTTAGTAGAGACGGGGTTTCACCGTGTTAGCCAGGATGGTCTCGATCTCCTGACCTCGTGATCCGCCCGTTTCGGCCTCCCAAAGTGCTGGGATTACAGGCTTGAGCCACCGCGCCCGGCCAAAAAAAATTTTTTTTTAAATTAGCTGGGCACCATGACACATACCAGTAGTCCCAGCTACTAGGGAGGCAGGAGGAACACTTGAGCCCAGTAGTTTGAGGCTGCAGTGAGCTATGATCACACCACCACACTCCAACCTGTGTAACAGTGAAGCCTTGTCTCAAAAAAAAAAAAGGCCACAAAAGCTCAACAACAAAACAAACAGTCCAGTTAGAAAATGAGCAAAAGACATGAATAGATGTTTCACTGAAGAGGATCTAGAGATGGCAATTTAGCATATGAAAAGCTGTTAAAATCCATAAGTCATGAGGGAATGCAAACTGAAACCACAGTGAGGCTATGACTTACTTATCTGAATGGCTAAAGAAAAAATAGTGAAAATACCAAATACTGATGAGGATACAAAATGGGTATTTTATACATTGCTGACAGGAATGTAAAATGTTACAATCACTCTGGAAAACAGTTTATAAATTTCTTATCAAGTTAAACATAATTTTTTAATCAAGTTAAACGTAAGACCCAGCAGTTGTGCTCCTGGACATTCATTCCAGAGAAATGAAAACCCATATTATACTTGTACCCAAATACTCATAGGAGCTTTATTTGTAATAACCCCAAACTGGAAACAAACCAGATGTCCTACAACAGGTACCTGGTTAAACAAACCATCCATAACTTGGAATACTACTCTGGAAGGAAAAGGAACTGCTGATACAAGAACTTGGTTGTACCTCAGGGGTATTATGGTGAACAAAAAAAGCCAGACTCAAATGGTCACATACTGTATGACTGCATTTATATAACATTCTTGAGGTGACAAAATTATTGAAATGAAGAACAGATTAATGGTTGCCAGAGATAGGGACTGGAGGGGGTATGGGATATGTATGACTACAAAGGGATGACGCAAGGAGTTCCTTTGTGCTGATGGAACAGTTCTACGTGATTATGATGATTATGATGTTGATTCTAACATTTGATTATGAGGTTAAGCATATGAATCTATACCTGTGCTGAAGTTGTATGGACCTACATACACACAAATGAATGCATGTAAAATCTGGTGATACTGAATAAAGTCTGTAGTCTAGATAGCAAAAAAAAAAAAAAAAAAAAATTTTCTTTAAATGAATCTGGTCCATTACTAGAGGAGCTGTGGCAGCTCAAGGCAGACAGCCTGAGGCCCAGATTCCTAATTTCTTGGCCCTAAATAGTGACTCTATCCCCTGATGCCCCTGGACTACCAACCTGCCCCTGGCTCCTCTGGGTATCTAAGGTCCCCTAGGATTGGGCTTCTATCATTGCAATGAACTGATACTCAAGCTCACTCAGGTGAAGGATGAGTAGGGCACACATATGAATACAGAAGAAACAACAGGATAAGGAACCAGAGAAGGGCTAAGTCACACAGAGGCAAAAAACCGAAGCAAAGTGTTGGTTCCAAGGCAGGCCCTGAAAGCCCATGAGTAAGAATTGGTGGCTTTTCTGGTACACCACTGCTAATGGGGTCACAACTGTCAATGGGTGTACACCACTCCTCTGGTTTATCTTTTCCATACTTGTTACGGAAATTCCCAAAATAGGACACCTAAATTGCTCAGGACACCAACATTGCTACTTCTGTTTAGACTGCCCTTTTGAAACCAGTCCACATCAAAAGGCCCTTACAAGCCTGTGAATGAACCACTCTCAGGTCAGGGCCTCCCCTTGTCCAATCAGCTTGGCTGGATCATTTGGTTTCTTAGCAGGGGCCCTGAGTCAACAAGGAGAGTGAGGGGTACAGTTACCCTTTGAAGGGACCGTGAATATGGCAAGCACTATGAATTCATTTATGATACACTGATGGTAGCAATGCCTTAGAAGTTTCAGGAGTAGGGAAGGGAAAAAGTGACATCTGGGTGGCAATAGAGACTCAGCAATACATTTAAAAAAAACTATGGGTGCAATGACACACCTAGAAATTTCTAAAAAACCCATTCTCAGCACTCAGTTTTCCTTCCCCATCCATTCCAATCCATAATTTTGAAAAACATGTCCCACTCCCCAACATTCTAGGGATTAAGGTATTTTAATTGAACAAATGTTATGTTAAAAGATATCGTGGCAAGAATGTGAAGGTCCATCCCCAGACTAGATGAACCTTTTCCTTAGCTTATGGCTATGTCCACACCCTTACGACAGCCCTAATTATGGTTCTTGAACTTCTATTATTATATCACAACGATTTAGAAAAATAGTCTGCTCTATACAGCTAATGTCACACTATGGAAATGAATCATTCTGACCAAAAGTCTTGCTTCTGGCAGTGCCAATCCCTTCCTAAAGCAACTGCAAGCAGCCCGCCTCCCAATCAGGAAGCATCTGGTAGCTGGGGCTCTAGAAGCATTCCTGGGAAGCCAGTCAGAACTAGGGAGACCACTAACGTTTGTTAGGGGACACTGGAATTGTCGAGCTCTGACACATGAACAAGTAGGCCAGGAAAAGTAACTAATCTTAGGAGCCTCATGTTAAGAAAAATTAAAGTGATTAGATCAATCCCTAAATGACTATAAAAGCAGAACCAAAAATATTCTATGATAATTGTAGCAAGTTGAACATATTACAGGTATGCATTACATCTTCCTGAAAAGTATATCTGAATTAGAATGCAAAGAACTAGAACACAAGAAGCCCTGGTTAGTTAGGTAGCTATGGTAGAAAATACACATACACACACCCTTCCTTTTTGTTTTTAGAAAATAAGAATGTGGATCTGTTCCAGTAGCCAGGGAGAGTGGAGTGGATATTTAAGAGGAAAGTATTTTGCCCTCCTAGTCCTTTTTATTACCAGAAAAAGGACAGGAGATGAAATCAACACTAAGTTTAATCCTGACTTCTGTTTCACTCTTCACAGGATTTTGGAGATATAAGTATTTCAAAGTGATCATTATATGAAATGCCATATATGTTCCTGAATTAACAAAACAACTTGGTAGAAAGAACCAAAAATTGCAGGTATTTCTTTATTCCTCCAAATGTTTTCTGATTTCAATGTTTGTTTGTTTTTGAGAAAGAGTCTTGCTCTGTCCCCCAGGCTGGAGTGCAGTGGCATGATCTCGGCTCACTGCAACCTCTGCCTCCCAGGTTCAAGCAATTCTCCTGCCTCAGCCTCTGAGTAGCTAGGATTACAGGCACCCACCACCACCACACTTGCCACCAGCCTGGCCAACATGATGAAATCTCATCTCTACTAAAAATACAAAGAAGTACAATTTTTCACCGCTCCTGGCTGAATTTTTTTGTATTTTTAGTAGTGACAGGGTTTCACCATGTTGGCCAGGCTGATCTTGAACTCCTGACCACAGGTGATCCACCTGCCCTGGCCTCCCAAAGTGCTGGGATTACAGGTGTGAGCTACCGCACCCAGCCTCAATGTTGTCTTTTTAAGTAAGTAAACTATCTGTTCTTTTGAATAATTATGAAAAATACAAAGGCAGAGTTAATAATTACAGAACTTTTAATCGCTAGGAAGTATGTAAGTCACTACAAATGATTTTCATTTCTAAACAATTTTCAACTAACTTCCTAATCCCTTAAATTACCCTTCCCTACTGAAGATCTGTAAATGACAGAACACAAATCTTTAAAAGAGAATAAAGAATTCACTATGTAAAAAAAAAAAAAACAAGACTGTCAGGTGATTAATCACTTCTAATGACAAAAAATGTTTTAAGGTATTGAATTTGAACAAAGTAGTGTATATTCCCAAACACTATTGGAATTAAGGGGACAATTAGAATCCTAGAGAGTTCAAGTTTTCCGTCACATGAGTTAAGTAGCCTGTCTAAGTCAGTTGATCTCTGCACAAGACCTCTGATTAGATCATGAGATACTGAAGTCTAGAATAACAAGGTCTCTTTTTAGAAATCCTTACACTAGGTAGTACTAGAGGAATGTTATTAAAATGAAATAAAAACATGAATCAGCATAATATTTACCCTTTTAAAAAAAGATTAAGTAACCTCTTGTATGGATAATATACTTTCCACTATGCTAATGTAATTTTTCACATCATAGCCAGAAAGGAGTGGGCTTTACGTAGACTGTTAAAAAAGATAATAACATAAACTTTTGGTAGAAAAAGCCTCAATAACTTGAACAGAAAAGACAAGAATAAAGATTGTTGCCCTGTTGCATGATAGTAATACGCTAAATAAATTTCTTAAATTTTTCTTCTAACAACACGCAAACCTATTTGTCAGTTCAAAATGCTGCTTCTTTGAAAACACTATAGTAAATCCTTTAGGCTGAATATTAGGATTTCCAGAGCCTGGCATTAAGCATCAACACAAAATTATTTTAAGTTGCTAATTATCACCGAAAACAAGGAGTCATGAGAGCACAGTTCTGAAACTCACATTTCCATAGTAAACGTTTTCATTTTTATGAACTGTTTAAATCACATTCCTCTTCTATACTTTTCCTATTCATTTTCAAATCAAATTCCAATTCAACACGTATTTACCAAGTCCCTCTTAAGAGTGAGGTTCTGCGTTAAGCTGGGGGTGGGGGATGGTGAAACAAGGAGGATGAGAGCAGAGCCTGTTCTCTGCTTGCCATGTCCAGGCATCTCTTCCTGAAGCATGTCAAAAGGAGGTCAAAGAGCTATGTTCATTTTAATCCTAATAGCCCTTCACTGTGCATTATTACCTCAGTTTTATAGATTAAAAAACTCAGGTTGAGTGAGTCAAAATAGCTTGGTCAAGATGACATGACTAGTTAAGTGGTGGAGCCAGGATTTGACCAAAGAATGTCTAGCCCCGACTTTCTCCACTTCTCTCTCCACTACACTGTATCTTCCTTGTTCAAACCTCAGCTCAAATGTTACCTTCTCAGAGAGGCTGTGTTTTTAAATAAGTAGTTTTATTTTCTTCACATTTTAAAAGAGATTAGATCCATTAATAAATTCTAGAAATCAGACTTTTCCAGTTGAAAACAAACAACAGACTCTTGGGGATTTTTTTTTTTAATATTGTTGTCACTTAGGTAAGTCTTTAAAAAGAGGAGAAATAAAGGAAAGGAAATAACACATAAACAGAGAAAAATAAAGACGATGTTACAACGAAGAGCAGTATTACACTTTCTCCTTTGTTGCTTCACTAAAGGCAAAGAGGAGTGGGGCCAATTCTAAAGGTCAAGGGTGTACACCTGGCCACATCATGTCCACTGGAGTCATCAAAGGCTTACAACTGAGGCTGTATAGAAGATTCCCACAAGGATACACCCATGCCATAGGCACACGGGTGCAGGAAACACTCAGAGCTAGAAATGTCAGCATAAGGGATATTGGCTTTCTTAAGAAAAGAATGAATTAGTATTTGTGTTATGTACGAATGCTTCTTAAATATCTTTATAGAAGACTCAGTGATACAAGTTTTACCTTGATACTAAAAATTTGGAAGCTTTCAAAGAGGAGAAATAGGTCACATGACACACAATTCTTTACTGGGGGATATATGGAACACTGTGCTAAAATGGGTATTAGGGCCAGGAGCAGCAGCTCACTCTTGTAATGCCAGCACTCTGGGAGGTCAGGGTGGGAGGATCGCGTGAGCCCAGGAGTTCGAGACCAGCCTGGGCAACATATAGCAAAACCTTGTTTCTACAAAAAATAAAAAAGTTAGCTGCACGTGATGACACACACCTGTAGTTCCAGCTACTCAGGAGGCTGAGCTGGGAGGACTGCTTGAGGACAGGAGGTCAAGACTAAAGTGAGCCATGATCACACCACTGCACTCCAGCCTGGGCAACAGAGCAGATCCTGTCCCAGAAATTAAAAAAAATTAAAAATAAGGGCCGGCCATGGTGGCTCACACCTGTAATCCCAACACTTTGGGAGGCCGAAGCAAGTAGATCACTTGAGGTCAGGAGTTCATGACCAGCTTGGCCTACATGGTGAAATTCCATCTCTGCTAAAAATATAAAAATTAGCCAAGCACGGTGACAGGTTCCTATAACCCCAGCTACTCGGGAGGCTGAGGCAGGAGAATCGCTGGAACCCAGGAGCCAGAGGTCGCAGTGAGCCAAGATCACGCCACTGCACTCCGGTCTGGATGACAGAACCAGGCTGTGTCTCGAAAAAAAAAAAAAGTTTTACACTATGACGTTTCCTGGTTTCAACTTTATGTTATCCTTGGCGGACTGAGGAAACCAGCATACTTGTATGGCCAGCATTCCTGATGCCCCTCACTCACTCCCCTCAATCTCTATCCCACATTCCCAAACAGCTTTATTTCAGTCTGCCGAGATGACCTGTCTACCAAGAGCCCATTCTTTGGGCTCCCGCAATACCTGACAATAGCAGCATAAACACTAAGACAGAAGCTTTCTAATTCTGGGTGAGGCCTCTGATTATCTCTCAATTCCATGGCCATGTATTTGTGAATTCTTAACTTCTGCATAGTATTTCTACAGCAAAAAGTTCTTACTTTATTGAACTTTACTAAATTATCTAGAGTGAAAAAAAAAAAAACCCCATAAGGGGTTGAAAGAATTATGGATGAGGTGAATGCTTTTGTTGCATAGTATCCACTCAAAAGACAGGGAAGGAGTTAAAAAAAAAGAGAGAAGCTTATTTTTGTAATCTTTCCGGTGAGTTTTCATTCTAAGCCATTTGTAAACATATGTAGCTGATTTCTGTAAATAATGAATTCTTGGAAACCACATTTTAATGTGGAGGGCTGTAAGCAATTCATATTTCCCCAAAAGAGCTATGTTATAATTGGGGTTTGCATTTCTGAAGCATATGCAGCATATTAGTTGTAGACATGATCAAATACATTCTATAAAGCAAATATGTGAACTCTAAAGCAAATTTCAAATATCAAAATTCTGCTGCTGGTGCTAGTCCCTAGTCCCAGGCTTTAAAACAACAAAATTAATTCTACAAGAACTCTACTATAAAATACATAGAAAGGCATACTATGACATAATACACATTTGATCAGAAATGTCTATGTTTACATTAAACATATAAATATGAGTGAAATAATAAAATGGTTGTGATTTGCCTTAAAAATCTTTCAGAAGAAGAAAATGTTGGGAAAAGGAAGAAATGAAGCAAATGTGCAGAAGGCTGTTATTTGTTGAAGCTGCGTGCTTGGGGGGATTTGTTTTACTCTTCTTACTTTGTGAATGTTTTGAAAACTTTTCAAAATAAAAAGTTTAAAAAGCTAAGCTAAAAAGTATAAATAATACTTAATAACTAACAAATAATATTTAACAATTTCTGTTTCTTAAAACTTAAAACTCTCTTGGGAAAGATGAGATAAATCAGTAACAACTGCCTATGGGAGGAGGCATTAGAGCAAGATTTCCACAGCAAGCAGTTGTCAATAGCATAACTAAATTTAGAACCTTACATTATCTTCTACATGGCGTGTACATGCATCATTAAACCAAAGTGTAAAAGTGAAACTGCAGAGAATGAAGATAAACCTTCATTATACCACACAGAAAAATTAACTCCAAATGAACCAAAGACCTAAATGCTAAGAGCTAAAACTGTAGTAAGATTCTTAGAAGAAAATACAGGAGGAAAACTTCATAATACTGAATTTGGCATTGATTTCTTGGAGCTGACACCAGGAGCACAAGCAATAAAAGAAAAAAGTAAATAAATTTAAAACCTCTCTGCATCAGCTGGGTGTGGTGGCTCATGCCTGTAATCCCAGCACTTTGGGAGGCTGAGGCGGGCGAATCACAAGGTCAGGAGAGCAAGACCATCCTGGCTAACACAGTGAAACCCTGTGCCTACTAAAAAAAACAAAAAATTAGCCGGGCGTGGTGGCACACACCTGTAGTCCCAGCTACTCAGGAGGCGGAGGCAGGAGAACTGCTTGAACCCGGGAGGCAGAGGTTGCAGTGAGTCGAGATCGCACCACTGCACTCCAACCTAGGCAACAGAGTGAGACTCTGTGTCAAAAAAAAAAAAAAAAAAAAAGAAGGCCAGGTGCAGTGGCTCACATCTATAATCCCAGCACTTTGGGAGGCCGAGGTGGGTGGATCACAAGGTCAAGAGATCAAGACCATTCTGGCCAACATGGTGAAACCCCATCTCTACTAAGTAAAAAATCAGCAGGGCATGGTGGCGCGCGCCTGTAGTCACAGATACTCGGGAGGCTGAGGCAGGAGAATCACTTGAACCCAGGAGGCAGAGGTTGCAGTGAGCCGAGATCGCGCCAGTGCACTCCAGCCTGGTGATGGAGTGAGACTCTGTCTCCAAAAAAGCAAAAAACAAACAAAAAAAACCCTCTGTGCATCAAAGGGCACAATCAACAGAGTGAAAAGGAAACCCAATGAAAGGAAATATTTGCAAATCATATATCTGATAAAAGATTCATACCCAGAATATATAAAGAATTCTACAATTCAGCTGGGCATGATGGCTCACACCTGTAATCTCAGCACTTTGGGAGGCTGAGGCAGGAGGACTGCTTGAGCCCAGGAGTTCAAGACTAGCCCAGACAACGTAGTGAGACCCATCTCTAAGTAAATTCAAAGCAAAAATGAAAGAATTCTACAGCTGAACAGCAACAACAATGAACAACCTGATTTTAAAATGAGCAAAGACTCTGAATAGACATTTCTCCAAACAAGATATACAAATAGCCAATAGGCACATGAAAAGATGCTGAACATCACTAATCATTAGGGAAATGCAAATCAAGCCCACAATGAGATACCATTTCACACCCATTAGAATGCCTACTATCAAAAAACTAGAAAATAACAAGAGTTGGACAGGATGTGGAGAAATTAGAACCTTTGTGCCCTGGAGAAATTAGAACCTCTGTGCCCTGGTAATGTAAAACGGTGCAGCCAGTACAGAAAATAGTATGGTGGTTCCTCAAAAAATTAAATATATAATTCCTATATAATCCAGGAATCCCACTTCTGGGTATAAATCCAAAAGATCTGAAAGCAAGGTCTCAGAGATGCTTGCACACCCATGTTCACAGCAGCATTCTTCACAGTAGCCAAAGAATGGAAGCAACCCATGACCGTCAATGGATGAACAGATAAACAAAATGTGGTATATTTCATAAAGGAATATTATTTGGCCTCAAAAGGGAAGGAAATTCTGAAAGATGTCACAACATGGATGAACCTTGAGGACATTATGCCATATGAAATAAGCCAGTAATGAAAAGACAAATACTATATGATTCCACTTATATAGGGTACCTAGAGTAATCAAATTCATAGAGAGAGAAAGTAGAATAAAGGTCGCCAGGGACTAGAGCGAGTGGGAAATAGGGAGTTATTGTTTAATGGGTACAGAGATATAGTTTGGCAAGATGGAGAGTTTTGGCCTTGAACTCCTGGGCTCAAGCAATCCTCCTGCCCCAGCCTCTCAAAGTGCTGGGATTACAGCTGTGAGCACCATGCCTGGCCTGGTTGTACAACAATATGAATGTACTTAACACTACTGACCTGTACACTTACACATGGTTAAGATGGTTAACTTACACTATGTGTACTTTACCACAATTTAATTTTTTTAATTTAAGTATACATTTACATTCTAAATGTTTATTAAATGCCCAACCATCCAGCTGTTTCAAAAAAGGCACATCTCCAAAGATGACCTATGATAATTACATTGGGCCTTGGCTGTTGGATTATTCCTACAGAGTTGAATTAAGAGGGACTTAAGTAACTCATTAATTAGAACTTCATTACTAAGGTACTGAAGGATTTCGTTGCATAGGAAATTAATGCATGTGGGGTCTACAATTTTTAGTAGGGTTCTGTCATTTTCTATTAATATTTTGTTTTTACAGAGTCTTAAAAAAATAAGAAAACCCCACATTTCCACCTATATCAGAATATCTGGTCACAATGACACTGTACCAACTCTAGGTAATTAAAGCCTGCTTTTACTCAGAGATCCCTGCCAGGGTTACCTCCTGAAAAGCAAGTAATGAACACTAAGCCTTTTTTTTTTTTTTTTTTTTTTTGAGACAGAGTCTCACTCTGTCATCTAGGCTGGAGTGCAGTGGCACAATCTCAACTTACTGCAAGCTCCACCTCCAGGGTTCACGCCATTCTCCTGCCTCAGCTTCCCAAGTAGCTGGGACTACAGGCACCCGCCACCACACCCAGTTAATTTTCTGTATTTTTAGTAGACATGGGATTTACTGTGTTAGCCAGGATGGTCTCGATCTCCTGACCTCATGATCCGCCCACCTCGGCCTCCCAAAGTGCTGGGATTACAGGTGTGAGCCACTGCGCCCAGCCTAAGCCATGTATTTTTTTATTGGATTCTCTAAAGTAAGATGAGTCAGGCTCCAAGTGTCAGAAGATCTGTCTCATGCTAATGAAAACAAAGATATTTACTGTTTAATCCCCTTTTATCCAAGTACATCAATGTTCTTGGCAAACATTAATCAAATGGAAATTAAGGCATATCCTCAGGATATATGAAGGCATTGGGCTTTCAAAAACTCACACAAGAAGCATCTAGATCCAACAACTAATTTACAAAGCAACACATTGAACTATACCATGGCAATATAATTAGCAAAAACTAGACTGTGGGAAACTATGCAGGAAAAATTAAACAGTTTTTTCAACAAAATAAATTTCAAGGAAAAAAGAAAAGAAAAAGATAGAGTAAGAACCTATAGCTTGAGACTTACAATAAGTATCAATCAGTTGCAATACCTGAACCTTGATTAGAACAAAGTAGAAAAAAAGAGTATGACATTTATGAGACAATAGGAAATGTAAAAACTGGCTTGATATTTGATAATATTAAGGAATTATAAACATTTTTAGGTGTCATAATGGTTTTGTGGTCATACATAGATATACAGATTTTTTCAAGGGCTTATGTTAGAGATAATCTGTCAGGGAATCCCCAGACCACACCCAGGTTTGGTGATCTGGTAAGTGGGTTCACAGGACTCAGCATATAACTGTACTCATGGCCAAGATTTATTATAGCAAAAAGGCACAGAGCAAAATCACAAAAGTAAAAGGTGCATGAGATAATGTTTAGAGGCAACCAAATACAGGTTTTGAAGAGCCCTCTCGCGGTGGAGTCACACAGGATGGGTTTAATTCCCCCAGCAGCTAGTTACAATAATGCTGTCTACCAAAGAGGCTCATAGGGACACATTGCTCAAAGTTTTTACTGAGGACAGGTTACATAGGCTCACTCTGTATAGCACTTACCAAGATTCCAGACTCCCAGAAGGAAAGTAAGTATTCACCATAAACTATGTAGTTTGCACACAAAGCTTAGGCACAGTACACTACTACTAGTTAGGGTGGTTGAGAACCCTTCCAAAATCCAAATTCCCAGATGCTTGCCAAGGGCCAACCTTGTAAACAGACCTTCCAAAGGATAGCAGTCAGGCCTGCTATGCTCTTTTCTGCACAGATACACCGTGGAATATTTGGGATGAATTAACAGTATGTCTGGGACTTGCTTCAAAATAATATGGAAAGGCAAAAGTGGGTGAGGGTATAGCTGACGTAAGACTGGCCAGGAGTTGATATTGTTGAAGTTGGGACCCAGGTACATGGGAATTTATTGTACTGTTCTTTCTACTTTAGTATATAGATTAGATTTTCCCATAATAAAAAGTTTTGGTTGTTTTTAAACATAGGGGAAAACTCAGAGTTAGTGCTTAGGCTATGAGTCAACAGAGCCTATAGGCTGGTGGAGATGAGAAGCAGAGTTTATGGAACCCTTAGTCTATCATCAAGGTCTGAGGGAAGAAAGGTTGGTGCAGGCTATACGTGAAAAAGGCTTTCAGTTGGGACTCTCAAGAGTCAGTTAACATGTTTTGGAAGATAGAGATAGAAAAGGTAGTCTTTCGTCCAAGAAAAACTAAATCTCAGAGTCAGAAGTTTGAGAGTAATTTAATTATAGCCACAGATTAAGTGGCTGGCAAATGATCTTAAACAATCTATGGAGCATTGCAAATGAGATATATTATACTTTGAATCATTAATTCCAGAGCTATAAAATAAATATGTAGCCACTCTTTCCCATAGCACATTAACGAAGAATGGAGAATGTTTCTTCCATTTCAAAAATGTATTACTGGAGCCGGGCGTGTTGGCTCACACCTGTAATCCCAGCACTTTGGGAGGTCAAGGCAGGCAGATCACTTGAGGTCAGGAGTTTGAGACTAGCCTGGCCAACATGGTGAAACCCTGTTCTACTAAAAATACAAAAATCAGCTGGGCATGGTGGGAGGCGCCTCTAATCCCAGCTACTTGGGAGGCTGAGGCACGAGTATCGCTTGAAGCGGGGAGGCAGAGGTTGCAGTGAGCTAAGATTGTGCCACTGCACTCCAGCCTGGGCGACAGAGCGAGATTCAGTCTCAAAAAAAAAGAAAAAAAAAAGTATTCTTTAGCACTGATACTTGCTTACACAATAATACTATACTCTAGAAGACATGAGGCTCAGTGTGTCTAAAACCTCGACAACAAGGTCTGCACACTAGAAATATTGTGCATTCTGAGACTGTTACGCAGCCTCCACAGACAAGAATTAAAGGAAGTGACGGAAATATGGGCAAAAGTATATCCTTTATCTAAAACTATAAATAATCTGTATTCAATAATAAATGATCTGAAACACAAATATTATGAAACCATATTTTAGTTTGTATCATATAAGAGTAGAAAAAAACAACTAAAAGCCCCAGAGCAAACTACCAGCATAGAAAGCTTCACTGCCTGGCCCCTCGCTTCAACACCCCACAATCTGAGATGTTGACCTGTAATAGAAAAGAATAAGGCAGGGAAGACCAGAGTAAATCAGCAATACAGAGTCAAACATCTTCCCTATATCATATGAAGGAAATACATGTTTATCACTGAATGGTGCCATCTTTGATCTCCAAACAAAAAGCATTAATGACTCATCATCAAAACATTCCCTATTACTAAGGATGGCTTTTCACTAATCCACCCGCAATCTGTTACCTGATATGAACAAAAATGTAAGATGAAATCTCTGGCTGGGGATCAGAACAAAGCCCACAGATACACAAGAGACCAAGGGTCTTCTTGGTTCTCTGCTAACACCCACAGATCGTTTTGCCAATGGAAATCATTTAGTGTTGGGTTACAAATATACTATAGTATCTAGTCACAGAGGTCCTTCAAAATAACATTATGATTAAATAAAAGATTAATGTTATTTCTTGTTTTTTTGTTTTGTTTTGTTTTTTAATAGAGTTTGGCTCTATCACCCAGTCAGAAGTACAGTGGCACCATCTCAGCTCACTGCATCCTCCCTGTCATGGGTTCAAGAGATTCTCCTGACTAAGCCTCCCAAATAGCTGGGACTTCAGGCACACACCACCACGTCCGGCTAATTTCTGTATTTTTAGTAGAGATGGGTTTTTGCCAAGTTGGCCAGCCTAGTCTCGAACTCCTGCCCTCAGGTGATCCATCCACCTCGGCCTCCCAAAGTGCTGGGAATACAGGCATGAGCCACTGTGCCCAGCCTTTCTTGTTATCTATTATCCTAGGTGCTAGGTGCCAAGCTATGAGCAAGTGTTAAGGATTCTGCTGAATGTATCTACCTGAGCACTTCAATGCATAAGCAAGAACAACTATTGCATAGACTTCACAATAAATGTTAAAGGTTAACAATAACATAATTCTCAACAATGTCCAACTGGCAAATTAATTTTCCTTATACTATCTACAAGCTTCAATGTTAGTTAGCATTCATTCTTGAGATATATGATATATATATCTCCATATTTTTTGACCTATATCAAAATATATTTAAGCCTAAAATACTAAAAAAATTAAATTGACTTTAAAATGTCTAAAATTCAACTATCCAAAGCAAACCTAAGTGTCCAGTAACAAATGAATGGATAATGAAAATATACTCTCTCTTGGCCGGGCGCGGTGGCTCAAGCCTGTAATCCCAGCACTTTGGGAGGCCGAGACGGGAGGATCACGAGGTCAGGAGATCGAGACCATCCTGGTCTACACGGTGAAACCCCGTCTCTACTAAAAAATACAAAAAACTAGCCGGGCGAGGTGGCGGCGCCTGTAGTCCCAGTTACTCGGGAGGCTGAGGCAGGAGAATGGCGTGAACCCGGGAGGCGGAGCTTGCAGTGAGCTGAGATCCGGCCACTGCACTCCAGCCTGGGTGGCAGAGCAAGACTCCGTCTCAAAAAAAAAAAAAAAAAAAGAAAATATACTCTCTCTCTCTATATATATATACATACACACACACACACACACACACACACACACACACACACACACAATAGACTACTACTATTCAGCGTTAGGAGGAAGTCTTGTCATTTGGGACAACATGAATGAACCTGGAGGACATTATGTTAAGTGAAATAAGCTAGTCACAGAAAGATAAATACTGCATGATTTCACTTATATGTGGATTGTAAAAAAGTTGAAGTCATAGAAGCAGAGAGTGAAATGGAGATTACCAGAGGCTGAGGGTCAGGAACATTGGGGAACTACCGGTCAAAAAACACAAAATTTCAGTTAGACAGGAAGAATAAGTTCAAGAAATCTACTGCACTTCATGATGATCATGGTTAATAACAATATATTGTATATCTGAAAATTGTTGACAGTAGATTTTGTGTTCTCATCACAAAAAAAAGTGAGGTAATGCATATGTTAAACAGCTTGATTTAGCTATTCCATAGCGTATACATATATCAAAACATCATATTGTAAGCCATAAATATATACAGTATTTACTTGTCAATTAAGATAAGTAAATAGATAAACAAGTTTAAGAAGCAAAAATGGACTCCGAGTGGTCAAAAGAGAAGCCATAAAATCCTTGTATGCATTAAAGCTTTTCTTGGGAGAGAATCCCTTGTTTTCATTCAAAAACTCTACCTCTAGTCTTATTTTATAATTTTATCTGTTATACAGTTTCCAAGTTCATCTGAGTTTAAAGTTAGAATATTAATGTTGTCCTCAGAGTGGGGAACATCACACCCCGGGGCCTGGTGTGGGGTGGGAGGCAGGGGGAGAGATAGCATTAGGAGAAATACCTAATGTAAATGATGAGTTAATGGGTACAGCAAACCAACATAGCACATGTGTAACAAACCTGAACATTGTGCACATGTACCCTAGAACTTAAAAGTATAATTTAAAAAAGAGAAATTTTTTAAAAAAAGAAAATTAATGTTGTCCTAAGTAGCACAAACTGGCTTGAGTTAAGTTAAGGCAGGCAAAGAGGATTATAAGGATATAGGTCCCTTCATGAAGCCCAAAAACAGGAACAGTGCTTCAGACAGGACTGGAAACAGGGCTGAGACAGCTCATCATCCCTCTCGGTTTCTTGTCTCTGCTCATTTGTGTATATCTGCCCCTTGTGCTTTCTAGGCCACATGGCTGTTAAAAGATGCCCACTGCATAGCTCCTGAGCTTCGAGTTTACAGGTGTAACTACAGACAGTAAGCTTCCTCCCCTGGAAACGTCACAGGAAATGGACACGGAATGACCGCGTTGCCACTCCTGGTCCAGCCCCTTGTGGCTGAGGTGAGAGAGGAAGTCGAGTTATAAAATGGCTGGGGATTAAAGAAGGTTCTTACAATCTAGGAAGACCCTCCAAAGAGTATTCGCTACAGAAGGAAAGCTGTGAAAATACAGGGATCTAGAGAAGCTTTGAAAATACAACAAAAAGTAAGGGTTGATAACCTTATAATAAAGGATACAGGCTCTCCAAATATTTTGACTTGAGGTAGTTTAGTATATGGGCAAATATCCCATAACACCTTAGTAGACTATAAGGGATTCATTGTACTATTGGACTACTGATGACTCATCACTCAGGAAAGTTTAAGTTGTATTAAATACACAATTTGAGAAGAACGCAATGCCTCCCTCAGTCAACCCCATGAGGTGCTGTGAAACCAGAATGCCTTTCCTTCAGGGTAGTCCTGAGTTGGCACAATGGGGATAGGCCTTTACTAAACCTGTGCAACAACCAGTCAGTCACTAGATATAGGCTGCCGTGCAAGAGGGTGTGATCTTGGGTGAAACAGCTTTTTTTTTTCAGACAGAGTCATCTTGCTCTGTCACCCAGGCTGCATTGCAGTGACACAATCACGACTCACTGCAACTTCCACCTCTCAGGCTCAAGCAATTCTCCCACCTCAGCCTTCTGAGTAGCTGGGACTACAGGCATGCACCACCATGCCCAGCTAATTTCTGTATTTTTAGTAGAGATGGGGTTTCGCCATGTAACCTAGGCTAGCCTCAAACTCCTAGGATCAAGGGATTCACTCACCTCAGCCTCCCAAAGTGTTGGGATTACAGGTGTGGGCCACTGCAAGCAGCCTGAGAAAAAAATGTTAAGAGCAGCTGGCAGCAGATGGAATGAGGAGTCAGGATGGCAAGTCTCAACAAATTTCAAAAAATATACACAGATAATGGAGTATGTTCACTGTTCACAGCGAAATTATGCGAGAAGTTGAGAGCAGATGTCCTGAAATAGCATACGTACATACATACATACATACATACATAAAATTTAAATATTTAAAAGAAGAAATTGGCCGGGTGCGGTGACTCACGCCTGTAATTGGCCCAGTGCTTTGGGAGGCTGAGGTGGGTGGATTGCCTGAGCTAAGGAGTTCGTGACCAGCCTGGGCAACATGGTGAAACACTGTCTCTACCGAAATAAAAAAATTAGCCAGGCATGGCAGCATGCACCTGTAGACCCAGCTACTCTGGAGGCTGAGGCAGCAGAATTGCTTAAACCCGGGAGGTGGAGGTTGCAGTGAGCCAAGATCATGCCACTGCACTCCAGTCTGGGCAACAGAGCAAGACTCTGTCTCAAAAAAAAAAAAAAGAAGAAATTGAGAGCAGAAGGATAACTTAAAAACTGCCAAATTTTTGGAAAAAAGCCATTTCTTTATGAAATGATTCACAGAAAAACTATCAAGGGAAATTAATAAATAAATGAACAATAATAAAAATTCAACATATCAAAACCTGAGAAATATAGCCAAAGTGTTGCTTCGAGAGAAATTTACATCCTTAAATCATATATTAGAAGCAAAGGCTGAAAAGCAATGTCTGAGCATTCATCCCAAGAAGCTAGAAAAATAATAGCAAATTAAAGAAAGTAGAAAAAAGAAAATAACAAAGATAAACACAAAATCAGCAAACTAGAAAATAATTGTACAATAAAGACAAATCAACAAAGCCAAAAATTAATTATTTGAGAAGACTAATAAAATGATAAAACACTAGTAGGTACAGATATAACCTATGTAAACAATTTCCTATTGCTGGACATCTACGTTATCTCCATGGATACACTATTCCACAGCACTGACATAATCACCCTTCCAATATTCACTCATGCTTATTTCCTGAAAATAAATTCTTAAAATTATGACTGTTAGCTCAAAGGGTGTGAAAAATTCTAAGGCTTCTGATACATATATTGTGCTAAATTGCCCTACAGAAAGATTGAACCAATTTTACTCCCACTAGCAGTTTATGATAGTATTCATTTCCCTAAGAAATAAGTATGATTTTTAAAAATATTTATTCATTTGTTTGGTTAAAAAAAACCTCTTCATTTTAATTTGCATTTCTTACATTACTAATGAGTTGAACACTTTCTCAATGTTTACAGGTTAAGTTTCTTTTGTGAACTGCCTTAGTGTTTTCTATTCTTCTATTAAGGTGTTAGCCTTTCTCACAGATTTTATTACTTTTTATATATTGATATTGAGCCCTGAACCAAAGAATTAAAAATATTTTCCTGTTCTGTCAGATTGCTTACTAACCTCCTTTCGAACATGCTGTTGTTGTAGAGAGCTTGAAACTGTTTATATTCTTGTCAATTTTTTTCCATTATGGTTTGCCTTTATTTGATGTTTAGAAGTACCAACCCCATACCAAGATTATTATGTGAATACTCACCCATATTAACCCCTAACGGAATAGCAGTGGTAAAGACTTGATGAATTTCTACAAATGTCTTGCTGGCTCAGGAATGTAGTCAGGCATATCAAAAGTAAGATGTCATTTAAGATTTTTAAAAACTAGAGATACTACTAGATTCTAGGCTTTGTGGGGCAGAGTCAAGGCAAGGCAAAATTGTGATGTGACTGAAATTGCTTTTAGTGGCCCAAAGTATCTCCTTTTTTTTTCGCTCTTTTACTCCTGAAGCAGCTTCAGTTCTAGCTACCTATCTCATTCTCAGTGAAGGAAGGACTGATACTGGTTTACCATAAGACATTAAAGATATTTATGCTTTTAAAATAACAACTTGCAAAGAGCATGGCCAAGAAAAGTTTGGAGAAGATTCTGAAGCATTAATGGATTTTCTTTTTTTATTATTATTTTTAATTGTGGTAAAATACACATATTTACAATCTTAATCATTTTTAAGTATACATTTCAGTGGTGGTATTAAATACATTTACTTTGTTGTGTAACCATCACCACCATCTGTCCACAGAACTTTTTCATTTTCCAAAACCGAAACTCCATATCCATTAAATGAACGCCCCATTTTCCCCTTCCCTCAGCCACCAGGAACAACTACGCTACTTTCTGCCTCTACAGATTGTACTACTTTAGGTACTTCATGTAAGTAGAATCATACAGTATGTATCTTTTGTCACTGGCTTATTTCACATGGCATAATGTCCTCAAGGTTATCCATGTTGAGGCATCTTTCAGAATTTCCTTCCTTTTTGAGGCTGAATAATGTTCCATTGTATAAATATACCACATTTTGTTTATCCATTCATCCACCAATGGACACTGGGTTGATTCCATCCTTTGGCCATTGTGAATAATGCTACTGTGAACACAGATGTGCAAGTTATCTCTTTGAGACCTTGCTTTGAATTCTTTTGGGTATATACGCAGAAGTGGGATTGCTGGATCATATGTTAATTATTATGTTTAATTTTTTTAGGGGGCCAGGCACAGTAGGTCACACCTGTAACCCCAGTGCTCTGGGAGAACAAGGCAGGGAGATTGCTTGGGTGACCACAGGATTTTGAGGGTTACAGTGAGCTACAGTCACCCCTCTGCACTTCAGCGTAGGTGACAGAGGGACACTCTGTCTCTTAAAAATAAAAAATAAAATAAATAAAACTTAGAGGAGCTGACATACTGTTTTCCATACTGGCTGCATTTTATATTACCACCACCAGTGCACAAGAGTTCCAGTTTCTCCACATCCTCTCCAACACTTGTTATTTTTGTTTTTGTTTTTTTTTGTGTGTGTGTAATAGGCATGAAATGATATTTCATTGTGGGCTAGATTTGCATTTCCCTAATGATTAATGATGTTCAGCATCTTTTCATGTGCTTATTAGCCATTTGAATATATTCCTGGAAAAATGTCTATTCAAATCCTTTGCTCATTTTTTTTTTGTTGTTTTTTGAGATGGAGTTTCGCTCTTTTTGCCCAAGCTGGAGTGCAATAGCATGATCTCAGCTCACTGCAACCTCCGCCTCCTGGGTTCAAGTGATTCTCCTGCCTCAGCCTCCTGAGTAGCTGGGATCACAGGCATGCGCCACCATGCCCAGCTAATTTTTTGTATTTTTAGTAGAAACCGGGTTTCACCATGTTAGCTAGGTTGGTCTCCAACTCCTGACCTCACATAATCCGCCTGCCTCGGCCTCCCAAAGTGCTGGGATTACAGGCGTGAGCCACCGCGCCCGGCCAGAAAACTTTTAACTCAAAAATGTCTCTTTGAAATACATTTGGCCAGGTGTGGTGGCTCGTGCCCGTTACCCCAGCACTTTGGGAGGCCAAGGAGGGAGGACTGCTTGAGCCCCAGGGCTCAAGACCAGCCTAGACAACATAGTGAGACCCCGTTTCTACAAAAAAATACAAAAATTAGCTGGGCGTGGTGGTGTGTCTGTAGTCCCAGCTGCTTGGGAGACCGAGGTGGGAGAATTGCTTTAGCCCAGGAGTTCAAGGCTGCAGTGAGGTGTGATTGTGCCACTATACTTCAGCCTGGATGCCAGAACAAATCCTTGGCTCTAAATAATAAAAATAAAAATAAGATAAAATTGAAAAAGAAATATATTTGTTCACACTACTTGAAAAAAGAAAATATTTGCTTTTTTGATTATAAAAGAATGTATGTTGATTATAAAAATTCAGATATTACATAATTGAATAAAGTATTAATAGAAAATGAAAATCTCCCAAAATCTCACCCACAGAAAAAACTCTTTTAAACAGTCTAAACAGTCTAGTATAAACTTCCATAACATAGGCATACACACAGACACACAGACACACACACACACACATATACTATACACACACACACACACACACACTGTATTTTACTTTTCTCTGCTTAACAATATATCCTGGACATTTATCCATATTAATATGAGATTCTGTTAATTACCTTTTTTAAATAGTGGTCAACATAGTATTTATATATATAAACTAATACTAAATTTTTGTTTGGGAGGCCAAGGCGGGCAGATCACCTGAGGTCAAGGAGTTCCAGACCAGCCAGGCCAGTGAAACCTCGTCTCTACCAAAAATATGAAAATTATCCAGCCATGGTGGTGCACACCTGTAATCCCAACTACTCAGGAGGCTAAAGCAGGAGAATTGATTGAACCCGGTAGACAGAGGTTGCAGTGAGCCAAGATCATGCCACTGCACTCCAGCCTGGGCAACAGAGTGAGACTCCATCCCAATACATACATACACACATACATACATATATACATACATACATAAAATTTTTTTTAAATTCACAAAACCTAAGACAAAACGGATTCTAGTAAGATCAAAAGCACTTCAGGGTCTAACATTGAACAACAGAGAGACAAAATATAAAATAAAGCTCGTAATTATTCTGTATCACTTGTACATAAGATCTAAATATCGAATAGTGCTATAACTGTAGACTTGCCATATTTACCTATAGTGCATTTACAAACTCTCTTTCTCTCTCCAAACCAGAAATAATGTAACCTCTGACCATGCCACATCTACAGAAGTGTCTGTTCAGTAAGGCCAGCCATTTCCAAAACGTTTAGTAAGAGAACAGAGAGGCTACCAATCTAGTTGACAAATGTAAAAGGCAGATGAACATATATAGGGGTTTGCAAGTGTCAGCCTCCATTTAAAGTACAATTCTCTCATTGTGCCATTAGTAAATAACATTTTGGTTGATTTCTTCAGTTACACAAAGAATTAGTGTCTTCCTTTATGATTAAGGAAAGAGAGATTGCCCTGTAAGTCTCAGCAAACGATACAAATTTAAGTACAAGTTGAAATCCTGTCATTTGGAGCAACTTGGATAGAACCGGAGATCATTATGTTAAGTGAAATAAGCCAGGCACAAATATCACATGTTCTCATTCGTATGTGAGAGCTAAAAAAGCAGGTCTCATGAAGACAAGAGAGTAGACTGGTGGATACCAGAGGCCAGGAAAGGTAGCAGGGTGGGGGAGATAAAGAGAGGTTGATTAATGGGTACAAATATTAATATACAGTTTGATAGAAGAAGTAAGATCTAGTGTTCAACAGATCAGTGGGATGACTACAGATTACAATAATCTATTGTATATTTCAAAATAGCTAACAGACTAATTGGAATGTTTCTAGCATAAAGAAAAAACAAATAGGGAAGGTGATGGCTATCCCAATTACACTGATTAGACCTTTATAAATTATATCAATGTATTAAATTATAACTTTACCCTCAAAATATGTACATCTATTATGTATCAATAAAAAATAAATTTAGGCTGGGCATGGTGGCTCACACCTGTAAATGCCAGCACTTTGGAAGGCCAAGGTGGGAGGATCTCTTGAGTCAAGGAGTTCAGGACAAGGGTTGAGCCTGGGCAATGCAATGAGATCCCATTTCTAAAAAAAAAAAAACAAAGAAATTTGCCAGGCATGGTGGCTCATGTCTGTAGTTCCAGCTACTCAGGAGGCTGAAGTGGGAGGATCACTTGAACCTGGGAGGTTGATGCAGCGAGCTAAGATTGTGCCACTGCACATCAGCCTGGGTGACAGAGCAAGACCATGTCTAGAAAAAATAATAAAAAATTTACAAAAATAAATTTTAGAAACAATGAAACTGAATGAAATAAAAACTGAATCAAAAAAATTAAGTAAGTGGAAACTTACATATCTCCTGATATGGTCAAATTTTCTTAATTTCCTAACTACTTTTTTTCCACAAGGGTCCTGGGTATTTTCTCACTTCTAAAAGGTATTATCTACCTCTACTTTAACTTTCCATACCAAATGAACAAATTTACCAAACATTTTATCATTAATCTAAAACTTAACGGGAATGGCATATGATCGGCATGGCTTTACCATCAACTTCACATAGGTGTTCAGAAACCAGGTGGAAGTGAACTCCTAAGTTGAAGGAGCTTTTAATGCTTGCATGAACATTTTCTAGGCCTTCAAAGGCTGTTGCTGCTGTTTCTCCTTCTCCTTTTTTTTTTTTTTTTTTTTTTTGTCTTTTTTAATATCTTGTTCTCTTCTTTCCCCCACTGAAATTCAAGAATATGCAGCTACCATAAGCTTGGGATATCCTAGAAACAACAATGGTTAGAAGACTGGTATGGTTTCTACACACTCATACTTTAATTGATGTCTTCTACCCACTCACTCTTACTCATACCCAGCTTCTCCCATATTATTGAAACTTCAATCCTTGCCTCTGTCATGTTCAGGTTTCTAAGCCTGGGGAAGATAACACTTTAAAATGTCGTAAGTGCAGTGGGAAAGGACTCAGGAGGTAGCCAGAAAACCTAGAAATTATGACTAGGACTGGATTCTTTGGCATTAATACTTATGTTTTGCAATGTCCAAAGCATGACTAGAATTGATCTTTCACCCCCCGAATGCTGTCATATTCCCATATTACCTGTATTTCTGTGCCTAAATAATACCATATAGACAAACTCTCCAATTTTATACCAACTTTATTCACACTGAAGCTGCCACATCTTAAATCAGGAATGCTTTCAGCTACAAGAACAGAAAAGTCTGACAGAATGCTGGGCGCAGTGGCTCACACTGGTAATCCCAGTACTTTGGGAGGCTGAGGCAGGTGGATCATGAGGTCAGAAGATTGAGACCATCCTGGCCAACCTAGTGAAACCCTGCCTCTACTAAAACTACAAAAATTAGCCGGGCATGGTGGCAGGCGCCTGTAATCCCAGCTACTCAGGAGGCTGAAGCAGAGAATTGCTTGGACCCAGGAGGCAGAGGTTGCAGGGAGCCAAGATCGCACCACTGCACTCCAGCCTGGGCGATACAGCGAGACTCCATCTCAAAAAAAAAAGAAAAAAGAAAAGTCTGACAGGTAGCTTAGACTCTTAGGAGTTTGTATCCTTAACAAGAAGTCCAAAGGTTACCTCAGGGCTATTCTGGCAGCTCAATAATGTTGTTAAGAACTCAGACTCGGCGGTCCCCGTCATCTTCGGGAGCTGTAGAGGTATGAATTTAAGACAGGCCTATTTTATTAATTTATTTCCAAATGCAGCAAAAGGTCCAAGGACTATCTGTGGGCCACTTAATTCAGGGTCCCCAATTCGTACATGGAGAACTCTCAGATACAGCCAACGCCATGGGTTTTGCAGACCTGAAAAGCCCCACTGGCCTCCAGGTGCTCAATGATTACCTGGAAGACAAGAGCTACATCAAGGGGTATGTGCCATCACAAACAGATGTGGCAGTATTTGAAGCAGTGCCTGGCCCACTGCCTGCCGACCTGTGTCATGCCCTACATTGGTATAATCACATCAGGTCTTACGAAAAGGAAAAGGCCAGCCTGCCAGGAGTGAAGAAAGCTTTGGGCAAGTATGGTCCTGCAGATGTGGAAGACACTACAGGAAGTGGAGCTACACAGATAGTAAAGACGATGATGACATTGAGCTCTCTGGATCTGATGAGGAGGAAAGTGAAGAAGCAAAGAAGCTAAGGGAAGAACGTCTTGCACAATATGAATCAAAGAAAGCCAAAAAAACCTGCACTTGTTTCCAAGTCCACCATCTTACGAGATGTGAAACCTTGGGATGATGAGGCAGATATGGCGAAATTAGAGAGCGTCAGAAGCATTCAAGCAGACGGCTTAGTCTGGGACTCATCTAAACTAGTTCCAGTGGGATACGGAATTAAGAAACTTCAAATACAGTGTGTAGTTGAAGATGATAAAGTTGGAACAGATATGCTAGAGGAGCAGATCACTGCATTTGAGGACTATGTGCAGTCCATGGATGTGGCTGCTTTCAGCAAGATCTAAAATCCATCCTGGATCATGACATTTAAATAAAAGCTTGAAAGATTTAAAAAAAAAAAAAAAAGATCTCAGACTCTTGGCTGGGTGCAGTGACTCACACCTGTAATCCCATCACTTTGGGAGGCTGAGGCAGGCAGATCTCTTGAGGTCAGGAGTTTGAGACCAGCCTGGCCAACATGGCAAAACCCTCTCTCTACTAAAAAATATGAAAATTAGGCTGGACACGGTGGGTCACGCCTGTAATCCCAGCACTTTGGGAGGCTGAGGCAGGCAGATCACAAGGTCAGGAGATCGAGACCATCCTGGCTAAATCAGTGAAACCCCGTCTCTAGTAAAAATACAAAAAATTAGCCAGGTGTGGTGGCAGGCGTCTGTAGTCCTAGCTACTCGGGAGGCTGAGGCAGGAGAACGGCTTGAACCTGGGAGGCAGAGCTTGCAGTGAGCCGAGATTGCGCCACTGCACTCCAGCCTGGGCAACACAGCAAGACTCTGTCTCAAAAAAATAATAATAATATGAAAATTAGCTGGGCATGGTGGCACACGCCTATAATCTCAGCTACTCAGGTGGCTGAGGTGTGGGAATCACTTGAACCTAGGAGGCGGAGGTTGCAGTTAGCCAAGATCGCGCCATTGTACTCCAGCCTGGGCAACAGAGTGAGACGTTTTCTCAAAAAAAAATAAAAAATTCAGTCCCTTGGCCAGATGCAGTGGCTCATGCTTTATTTCCAGCAATTTGGGAGGCCAAGGAGGGTGGATCTCTTGAGGTCAGGAATTCAACAGCAGCCTGGCCAACATGGTGAAACCCTGACTCTACTGAAAATACAAAATTAGCCGGCGTGGTTGCCTGCACCTGTAATCCCAGATACACAGGTGGCTGAGGCGTGAGAATCGCTTGAACCTGAGAGGGGGAGGTGGCAGTGAGCTGAGACTGTGCCACTGCACTCCAGCCTGGGCTATAGAATGAAACTGTCTCAAAAAGAACTCAGATTCTGTCTTTTCTTTCTGCTCTACCTTCTTAGCTTGTTAACTTTTCATTCTTAGGCTTGTTGCCTTATAATTACAATTTGGCTGCCACAACTCCATACATCACATTCCATACTTAAGGATGGAAGAAAGAGAGTATACATACAAACAAATGTTTCTATTCCTTTTATGAGAGAAGCTACTTCCCCCCCTCCCACCCCCCTCCTTCCCCCCTCCCTCCCCATAGAGGTCTTCCAGAAGATTTCTGGTTATATCACATGAGCCCGAACTAAATCACACAGCTGGCCCTAACTGCAAGGGAAGTTAGAAAAAGGCATATTTGTCTTTGAACCTCTATAACAGAAAGAGAAATGGGTTTGGAACTGGCTTTAGGATTCAAGCAAGTTTATGACACATGTCTATATTACACATAAAATGCTAATTATGCTAGTTAATTACAACTGGGTGCAGGACCTTTAAAAGCTCTGGTTTAGAATACAGTTCTCCTACAACTTTGTCAGATGGTGCTGACAGTGCTCAGTTGTAGACCGATTACAACTGAAACAGTATCCATAGCCAAATCCTATCTAGAATGAAGGGAAAATTGTAATAGTGTACATAGCTGATGTCCTAAAACATTCCAGAAGCTTTAAGAGTGTAATAAGGGTCTGGTGCAGGGACTCACACCTGTAATCCCAGCACTTTGGGAGGCCAAGGCAGGAGGATCACTTGAGCCTAGGAGCACACAAGCCTGGGCAACATGGCAAAACCCCAACTCTACAAAAAAATACAAAAATCAGCAAGGCATGGTGGCATGCACCTGTAGTGCCAGTCAAAGTGGGAGGATCACTTGAGCCCGAGAGGTCGAGGCTGCAGTGAGCCATGATTCCACCACTACACTCTAGCCTGGGCAACAGAATGAGACCCTGTCTCAAAAAAAAAAAAAAAAAAAAAAAAAAAAGTGTGATAACTAGAGATCTATCTGGGGCTACCATTTTTTTAAAATAAGAAAATAGATTTTTACAAAGTATTTAAAATAGACAAGCCAATAATACTACCTAAGAGTTAACATTAAGAGACTCTATTATGATATGCCAAGTACTGAGCTTTACATGTATATGTATGTATCTAATCTCTCAACTGTCCTATCAGGTAGGTACATTCACTAATTTGCTTATAGTCACACAAGGAGAAGCTCAACCTAACTCTAGAGATCATGCCCTTAACCATATTACATTACTGTTTGTTATTTTATTTGTTCTCCTTGGTGTTTCTTATTCATTTTATGTATTTGTTATTTAATCATTCAAATTTGTAAAGTTTAACTCTTGTTTATAAATTGTAAATTGTCTTTCTCTACTTTCTTTCCATAGTATTTCCAGTTCACACAAGTCCTAAAATGGCAAAGCTGTTTCAATCATATCTTTCGAAAACTTAGAATCAGATAATCCAAATGGATTTTGTAGCTAGTTTTATGAAAGCTTTGATAACATTACAACAAACTTGTTAGGGTTTTATAAGGAAAAAAAAAAAGAACTAACCCGACAAAATAAACCACCAAAAAAGGCATCACAACACACAAGGTACAAACAACAAAAGTAGAAACATAAATATACATCTATATTAGTCCTATGTGTTCTAAATCCCTCCTCTGTTTCAACTACTGTGAGTTTGCCACCTCCACAGCACACTGGCCAAGATTACTTGTAGGCATATCATTGGTTCCCTGAATTATTGGGCTATTATTCCCCACCTCGCTCCCACACCCCGCCAAAACATTAACCCTGTTTGCTCCACACATAGCTGGTAACACACATGTGGTTAATTATACCTCAAATTATATTTGAGACTATATCTCTAGTCTCAAACTACCGTACTTAGCTTTTTATTTTAGGTTTTTATGCTTCCTTTTTTCTTTTACTGTCTTTTTCTTTACATCTTTATTATTATGTTCCCAGAAATTTAGCTCCCAAACACACATAAGATCCTTGCATACTTTCAACAATACAATGAAATCTGTATCTTCTTATCTACCCAAAAAACCATAAGCCATATGTTATACGTTATTTTCTCCTATTCTCGCCTCATGTATTATTAAAATTAGAAGTGGATTAAACTTTTTCGTAATTTTTTTTTTTTTTGAGACAGAGTCTTGCTCTATCACCCAGGCTGGAATGCAGTGGTTTGATCTTGGCTCACTGCAGCCTCAACTCTCCGGCTCAAGCGATCCTCCCACCTCAGCCTCCTAAGTAGCTGGGACTACAGGCATGTGCCACCACACCCAGCTAAGTTTTTAATTTTTTGTAGAGACGGAGTCTCACCATATTGCTCTGGCTTGAATTGAACTCCTGGGCTCAAGCAATCCAACTGCCTCAGCCTCCCAAAGTGTTGGGATTACCAGCATGAGACCTAGCACCTGGCCAGATTAAACTATTTTTTTAGTTTACTCAAAGGCAGTGTCTTCATATTGGGTTGGAAAACCAAGATGATCACATATAAGAAAGGATTTTCCTGCTTGTCTCTCCAGCTGTTTTTCCCAACTCTGGCTAATCTCTGTTTAATAATGCATCTTTCTTTAACAATTTAGAAGAAAGACAAAAACAAAAAAACTCCATGACAGCATGATCAGCTGACAGCATGATTAGCAAAGAAAACAGTGATGGAAACATACAAGCCTCTTATCTCCCTCCAATAACCTGGCAGACAACCCCACCTGGTATTTGTCCCATACTTATAACACACAAATGTTTGCTTGCTAGGTCAACTGTATTTAAACTAAAATATGACAGCTGTAAATAAGAAAATAGAATAGGTGCCATTTTTAGATTCTAACAAGCCAAAGTTCAGGTACTGCTCTCCTGAAAACTGTCACCAAAGGCAAAGAGAGAGCAGCCTCAAGACGAAATAAGAGAAAATCACTACACGGCCTGAATGATTCACGTTGAAATCAGAGGCATCAGATGGGGACTTAAGATGGATCAATAGCTTAAAAAGGTCTCAAGTGAACAATCTGTGCCATTCTCCTTCTCTAATCTCTTGGAGAAAAAAAAAAAAGAGCACAAAAAAGCTCTAAGATCTTTTAATGAGACTATTATTCCATTAATTATTTGAGGCAGTTTTTGTTTCACTAGAAGTAATTAACATAACCCTTCTACTTTCAGCTCCAGCTGCATCTGATGTCACTGCTATGGCAGTGAAGAATGAAAACCAAAGGACAACTGGCTACTTAAGGAATTAAGCTGACTAAAATGAAAACCATTCACCACAGCAGTTCCAGTACTCTGGCTGAGACTCTGTTTTTCTACATGTAGCCCACACATTCTGACCAAACTCAAATCTATGCAATTTCAAACTTAGAAAACTTTAACTGCTGCCCCACTGAAGCCATTTTCAAGCTGGAATCATGTTTAATAAACTACTCCATCTATTTCACCATATATATTTTTTAAAATAAATAATTTAGCCTCTACTCATTCAGATCTATTAAATTTCTCCAGAGTCTATCATGGTTACCTTATAAAAATCCTCTTAAACATAGCCAACAGATAAATAAGAATTTTTGGAAATGTTTAACCTTAAGGACAATATTATTTTAAGAATCTAGGTCAAGGGTCTCCCATCCCCGGGCTGCGGACCAGTATCAGTCCCTGGCCTGTTAGGAACCGGGCCTCACAGCAGGAGGTGAGTGGTGAGCTAGTGAGCAATACCGCCTGAGCTCCGCCTCCTGTCAGATCAGCAGTGGCATTAGATTCTCGTAGGAGCATGAACCCTATTATGAACTGCACATGCGAAGGATTGAGGTTGCATGCTTCTCATGAGAATCTAACTAATGCCTGATGATCTAAGGTGAAACAGTTTCATCCCAAAACCAACCATCACCATCACCACACCCGCTCCCCAGGTCTGTGGAAAAACTGTCTTCCATGAAACCAGTCCCTGGGGCCAAAAAGGTTGGGGACTACTGACCTAAGTCTAATGTATAGAATGGCACAGATTGCAAATGAGTCTTACAGATTTGTGAAACAGTCACTGACTTTCATTTAATTGTACCCCTCACTTAATCCTCAATCTAACCAGTTAAGCTGTACTATACAGGTTTTGTGCAGGTCCTTCTTAAACACACCCTAGCAGAGGCCCCAGCTCCAAAAGACAAACTGGACCTCAATGACTCCCATAGGCAGTGACTGAGGGGGCAACTTCTGCATTGTCCACAGACTATGCTCATTTTCCTGAGACTAAGGCACTGCTCCTTACACAGACTCAGAAAACTCTTCAACCCTAGGAGATGCCACCTCTGACCCAAGGGAAGTGAATGCTTTCTGAAGAACCAGGCTCCTTAAAACCCCTGGCCAGTTTCCCAGACACATTTCAGTTGTAAACTCATTATGAGAAATATTTAATTACGGAATCTGCAAACCAGGGGAGCTTATTTGAAATACATTAACTAAATAACTCCTCTTCAGATCTTTCAAGATCACAGTCTATCTCAGAGATTATTTCCCACATTACTTCTCCTGATTCAGTACATGTGTTTTTTTCTTGAATAACTGCCTCTGTTATATTTCTCCTTCCTTTAGCCTAAGTCAACCTTTCCATTTCTAAAGCCAACAGCTTCTTCTGGGCAACCAGGCTATCCTCCCATTAAATATGCATGCAAGAGCTTGACAAATCTTGAGTGCCTTTAATTACTCAGGGATAGTCTCCTCAGCTAACATGAGAATATGTAGGTTATAATACAACTCATGCTCATATGGCTTCCAAAATACTGGAATAGGAAGGGATCCTTTACCCTCTCAGGTTGGAACTAACTGGCCCACTGATTAATAATCTTAACCTATCTACCTCTGTAGTTTGGAGAATTGCCTTCTAGTAAGCTGTTGTGCCTGGCATACTCTGAGATTCCAAATACATAACTATTTTTAAGGATTTATTCCTGAGTTCTTTGATATTTCTGTTTGTTTTTTGGCCTTCTAAGATCTAACTAGATTAATCTTAACATTGATACCATAATTCACCAAGTTTTTGTACCAATATTGTTATAGTAGAAAAATGGGATGTTTTGCAATTACAGTCAAATTAATTAATGACTACAATTTATTTCTTTGCAAACAAACACGCAAAGGCTTTTGTTATCTTCAGTTTAAATGTAAACTGTCAAAAATTAGAAGTCCTTATCACAGGCGTCTGGTTGAGTAACATATGACTAATTAATGCAATATAATACTCTGAAGTCATGAAAAAAACACACTGTAGAATAACACGTATTGGCATGGGAAAACCTTCACAATATACTTCTTAGAGAAAACAATCTTGGCCGGGCGCGGTGGCTCAAGCCTGTAATCCCAGCACTTTGGGAGGCCGAGACGGGTGGATCACGAGGTCAGGAGATCAAGACCATCCTGGCTAACATGGTGAAACCCCGTCTCTACTAAAAACACAAAAAACTAGCCGGGCGACCTGGCGGGCGCCTATAGTCCCAGCTACTCGGGAGGCTGAGGCAGGAGAATGGCGTGAACCCGGGAGACGGAGCTTGCAGTGAGCTGAGATCCGGCCACTGCACTCCAGCCTGGGCGACAGAGCAAGACTCCGTCTCAAAAAAAAAAAAAAAAAAAAAAAAGAGAAAACAATCTTGCCACAAAATAGTATTCATAAAGTGAACCATTTTGCTAAAAAATATAGAGAGAGAGAGAGAGAAAAAGACAAGAAGGACATACATCAAAATATTAAGAGTATCTGAGGACAGTGAGATTACATACAATTTTTCTTTTGTATTTCAAAATGTTCCAAGATTCTACCCTGGGCATTTATTATTTTTATACTTTTTTAAATAGTTTATTTTTTTTTATTTTTATTTTTTTAATTTTTTTGAGACGGAGTCTCGCTCTGTCGCCCAGGCTGGAGTGCAGTGGCCGGATCTCAGCTCACTGCAAGCTCCGCCTCCCGGGTTCATGCCATTCTCCTGCCTCAGCCTCCCGAGTAGCTGGGACTACAGGCGCCCATCACCTCGTCCAGCTAGTTTTTTGTATTTTTTAGTAGAGACGGGGTTTCACCGTGTTAGCCAGGATGGTCTCGATCTCCTGACCTCGTGATCCACCCGTCTCGGCCTCCCAAAGTGCTGGGATTACAGGCGTGAGCCACCACACCCGGCCGGTGATAGTTTATTTTAAAGGAAAAGAGTTCCCCAGTAATTTTGCGAGTTATTTCCTATACTGTTTCACACCCATTTAATATTAGCAAAGGTAATGGAACATCTTTTGCCATAGAAGACTCTCAATTATGTTTTAATATAAGTGAGGCAGTTTTTCCAGTTGCCTTTAAAAATAGCAAAAAGAGCCAGGTGTGGTGGCTCATGCCTGTAATCCCAGCACTTTGGGAGGCTGAGGTGGGTGGATCATGAGGTCAGGAGACTGAGACCATCCTGGTAAACAGGTTGCAGTGAGCCGAGATCACACTGGTGCACTCCAGCCTGGGTGACAGAGCAAGACTCTGTCTCCACAGGAAAAGAAAAAAAAAAAAAAAGTATTCCAGATGATCGCTACACATAGTAAAGTCTGAGAAACACTAGTGTTGTGAAAGATCAAGCCAAGACAGTAGGTTTAGAAAAAGATCATAATTCTTAATCACCAGGCTACAGAATAAGCTGGCCGGGTGCGGTGGCTCCCGCCTGTAATCCCAGCACTTTGGGAGGCCGAGATGGGCAGATCACCTGAGTTCAGGGGTTCAACACCAGCCTGGCCAACATGGAGAAACCCCATCTCTACTAAAAATACAAAAATTAGCAGGGCGTGGTGCCCTGTGCCTATAATCCCAGCTACTGGGGAGGCTGAGGCAGAATAGCTTGAACCCGGGAGGCGGAGGTTGTGGTGAGCCGAGATGGCACCATTGCACTCCAGCCTGGGCAACAAAAGCAAAACTCCGTCTCAAAAAAAAAAAAAAAAGGAATAATTATTTTATTAAAAGAAAATAATTCTTTATAAGGAAAGGGAATGGTGGAAATCAGAAGAAGGCAAAGTTGGCAAGCTCCTGACTTACAATAAAGACTGAATGCCAGGAGGGAAACAGGAGAGATGAGGCAGGCCTAGGGCGAAGGCAGGTCATGCAGAGCCTGTGTATTACAGCCTCACTGCTCAAGGTGTGGTTCTCAATTCAGCAACACAGGCATCACCTGGGAGTTGTCAGAAATGCAGTGTCATGCCCCATCACAGACCTACTGAGTCAGAATCTTCCCTTTAACAAGATTCCTAGTAATTCAGATGGACACCAAAGTTCAGGAAGCATTACACTAACAAATTTATTTTCAGGACAAAATCCTATGGGGAATCATAAAGGAATTTCAAGCTAGGTAGTGGCATGATCAGATATGTGCATTACAAAGAATGAAAAAAAAATTATAGAAAGTAAGACCAAAGATTGCTTAGGAAGCTGTTTCAGGAACCAGGAAAGAATAAGGGACCAAGCCAAGCATGGTGGCTCATGCCTCTAATCTCAGCACTTCAGGAGGCCAAGGTGGGAGGATCACTTAAGCCCAGTAGTTCGAGACCAGCCTGGGCAACACAGTGAGACCCTGTTTCCAAAAAACAAAAAATTAGCTAGGTGTGGTGGCATGCAGTTACTATAGTGCCAGCTACTTGGGGGGCTGAGGCAGAAGGATTACTTAGCTCACAAGGTTGAGACTGCAGTGAGCTATGATCACGTCACTGCACTCCAGCCTGAGCAACAGAGCAAGACCCTGTCTCAAGATTAAAAAAAAAAAAAAAAAAAACAGAAAGAAAAAAAAAAAGATAAGGGCCCCAAATAAAGCAGCAACAGTACTAGGAAATGACTGATTAGGTGGGGTGAAGGGGTGCAGGGGAAGGTAAATCAAGACTATTTCTAAGTTTTGTGTTTGGGTTATTGGAGGGATATTGATGTCATTCACCAGACAGGAAAAAGAAATAACAACAATTACAGTAGCTAACATTTCTTAAGTATGTGCCAGGCATTATGCTAAGTTCTTCCCATGAACTATCTCATTTAATCCCCATAACAACCCTATGAAGTAAGTATTATCCCATCATATAGATGAAGAAACTAAGACACAGAGAAATTAAATCAGGTAGAGTAGTATGAAGAAGGAGGGAGGAGATGACAATCGATTTTGAATATGCTGGGTTTGGGGTGCTTGTGAAGATGTCCACTAGGCAGTTGTCTGTAGGGATCTAGGTTTGTAGGGAGAGCAAGCAGACTGGAAACAGGTGTGGAAGTCATCAGCACAGGGCTGGCACCTGACTCTTCAGGACTGGATCAGGCCACAGTGGGAGGGAGTGTAGGTCAAGGACAGAGCCCAGGAACGTCAATATCTAAGGTGCAATAGGAGGTAAGTGAGCTTATGAAGACAAGAAAGCAGACAGAGAGAAAAGAGAATGACAGCTGTAACAGCAACAACAGTAATAACTAATACTTGTAAGAATTTACTAAATACCGGCCGGGCGCGGTGGCTCACGCCTGTAATCCCAGCACTTTGGGAGGCCGAGGAGGGCGGATCACGAGGTCAGGAGATTGAGACCATCCTGGCTAACACGGTGAAACCCCGTCTCTACTAAAAATAGAAAAAATTAGCCGGGCGTGGTGGTGGGCGCCTGTAGTCCCAGCTACTCGGGAGGCTGAGCCAGGAGAATGGCGTGAACCCAGGAGGCGGAGCTTGCAGTGAGCCAAGATTGCGCCACTCCGCTCCAGCCTGGGCGACAGAGCAAGACTCCGTCTCAAAAAAAAAAAAAAAAAAAAAAAGAATTTACTAAATACCAGTCACTATTCTAAGCATTTCTTAATATATTATAACTGAGTCATCGTTAAAACCACATAAGGTAGGTTTTATTATCATCACTATAAAGATAAGGAAATTGAAGCATAAAGAGGTTAAGTGGCTTAAGGACACAGAGAAAGTGAATAGCAAAACCAGGATTGAAACCAAGATCCAGTATCTAGGTGTGGATTCCACGCCCTTGACTTCTGTGATGTACTGCCTCGCTTTCAGGACCCTGGGAGGGGTGGAAGGCAAGGAAGGAAACAGTTGCAACAAAGCCCTCAGAATAGCATCTGGCCTACAGTAAAGCCTCAGTCAATATTAATCACTATTACTTGATAATTTACTGCCATGGAACCACACATTTGACTGAGCCACAGTTTTTAGAAGAAAACAAGTAATAACTATATAAGGTTAAAAAAAAATCAAGGTTTTAGTGGAGGAAGAAAAGCAACTTCCAAGGCTGCTAAGGCTTTCAACTCAGTTTCCTATGCCTTTAATGTCTAAGGCTCCACACAATCAACCCCTGTCCCGGTCTGTGGCTACTGCCGTGATTCTAGTCCTTTGGAAGGGCTGCTATGCACAGCAATGACCTGAAGGCCTCACTAATCCCAAAACACTTTCTTACTGCTATAAAGATTCCATTCTAGGGCGCTCCTTTAGCATTGGGCATATTTTGCTCCATTCTAATTGTGTTACAAAGCAGGTAGTTGATGCTGAAGGACTCTCAGGTTCTCAACTGTCCCCGAAAGCAAATGCATAGCCTCCTCCAGACACTGTTAATTTGTTCTAATTAGGAGGACATGTCTACTATGTCCTGATAACATATTATCAGGTAATTTTCAAACTAAAATTATATCATGTATAATAATTCAGAAGCTTCATATTTTTTCTCTTTTTAAAATTCTTTCTAGTTCAATTATTCTCTCTGGCACAGATTCATCCAAGATCAAGAAACAGAGTGAATAAAACCAACAATAATGACAATGGTCAGAAAAAGAAGCAGTCTCAATTTCCAAAAGGTTAAATTTTTGAAATGAACTTATATGTTTCTAGTCTAAGAAAATTTCTCAAAACAGAATAAAGATATTAAAAGGCAGAAAGCATCTTCTAGAAGTGGGACATCTGGTCACCCTATCCCCTCAGGCAATGCACATAAAGAGTGCTATTTTTAAAATGAAGTGAATGTGAATGCCCTATCCTGCATAAATACAAATGCTAATTATTGCTACGGAGATTTGAATTCTATAATTAACTAAAACTGACTAAGCAGACTTATGAACAAAGATGCTCACCATAGCATATCACTTCCATTAGTGAAAAATGCCCAGCAGTAAATACATTTTGGTATACCCAGATGATTGAATATCATGCGGCCATTAAAAATATTTTCAATGGGCTGGGCACGGTGGCTCACACCCGTAATCCCAGCACTTTGGGAAACTGAGGTGGGCAGATCACCTGAGGTCAGGAGTTCAAGACCAGCCTAGCCAACATGGTGAAACCGTCTTTACTAAAAATACAACTTAGCCAGGCATGGTGGCAGGCGCTTGTAATCCCAGCTACTCCGGGCACCTGTAATCCTAGCTACTCCAGAGGCTGAGGCCGGAGTATTACCTGAACCTGGGAGGCAGAGGTTGCAGTGAGCTGAGATCGTGCCAATGCGCTCCAGCCTGGGCAACAAGAGCGAAACTTCGTCTCAAAACATACATACACAGATATATTTTTTCAACGAATATTTATTGATATAAATTCTCACAATACATATTAAGTTTAAAAATTATTTTAAAAATCATTACCACTTGTGAATATAGACAAAAGACTTAAAATCAATAGTTGACAATGATTATTTCTAGGTGGCATAGTTTATTTTAACTTTCTTCCTTTATATGTTCTGCATTATTCAAATAATCCAGATTAGCTACAAGGCATCACTTCTATAAGCAGAAAAATAATGCTTATAAATCAACTTTTTAAAAAAGTTTTCCCAATTAATCCTAATTTCCCAATTAACTTCTTCTTCCTTGTTCTTACCCTAGTTGAAGGCTTATCATCTAGTTTAGTGGTTTCAAGGGTATGTGTGATTCTCCCCCATCCCCACCACCCCAAGAGATATCTAGCAATGTCTGTAGGCAATATTGGTTGTCACAACTAGGGATGTTGGGTGCTACTGGATCTCGTAGATAAAGGTCAGAGATTTGGCTAAACATACTACAATACACAGGAGAGCCACCCCTCCCACAAAAAAAAAAAAAAAGAATTATCTAGCCTACTATCAGTGGTGCAGAGGTTGAGAAATTTTCGTCGAGGATGAAAAAAATTAGTATAAACAGTACGAGTGGGTTAAAATGCAATAGTAACTCTAAGGGGCTTAACTTTTTCATTTCTAAAATAAGAAATGCACATTCTGACTTTATGAAAATTTAATCTAGGTTGTGGACCAAAATTCCTTATTATTAAGATATACATTTCCCAATTTTACAGACGTCTCCAGAAGAATTCTGCTCCCAACCCAACCATGCTGCTTATCAAACTAGAAGTAAGATTTTTTTTTTTCTGAGTTTAAGCATAGAGAGACCAACCCTGTGTAAAAGTTGTTTAAGTACTGGCAGAAAAATGTTTTAAGGTGAGATCATATCTTTAAAGGAATATCCAGTCATCTTACTGTAATGTAGACCAGTATGGTAAGCTAAAAAACTAAGGTTGAACTAGTCTAGTCTAACTAGTCTAACACAAAAGTGTTTGTTTGAAACACACTCACATACACAGAAAATGATTTATGCAAACTTGTAAAAAATTACTTTGTGATGTCAGATCAGGGAGTGGTAATAAAGCAAAAGCAAAAATGAAGTTCCCTCCTCAATCTAAGTTATGAAGAAAAGACTCACTCTTTTTTTTTTATTTATTTATTTTTTTTTTTTTTTTTGAGACGGAGTCTCGCTCTGTTGCCCAGGCTGGAGTGCAGTGGTGCCGTGCCATCTCCGCTTACTGCAAGCTCCGCCGCCTCCTGGGTTCACCCCATTCTCCTGCCTCAGCCTCCCCAGTAGCTGTGACTACAGGCGCCCGCCACCACACCCGGCTAATTTTTTTGTATTTTTGGTAGAGACGGGGTTTCACTGTGTTAGCTAGGATGGTCTCAATCTCCTGACCTCATGATCTGCCTGCCTGGGCCTCCCAAAGTGCTGGGATTACAGGCATGAGCCACCGCACCCGGCAAAAGATTCACTCTTTAGTAACCTATTTTATTCCATTATAGGAGTAGGGTGTATATATACTTGGTTATAACAAATCACAACAGGGCAGAAGGGGTGGGTAGATAAAATTAAATAGTAGGGGGATAAAGAAGATGAACAGGTGGGAGGAAGAGAACAGAAGACAGACTACCACCAGACATGAACACGGGATGATGGACAGACAAAAAGAAATTTTGCACAATTCTGCTTCCCGGGCTCAAGCAAATCTCCTGCCTCAGCCTCCCGAGTAGCTGGGATTACAGGCACACGCCACCATGCCCGGCTAATTTTTGTATTTTTAGTAGAAAATTTCACCATGTTAGCCAGGCTGGTCTCAAGCTCCTGACCTCATGATCTGCCTGCCTTGGCCTCCCAAAGCGCTGGGATTACAGGCGTGAGCCACCGCACCTGGCCTGGCTTTTATTTTTCAATCCAAAATAATTCTGTAGGGGAAAGACACCTAATGTCCCCTGGTCAAGAAAAATCTCCCATTCTTCTGCTCAAAGATCAGAAAAGAAGGGGTAGAATTCAATGACTATCATTTTCGGTGACCTATTCATAGCCGACAGGCACTGAGGGTAGTTGTTTATTTTGTCTACCTAGCACTTTTCCTTCCAATGGCGAACAGCTCACAGCCATCCTATGAGGTTGGAGTGAAACTATCAATCATGGTGCGCTGTCCTCCCCCAGGCCTCTGGGGTGAGCACAGACTTGACCACTCATGGTGCTCCTCTCCTACTGCCTAGAGGCCACAGTGAAAGAAGGCACGTGACCAGAATTCCTCTCTGAGGCTCTCTTCCTCCAGCCCCAGTACTGTAAGATCACGTGATCTACAGGTGCCACTGACCATCTTTTCACCCCTAAAAAGAGCTGTCCTGAGGATGAAACCAATGTCAGACAGCATGTGAAAGTCAGTGAAGAGAGCCCCAAAGACCATGTCTGAGCCTTGATTCCAGCCATGCCTAGATTTTTAAGTCACATGAGCAAATAAACTCCTTTTTGGCTTGAGTTGGGTTTCTGTTTCTTCCAACTAAAACAGCTATGGCTGGTAAACTGATTGACACTGTTAAAGAGAGGTTTGGTAAGTCAGTGTGCCAAATCTCTCATCCATAAATTACCCAGGCCCTCTCTATTTACATCCTGTATCTCAGCTAATATCATAACTTGAGGTAATGACTTTCAGAAATGTAAAACTTAAAGTTGAAAGTAGAAATTCATTTAAAATGGCATATATTGATTTGTTTCAAGATCTAAAACATATCCCTACTAAACTGAGATTTGATGTTACAAACTTCCACTATTCTGGATGTCAAATAGTATACTGTAGGGCTGGGCACGGTGGCTCATGCCAGTAATCCCAGCACTTTGGGAGGCCGAGGCAGGCGGATCATGTGGTCAGGAGTTCGAGACCAGCCTGACCAATATTGTGAAGCCCTATCGCTACTAAAAATACAAAAATTAGCCAGGGGTGGTGGCACATACCTGTAGTCCCAGCTACTTGGGAGGCTGAGGCAGAAGAATCACTTGAACCCAGGAGGCAGAGGTTGAAGTGAGCCGAGATGGTGCCACTGCACTCCAGCCTGGGTGACAGAGCGAGACTCCATCTCAAAAACAAAAAAAACCACTCTACTGTATTCCCAGCTCACCTTCATCTTTCTAAACTAGAGAGTTCTACACTTTTAATCTGTCTAGCCTCTTCACTGCCCTGATCATTTTACTTCTCCTATTCTGAAATTTCTCTGGTTTCCGGTATATTTATCAAGAAGTAGAAACACCAACCACACACGCAGGATTCCTGGCCAGGTCTATATGTTTTTGTATATGTGACAAAAGATGGACAAAAACCTATCTTTTTTGTGCATGCAGTCTCCCTCTAGTCCAGCATCTTGCCCACATTTTTGGCCACAGAAATACATTAGGCCAAAGGAGGTAGACACATGGTCCTCACGAACATTCATGAATACTTAGTGCATTATGTACAATGCACTTCTCCCTTGATTTCAATCAAATTTAGAATCATTATTTTGAAATCAAAAAATAATTACATCATCCCTAAGTTTTACAATTGGCAAAAGCCTTTGCTGTACAGGGAGATACTTAATGCTAATGTCTGCTAGTTAAAAAGAATTCCAAGTGAGGAGGGCTTAGAAGAGAAATGGAGAATGCCTGGGGCATGAAGAAGCCAGGGATAAGTTTCTGCAAAGTTTAGGTTGTATCAGCACAAACTCAGACTGACGTTACAACCAAGACAGATGGGGAAGAGGAACTGTTAAAGGGCAAAATTAACCAAAGGGCATTTCAGAAGGCATCAAAGGCAGACATCATTAATAAAGGCAAAGTGGTCAGTGTGTGAACGAAAGATTAAACAAAAGTCATTTAAACTCCTTTTACATCCACTTCCGCCTCCCACTGAAAATGAAACTCCACAGCCATGACCTCCAATGCCAGGCCTTTGTAGTAAGTATCTCTATTGGTTGGGCTAAGGTGGAACCATAGCATTCATTTCCGAAAAACCAAAAAGAAAAAACTTCCTTCTGCCCTAATGAGCAAGCATAACTCCAGTAAACTCCTTGAAGATGTTGGGGAAGATAAGAGACTAAGCACAAGGGAACTTTAGGGGTGATGGAAATGTTCTGCATCTTGTTTGTGGTGGTGGTTACATGACAGAATATATGTCAAAACTCATCAAACTGTACACTTAAAATGAGGGACTTTTCATGTATATTATACCTCAATAAAGTTGATGCAAGATTGGGAGTGGGGTGGTGCTGGGGAGGAAAGGACAACTCCCCAGGAAGACAAATAGAACAAGTCTAGGAAGACCACTGTAGGATGGAGGACATGCCTT
Organism: Rhinopithecus roxellana; assembly: GCF_007565055.1. Taxonomy (NCBI): domain Eukaryota; kingdom Metazoa; phylum Chordata; class Mammalia; order Primates; family Cercopithecidae; genus Rhinopithecus; species Rhinopithecus roxellana. The sequence goes on from NC_044553.1 coordinate 39,683,871, forward strand.
CGGGTGGGGTGGAAGAAGTGGAATTGCTCATGTAATATTTTGCCTACGGCCAGACCTTACTCCATAGATCAGTCAGAAGTTTATACTTCCAGCAGTACCTCGTACTTCACTGGGAATTGCCTGAAGTGAAGACAAATACAACCAAGTCTATCCTCTAGTGGACCACGTACTCCTGAATTCTCCCAATGGAGGCAAAATTCATCATAAAACAAAAAACAGAGAAACTAAATTACCTTCTGAGGTAAGAAGTAAGGCAGATCATCTCTCCCCTCCCACATTCTCCCCTACACATTCCCTGTCACCCCTCCCCTGAGGTTGTTCTTAAATCCCTGGAAGCCCATTCATAAACCTTCCTCCAGTTCTCTTTCATTATTTAAAAAAAAAAAAAGCTAAAAGTACCAGTAAGATTCAAACTATGTGACGGCAGCAATTCTCATTAGAATCAGAACCTCTCTGTAATAGTTTCTGGGCAATACACAAAACTTTCACACTTCAAGAAACAGTAACAAATTTCAAGGGGAAACAATGGGCATTTTGCTTTGTCAAGCTGTGTAAAGAAGTATTTCTTAAGAAGTAAGATTCGGCCGGGTGCAGTGGCTCAAGCCTGTAATCCCAGCACTTTGGGAGGCCGAGGCGGGTGGATCACAAGGTCAGGAGATCGAGACCCTCCTGGCTAACACGGTGAAACCCCGTCTCTACTAAAAATACAAAAAACTAGCCGGGCGCGGTGGCGGGTGCCTGTAGTCCCAGCTACTCGGAGGCTGAGGCGGGAGAATGGCGTAAACCCGGGAGGCGGAGCTTGCAGTAAGCCGAGATCGCGCCACTGCACTCCAGCCTGGGCGACACAGCGAGACTCCGCTCTCAAAAAAAAAAAAAAAAAAAAAGAAAGAAAGAAGTAAGATTCAAGTTCCACAGAGGAAGTCAAAATTTGTGATGAAGCAGGAATTAACTTTCAGTTTCCAAGGCTGGAGCTACTGGTATTATTTCAACCTACTCCTGCTCCTTCCCATCCTATATGTAATCCATCTCGGAGAGACCTGTCTCTCAAATTTGTCCTCTTCTTTCCCACACCTTCTGCCCCTGCCTCAGTCCACCAGACCTTCATCACTTCACACTTTGTTTCCTGAAAGTTTCCTGGTCTCCCTAGCTCCCAGTTATATTACTCATCCTGTTCAACATGCCTGAAAATGTGTTTACTTGTTTAACCACATCTTTATACCCTGCTTCGTCCCTACAAGTGGACTAATCATGCCAAACCATTATTTTCATTCCATCCCTCCCCTGTTTAAGTATTCATTCAACAAATATTCAATGAGCAGCTATTCTGTGTAAGACACTGTGCTAGGCTCTACAGGAGGTAAACAAAACAGCATCTCAGGAGGCTTACAGTATGGTGGGAGTGGTAAACATATACACAGATACAGTAACCATAATAAGACAGAAACATGTTTGGGACATTAAGATAGAGAAAAAGAGTACTAGTGGAAGTTCCAAATCTGAGCTATCAGCTGGATGTCAATTGAAATTAGAATTGATATAGAAAAAGTCGAATATGAAAGACAAGAAAAAAAGATATGGAGGTTTCCAAGCTGAGGAACTAGGAGAACAGCAATGCCTTTAACAGGCCTAGGAACACCAGGAGGAAATTCAAATGGAAAGGGCGTGACAGGAGACTTGAGGACAGCTAATGTCCTTGCCAAACTCCGAGTCAGGGCACATGATCAGAGATGAGATTTCTGTTCCTCTTTAAGATGTTGAAAGCAGTCTGAGAAATACAGTCTCAACATGAAACTATTAGAATTTCCAGGATCAATAGTTTGAAGAGACAGTGCCATAGAATATAAAAGTGGATCTATCCCAGAAAAAATCTAGGCCATGTGGCTCCTGTACATATGAGAGGATATGTTGGGAATCGAAAGTTACACATATACAATCTACCAACCTTAAGAGCAGTTTCATCTAGGCAAGTTAACATGCTTTGCAATGTGGAATTTTAGATTGTCTTTGCACTGTTACAATACTCAGCATCTTAGCACACATGGGAACCTCCTAATCAAACAGCTTCAGGTAAAAACAAAACAGAAAAGTAAACAAAAAAATTTAAACTTTTTTAAAATTAAAAATAAGCCAGGCATGGTGGCTCATGTCTGTAATCTCAACACTTTGGGTGGCCGAGGCAGGAGGATCACTTGAGCTGAGGAGTTAGAGACCAGCCTGGGCAACATAGCAAGACCCTGTCTCTATAAAAAGTACAAAAATTAGCTGGGTGTGGTGGCACGTGCCTGTAGATTCAGCTACCCAGGAAGGTGAGGTGGGAGGATGGCTTGCGCCTGGGAGGTCGATACTGCAGTGAACCATGTTCACACCACTGGACTCCAGCCTGGACAACAGAGCAAGACCCTGACTCTAAATAAATAAATAAATAAATAGGCTGGATGTGGGGAGCTCATGCCTGTAATCCCACACTATTGGAGGTGGAAGCAGGAGGATCACTTGAGTCCAGGAGTTTAAGACCAGCCTGGGCAACATACTGAGACCATCTCTAGAAGAAATTTAAAAATTAGCTGGGTGCATAACTGTGGTCCCAGTTACTCTTGAGGCTGAGGTGGGAGGATAGCTTGAACCCAGGAGTTAAAGGCTACAGTGAGCCATGTTCACTTTCACTGCACTCCAGCCTGGGTGACACAGTGAGACTCTGTCTCAAAAAAAAAAAATTTAAAAATTAAAAAAATAAAAATAAAAACCGCTTCAGGTAATCTTGACCATTCTACAGCATTTATGGTGCTATCCATGGTGTCTGGGAACATGATGAGAGGAGGAATAGCATGCCATTCATTATAACGCTGCCAGTAATCCTTCTAGGTCTAACTGATAAACCCCACTCCACAAATGTAGAATTGCTTCTAGTTATCAAAAGCACTTATGGGTGATGTATGATATAAATATCCACTGACAAGTCAAGACCAGCAAATATTTTCAAAATCAGAAGCAATGAGATATCATAGTTTCCTTCAATTCTTTTGGGAGTAAGGCAGGTTGACCCACAAACAAATCAACATACTACTGTGTGAATAAACCAAAAACCATTGAATAGTACACTTTAAATGGTGAATTATATGGTATAAGACTCACATTTCAATAAAGCTGTTATTTTTAAAAATCAACAAAACATGTTTTAACCAAAATATTAGTTTCCAGAAATGTATCCCAAGAACCTAGCTATTGCCCTCAAAACGTTTATACTGCAGGAAATTTTGACAAAATGAAAGCCTTGTTAAATTGCTGTGACAAAACCATTATCATTCTGGCTAAAAAGAAGAAACTGAACAGTCTCTTGTCCTTCACTGTAATAGGAACTGATCTGTATCACACATCAAAATCTGCCCTTAAGATCTGAATGACGGCCGGGCGCGGTGGCTCAAGCCTGTAATCCCAGCACTTTGGGAGGCCGAGACGGGTGGATCACGAGGTCAGGAGATCGAGACCATCCTGGCTAACATGGTGAAACCCTGTCTCTACTAAAAAATACAAAAAACGGCCGGGCGCGGTGGCTCAAGCCTGTAATCCCAGCACTTTGGGAGGCCGAGACGGGCGGATCACGAGGTCAGGAGATCGAGACCATCCTGACTAACACAGTGAAACCCCGTCTCTACTAAAAATACAAAAAAAAAAAACTAGCCGGGCGAGGTGGCGGGCGCCTGTAGTCCCAGCTACTCGGGAGGCTGAGGCGGGAGAATGGCGCAAACCCGGGAGGCGGAGCTTGCAGTGAGCTGAGATCCGGCCACTGCACTCCAGTCCGGGCGACAGAGCGAGACTTCGCCTCAAAAAAAAAAAAAAAAAAAAAAAAAAAAAATACAAAAAACTAGGCCGGGCGCGGTGGCTCAAGCCTGTAATCCCAGCACTTTGGGAGGCCGAGACGGGCGGATCACGAGGTCAGGAGATCGAGACCATCCTGACTAACACGGTGAAACCCCGTCTCTACTAAAAAATACAAAAACCCGGGAGGCGGAGCTTGCAGCAGTCCGGGCGACAGAGTGAGACTCCGCCTCAAAAAAAAAAAAAACAACAACTAGCCGGCCGAGGTGGTGGGTGCCTGCCTGTAGTCCCAGCTACTGAGGAGGCTGAGGCAGGAGAATGGTGTAAACCCGGGAGGCGGAGCTTGCAGTGAGCTGAGATCCGGCCACTGCACTCCAGCCTGGGCCACAGAGCGAGACTCCGTCTCAAAAAAAAAAAAAAAACTAGCCGTGCGAGGTGGTGGGCGCCTGTAGTCCCAGCTACTCGGGAGGCTGAGGCAGGAGAATGGCGTAAACCCGGGAGGCAGAGGTTGCAGTGAGCTGAGATCCGGCCACTGCACTCCAGCCTGGGTGACACAGCGAGACTCCGTCTCCAAAAAAAAAAAAAGATCTGAATGACATTTTTTTAAAGGGTACTTTTCAGATTTAACCACAATGTTAAATACCATAATTATGGCATGTCACTAATACATCTTTCCTTGTAATCTATCCTAGAACTTCCTTCCTATAATCCTTTGCAAGGGGAAGATCCTTGTGCTTATCCACTGATAATACTTCTAATGATTTTCCTATTCCTCTAGTAATTACAATAGTAGCTTTTATTTCTGGAATCAGCCCAATCTTCCCCATGTCCCAACCCATTCCCTAACTTCTACTAATAAGGTTATTTATGTCCCTATAGATTCAAAGTGGGTCAAGAATGTAAGAAGCAGACTGTGAGCATGTTGAGGGAAAGGACTGTATCTTGTTCACTGTTAGATCCTCTAAATATTAAGCAAAGTACCTGGCACATAGGATGCCTGATATCTATTTCCGCTTGCCATTAAGCTAAGGCCCATTCACAAAAAGAATTAGCCAACAACCAACCAAGTAACCAGGCTATTAATTAGGCATAAGTGTATTTAGAAAAAGGCAGTGTAATCCCCAACTTCAGTCTTGATCTCTAAGCCATTCTGTTTTAAAATGACAAAGAGGTTAAAAAAAAAAATTTTTTTGAGACATGTTCTTGCTCTTTTGCGCAGAATGGAGTGCAGTGGTACAATCATGGCTCACTGCAGCCTCAACCTCCCAGGCTCAAGCGATCTTCCTGCCTCAGCTGATCCTCCTGCCTCAGCTCTTGAGTAGCTGGGACCATGGGCATGACTACCACGCCCAGTTCATTTTTTAATTTTTTTTTTTTTTTTTTTTTTTTTTTTTTTTTTTGAGACCGAGTTTCCCTCTTGCTGCCCAGGCTCGAGTGCAATGCGCAACCTCTGTTCACTGCAACCTCCGCCTTCCAGGTTCAAGCGATTCTCCTGCCTCTGCCTCCTGAGTAGCTGGGATTACAGGCATGCGCCACCACGCCCAGCTAATTTTCTATTTTTAGTAGAGATGGGGTTTTGCCAAGTTGGTCAAGATGGTCTCGAACTCCTGACCTCAGGTGATCCACCCACCTCGGCAACGTGTTGGGATTACAGGCGTGAGCCATCGTGACCAGCCTAATTTTTTAATTTTTTGTAGAGACCGGGTCTCACTATGTTTCTCAGGCTGTTAAAAGGTAAATTTTAAAATAGATTGTGATAAAGCTGTGACAGAAGCCCAAAACTTTACCATTTATAAATCATAACATCTTTTCCATTTTTTCTCTCAAATCATCTTGGGGGGGAAAAGCGTTCAAAATCCAACAACAATTTATTATCCTATCAGTCTCTAGTCAAGCAGCCTACTATTAGGTGGCTCAAAGATGACTGCTCACCATATACAATGAGGGGTGTCCAATCTTTTGGCTTCCCTGGGCCACATTGGAAGAACTGTGTTTGGCCACACATAAAATACATTAATGATAAATGATGAGCTTAAAAAAAATTGCAAAAAAAAAAAAAATCTCAGGTTTTAAGAAAGTTTACGAATTTGTGTTGGGGCACAGTCAAAGCGGTCCTGGGCCCGGATGTGGCCCACGGGCTGCGGGTTGGACAAACTTGATGTAGAAGTGGAGGGGAGGGGCTACACAAAGTAACCAAGGAATGTTTACAGACTGATTATCTCTTCATGTGAAAATGATTTTGATATTTCTTAATATCAACCTCATAAGTTCCTTATAAGGATTATGAGTTTATATTTTTAAAACGCTTAAAACAGTACCTGGCACATAGTAAGCACCATATTAAGTGTCTGTCAAGTTACTTTTAATCAGTTTCCAATTGCATTCGTTCATACATTAGAGATCTGCAATGCCTAAAGAAATTACCAGGTTGAGAGAGAAGTTCCAATTGGATAGCCCTTAAACCTAAAACTAGAAAGAGGTCTCAGAGAATGTTTCATGCAAGTTCCTCATTTCATGGTTGAAGAAATTAATCATATATCTCATATTTGCAGAGAAATTCATAGGTTACAAAAAGCTTTCACAACTATTATTGTCTAATTATCAGAACAGCTTGTAAGGGATGAAAGGCAAGTATAATTAACTCTATTTACTCATGAGGAAATCGAACCAGAAATGTTAAGTGACTTGTCCAAGGTCACAGTGAGTAAGTGAAAAGGTCCCGGCTTGAATCCAGGTCTCTCGATGCCCAGTCCAGACTTCTTTCCTCTGTAAAACACACTGCAACTTGGGCCCTGGACTTGAGTCACATTTGGAAACAATGATTCCAGTGATTACAGGACCCTAAATGAAAATTCTATTGCAAATGTTAATGTGAAAAGGCAACTCTATTAACTGCATGTAGAAGTAATCAATAGTTGGCAAAATATCTACCTACACATGGGTGTATAGTATAAAATGCCATAATTACATATATTCACAAAGGTCATCACAAATCTGCACAGCACTCAAGTGACAGTTCTCCATAATAGGCCATTCAGAGATTGCCAGACCCTGAGAATATTGATGTCAGTCTAAGAAAAGACTGCCACTTCCCTTAAATCAAACCCAGAAGGGAAAGGTTTGCCCCAGAGGATGTGAAGACATGGAGCCTAACAAGGCTCTGCGGGATTACACGCAGGTTGCAAACTCCCAGCGACAAATGAGTACCGACCCTCCCAGCCGGTGAATCAGCTCGCGTTCATCCGGCAACATCTTTCCCCGGGGCTCGCCACCCCCAGCGCAGCTAAACCGGGGAGCTAAAGGTGATACGGCCACCGTTTGTAGGATTCAAAATAGCCTCACAGAAAGGCTGGCTGGCGGTACAAGCAGCACTGCATACCAACACAAGACGTTATTTTAAGCGCGTGTCCCCATGAGAGAAACCATCCGATCTACCGGAGCAAGCATCTCCCACCCGCCGGGAATTTTCCAAAGCCAAGCAGGAGCGGAGGCACGCCCGCCCTGCTAAATCCACATGGGCCCCCTTTCCACTCGGAAGCCCGCTCTGCCCCCAGCTCCAGCAGCGCGGCAGGAGCCTGGGAGACCCCCGAGGCGGGCCTCCCTCCGCCGCCTTAACCATCTCGCCCGAAAAGAGGAAAGTGCTGCAGCGGGCGACCGGCGGGTAGGGCCGAGGGTTCTGAAGCGCTGAAGGGGGTGGCGCTGGCCCCGCCGCTCCCGCCCCCTCCCCAGCCTGACAGCTGGCGGCGAGGGCCGCGCGGCCCCAGTCCTCGACGCCGGCCACGGGGCGCCTTACCTTTGTGTAGAGCTCCGACGCAGCCATGGCGGGCTCCGCGCGCCTACGCCCCCCGCCTGTGCGGAGGCCGCACCTCGCCTGGGCGGCCGTCCGCGCGGACTAGGAAGCGCCCGCAGCCGCCGGCGGGGAGCAGGGCAGGGCCGGGCGGGGCCGGGCGGGGCGGGGCGCCTCAGGCGCTGGCGGCCCGCGGGGGCCTCGCCATCACTCCCGGGCTCGCGGCGAGCAGCCGCGAGCGCTCCACCTGCCCGGGGTCCTGGGGGTCGCCGCCGCCGCTGCCGCAGCCACCTCGGCGGCCCGCGATGCTGCCGCCGCCGCAGCCGCCGCCCTGTGCATTATGGGAGCGGGAGGAGGCTGCGCTCCAGCGGGGCCACCGCGGCTGCTCTGGGCTCTCTCAGGCTCACGCTGCCTCCCAACGGCTGCGAGCACAGAGCATCATCATCATCAGCCTGCCAGCCGGCGCCGCCGCCGCCTCCCGCGCTACCGAGGCCCGGAAACCCGCCCGGGACACTGGCCCCGAGGGCGCGGCACACCCCGGGCGCACGCCCCGAAGCGAGCCCGGGACTCTGCTGCGAAGCCTAGCCCCCGTGGTAGGGCAGCCATGGCGGGGGCTGTCACTGTGTCCAAGTAAAGGATGGGAACCTCGAGGCTGCTCCTCCCGTTCTTCCAAGCATTCCTAGGGAGAGGATTTAGGGGAAGCCCTCTTGGAAGACTGTAGAATAACCCAGAACTTCAGAAGAGCCTTGTCAGCAGCAGTGACCCGGGAGATGGGCAATGCAGGACCGGGAATTTGAGGTTAAGGATGATCACCAAGGTCATTCCGAGCACCTCGAGGTCTGCAGCAAAGCCATGTCATGATGCCGGGGGGGCAGGAGCCGCTTATAAGCTACAGAAACTTACGTGACTTTGAAACGAGATAGCCCAGGGGACAGGCCAGGTGCCTCTTTCCTAGACCTGTGCGTTTGCAGAGATGCAGCTACCCTTCTGTCCCAGCCTTCTTTCCTGTCCTGTTCTCTCCTGGTGATTGTCGGCTCCATGGTGGCACCTGAAGTTTATCCGGTTGCCACCTGAAAATGACAGAGTACTTACATGGAAAATCTGTATCTACAGTTTAACTCAGCATCAAAAGGTCGAAGCCGCCCTCACTCTCCTCACGGTGATCCTTGCACATCCCACACAAAAATGTCGTCTTTCTACTCCCAACCTTGCGCTGCCTTCACCTTCTAACTTCTCCACCCTCATTTTCGTTCCTGGTTGAATAATCTTCATTGTTGTTGTTGTCGTTTGTTTAATCCCTGCCTCATCTCTCGTGTCTTTGAACTACAACTGGTCCCCAGTAGCCTGTTACAGTAATCTGGTAGACCATTTCTATCAAGACCAACTCTCATGGCTGGGGCCCCCGGTTGTGTGTGTTATGTGTGTGTGTATTTGGAGAAAGACCATTCATTCACTGAAAGGAACAGGGGGCCAGTCCTTACTCCCTGGAACTCAGACCTCTCCTCTTCGCCCACAATCCCCACGGAAATGCTAGAGGGAATGGTTCCAGAGTCGAAAGCCCTGCAGATTTGTCTCTGTTCCTTTCCATTGTAAAACCAAATCGCTTTCAAGTTTCTGGGACCCACCCTTTCTTCACCCAGACATAAAAAGAGAAAACGTGTGCAGCGACGACCAACGGAACGGAAGGAGCACTGGATTGAGATTTAGGAGGCCTGGCTCCTACGCCTTGCAGTTTCTTCATGCTGTGTGCAAGGTGGTAACCACTCTGCCTGTTTTCTCACCATCCGATAATACCTACCTCTCAGGACTGTTGAGAAATACTGAGTATACTGAGAGAAAAAAAAAAAAATACTAAAAACTGGAAGAGTTCTTGTAGGTGTGAATGCTTTCTTCGTTTTCTTTTTTTCAAGTGACGAGGAGAAAAAAGAAACGGGAATTATCCTCTTTTAAGTCCAGAACACATGCATTCAACCACTCAAATATTTGGGGCCATGCTAAAAGAAAGGTAATGGAGATGAGGAGGAGAAGAGTTTTGTTTGTTTATTTATTTATTTACACTGAGTCTTGTTCTCTCGCCCAGGCTGGAGTCCAGTGGCACAGTCTCGGCTCATTGCAACCTCTGCCTTCCAGGTTGAAGCGATTCTCATGTCTCAGACTCCCGAGTAGCTGGGATTACAGGTGCCCACCACCACGCCCAACTAATTTTTTGTTTTTAGTAGAGACAGCGTTTCACCATGTTGTCCAGCCTGGTCTCAAACTCCTGACCTCAAGCTATCCGCCCGCCTCGGCCTCCCAAAGTTCTGGGATTACAGGAATCAGCCACTGCGCCTGGCCGGGTTTTGTGTTCTTGACCTTACCTTACTTCCTTCAGAAAAAAAGCAGAGTAAAAAGCCAGAAGCAGCAAAGGGAAGCCCTGAGGGGTGGCCTCTGCTAACTTCCACGTATACATTCACAGTTCCAAGCACTCTGTCACTAGTGAGGTGTAGAAATCAGCAATAGATACAGCTTCCCAGGGTTTGGGATCCCTCTCTCAAAGAGTGGCTAGAGGGTAGTATATTTTATTTTAAGTTGTTAAAGTTTTCCGTTATTGCTTTATTACTGGGAACATTTTTATGTAGGTTGTTTTCAAATGAAAACAATGTCTAGGTTTATATGAAAAATTCCATTCCTCATTTTCAACAAATATTGAGAGCTATCACATGCCTGACATTGTTCTACATGTTGAGAATTCATGCATGAGCAAAACAGATGAAGAGTCCTGACCCCGTGGAGATTCCATTTTAGTCAGGGAGAAAGGCAATGATAGAGTTAGAAGGTAAAGGTGGTGAGTGGTGTATTAGTTTCCTAGGGCTGCCATGACAAAGTAAAACAAACTGTGTGTAACCAACAGAGAGGTATTATCTCACAGTTCTGGAGGCTAGAAGTCTGAGATCAAGGGGTTGGGAGGGTTGGTTCCTTCTGAGGACTGTGAAGGAGAATCTGTTCCTTGCCTGTCTCCTGCCTTCTGATAGTTTGTGGACAATCTTTGGCATTTGACATTTTTTAGCTTCTGCGACATCCCCTAATCTCTGCCCTCATCTTCACGTGGGAGGCTCCTTGTGTGTGCACATGTCTCTATATCCAAATTTCCCCTTTTAATAAGGACACAGTCATAATTGAATTAGGGCCCAACCCACTGCCCTCATCCTAAGTTGATTATCTGCAAAGATGATGTTTCCAAATAAGGTCACACTCACAGGGATGGTAGGGTGGGGAGAGGTCAGAACTTCAACATTTTTTGAGAGACACAACTCAAACCAGAACAGTATGCAATGAGAAAAACCACACAGAGAAGAAAGAATTTGGAGACAGAAGCAATTTGAATTAGGGTAGTCATCAAATTCCAATTGAATTATTTTTAAATGAGGGCTTATTATATGCCAGCACTTATGATAATAAAGATATAGAGATGAGTGGAACGTGATCATTGGTCTGGAGGAGCTAACTGCAAGGGATGGCTGGAGGGATAGGGGAAGAGGCAGTCCTTGCTGTACAGTCATACAAAATAGTAGCTAATTCTGTAAGACTGGCCCAGTTCTAGAAGCAGAAGCACAGTGCTGTGTTACTGGTTATATATAGTACATCAGTTGAGATTGACATATCCTAATATTTAACGCTTCAGAGGACTAGGTAATGGGCATAGGTGACATTTCAGTCAGTGAGAAAGAACTCCAAATAGTTCATTGAGAGATCCAAGTGGTGATATGGATGGGAAGTCATTTATGGTTGAAGGATATGTGGGGGAACAGCATGAGGAAATGACACTATGGAACAGAAAAAAGTTAAGAATACAGTAAGGTTAACTGAGAAGACTTTTGAAAGATGGGAGGCAAGTATCAGGAACTGCTTGGTTTCCCACCTCTTCCCTTCCCCAATTCCAGCTAGTTATCTTAGCTGCCCCTCACCTGTGAGCTTAGGCAACCCTAGGAAAGGAGGCTCAAAAGGTACAATATTTAATTCAATATCAAATAAATAATATATGTGAAAATTTTATGTCCAGAGTATATTGTAAATGTAAATTATTTTATTTTGTATTTTTTGAGACACAGTCTCACTCTGTCGCCCAGGCTGGAGTGGAGTGGGTGATCTCAGCTCACTGCAACCTCCATCTCCCTCTCAGGTTCAAGCAATTCTCCTGCCTCAGCCTCGTGAGTAGCTGGGATTACAGGCACATGCCTCCACACCCAGCTAATGTTTGTATTTTATGGTAGAAGCAGGGTTTCACCATGTTGGCTAGGCTGGTCTTGAATTCCTGAACTCAAGTAATCCACCTGCCTTGGCCTTCCAAACTGCTGGAATTATAGGCGTGAGCCACCGCACCTGGCCTATTACTATTATTTTTATTCCCAATACCTATTACTATAATTCTAGATTATAATCTTGTGTGTCCTAACATATCTGTCTGATCTCTGGTCTTTTGTACCCCAGTCTTCTAGCCTGTGTCCTGACCACCTGCTATTTGACCAGCTTCTGTATCTCTATGCTTAGCTCCATGGCACCTGATTGCTTCAAACAGTTGATTTTTTTTTGGATCTTTAAATACTTCCAGCCCAATTCCATACGCTTCATATTGCCTTGATCTTCCTGAATGACATCATGTTATAGTACTTATGGACCCCTCTCATCCTGGACCTCCAGCACCCACAGACACACACTTGCCTTACATGTCATGGTGATGGAAGCTCTCGAAGAGTGAAAATGACTTAGATCTAAATGACCTAGATTCTAGTCCCAGTTCTAACCTAGAGCAAGTCAGGTGAGCTTTTTAAAAATATAATAACAATAATAAACTTTTAAAATTTAGAACAGTTTTAGATTACAGAAAAATTGCAAAGATAGTATGGAATTCCCATATATCCTGCAACCAGTTTCCTCTATTATTAATGTCTTACATTTTTATGGTTCACTTGTTATAATTAATCAGTCAACAGTGACTTGTTATCATTACCTAAAATACATACTTGATTCAGGTTTCCTTAGTTTTACCTAATGTCCTTTTTCTGTTCCAACATCCCGTCCAGGATGCCACATTACATTTAGTCATCATGTCTTATTAGGATCTTCTTTGTGACCTGAAGGCTTATTTAAATAAAAATAAAAAATAAAAAAAGAACAGAAGATCTTCCTAGCTGACAATTTCTCAGTATTTCTTTGTTTTTGATGACAATTTTGAGTATAGGTCAGGTATTTTGTAGAATATGTCTCAATTGGGCTATGTCTTGATTAGACTGGGATTGTAAATTTGTTTTGCCTTTTTTGTGGTTTTTTTTTTTTTTTTTTTTTTGAGGCAGGGTCTCACTCTGTCACCCAAGCAGTGCAGTGGAGCAATCTCAGCTAACTACAGCCTCAACCTCCCAGGCTCAAGTGATCCTCCTTCTTCGGCATCCCAAGTAGCTGGGACCACAGGTATGTGCCACCACGCCTGGTTAATTTAAAAAAAAAAAAAAAAAATTGTTTTTTTTGAGATGGATTCTTGCTCTGTCACCCAGGCTAGAGGGCAGTGGCACGATCTCGGCTCACTGCAACCTCCACCTCCTGGGTCCTGGTTTAAGCAATTCTCCTGCCTCAGCCTCCCCAGTAGCTGGGACTACAGGCACCCGCCGCCATGCCCGGCTAATTTTTTTGTATTTTTAGTAGAGACAGGGTTTCACTGTGTTAGCCAGGATGGTCTCGATCTCCTGACCTCGTGATCCTCCCGCCTCAAGTCTCCCAAAGTACTAGGATTACAGGTGTGAGCCACCGCGCCCAGCCATTTAAAAAAATTTTTCTTTTTTTTCTTTTTTTTTTTTTGAGGCGGAGTCTCGCTTTGTCGCCCGGTCTGGAGTGCAGTGGCCAGATCTCAGCTCACTGCAAGCTCCGCCTCCCGGGTTTACGCCATTCTCCTGCCTCAGCCTCCCGAGTAGCTGGGACTACAGGCGCCCGCCACCTCGCCCGGCTAGTTTTTGAATTTTTAGTAGAGACGGGGTTTCACTGTGTTAGCCAGGATGGTCTCAATCTCCTGACCTCGTGATCCACCCGTCTCGGCCTCCCAAAGTGCTGGGATTACAGGCTTGAGCCACCGCGCCCGGCCTAAAAAAAAATTTTCTAGAGACAAAGTCCTACTATGTTGCAGAAGCTGATCTGGAATCTGTGGGCTCAAATGATCCTCTCACCTCGGCCTCCTCAAATGCTGGGATTACGTGTGAGCTACTAAGACCACAGAGTAAAATGTCATTTTCATCACATCACCAGGGTCACACTAGCAACTTGACTTACTCTTGTTGATATTGACCTTAATCGCCTGGCTCGGGTTGTGTTTATCAGGTTTCTTCACTGTGAAGGTGCCTTCTCCCACTGTTATGGGCTGCATTGTGTCCCGATCCAAAATTCATATGAAGTCTTAATTCCCAGTACCTCAGATATGACTATATTTGGAGACAGTGTCTTTAAAGAAGAAATTAAGTTACAATGAAGTCAATTGGACTTAATTCAATATGACTGATGTCCTTATAAGAAGAAAAGATGAAGACACAGACAGGTACAGAGGGAAGACCATGCAGAGACACAGGGAAAACACAACCATCTATAAGCCAAGAAGTGAAGAAACCAGAAGAAACCAACTCTGCCAACCCCTTGATCTTGAACTTCTAGTCAGAATCGTAAGAAAATTAATTTCTAATGGTTAAGCCACAGCTCTAGCAAACTAGTACCAGAGTCCTCTTTTTCATACTGTATTCTCAAAAGAAGACACTATATGCACCCCCCACTTAAAGACTGGGACGTTATGCTCCACCTCCGTGAGGATGGAGTACCTAAATTATTTAGAATTCTTCTGCGTGGGAGATTTGTCTCATCTCCCCCCTGTATTCATTCATTCAATCATTTATTGATATCAGTATAGACATGGGTATTTATGTTATATTCTGGGTTATAATTCAGCTTTACTCTATCTTGTTGCTTGGATTGCTGATGCTATGGCCATGGGAAGCTCTTTCAGTTGGCTCCTCCGTTCCTTTGACACCCTCATCATTGTGTGTTATTTGGTTTTGGTTTTGTTTGTTTTCTTCAGAGTACTTCCTTACTTTCTAGAACTATGAGATGCTCCAGGCTCATCCTATATATTTCCTCATCCGGTCCTATAATCAACCATTTCTCCAAGGAGCCTTTCATTGGAGAATGGTATTAGAAACCAAGATTTGGGTCTTGGTGCCTCTGGGGTATCGTTGCCTCTAGGCCCTGTCAGCTACGGAGTGAGGAAATACTGTATGTATGTTTACTAACTCATCCATGTACACATATCTGTAAGGATTTCTGTATGTGGCCCTGTGTGTCTATATTAAGGTAAATGTGAGTTCACTCTGATGTCTCCCACTTTAATTCATTACCATATGAATCATTCTAGCCTCCTCCCCTTGCTTTCTATAAACTCTCACTCAGTGAAAAACCTGAGCCTATCTTTTTTAGTCAGAGAAACCAAGACGGCCAGGCACAGTGGCTCATGCCTGTAATCCCAGCACTTTGGGAGGCTGAGGCGGGCACATCACAAGGTCAGGAGTTCAAGACCAGCCTGGCCAACACAGCGAAACCCCGTCTCTACTAAAAATAAAAAAAAAAACTAGCTGGGCATGGTGGCGCATGCCTGTAATCCCAGCTACTCGAGAGGCTGAGGCAGGAGAATTGCTTAAACCAGGACCCAGGAGGTGGAAGTTGCAGTGAGCCAAGATCACGCCACTGCATTCCAGCCTGGGCTACAGAGCAAGACTCTGTCTCAAAAAAAAAAAAAGAAAAAAAGAAACCAGGATAACTTTTATGTGTATTATTATTATGGAGTTCAGAGGAGCTAATGAGAAAGTATATTGGAAACCAGACTGTGCTATACAATTTTAAGATATTATTAATCACGGGTTTTTTGGTTTTTTTGTTTGTTTGTTTGTTTTTTTCTTGTTTTTGAGACAGATTGTCACTCTATCACCCAGGCTGGAGTACAGTGGCCTGATCTCGGCTCGCTGCAACCTCCACCTTGCGGGTTCAAATGATTGTCCTGCCTCAGCCTCCCGAGTAGCTGGGACTACAGGCGCCAGGCACCACGCCCGGCTAATTTTTTTTTTTCTATTTTTAGTAGAGACAGTGTTTCACCATATTGACCAGGCTGGTCTCGAACTCCTGACCCTGTGATCCGCCCACCTTGGCCTCACAAAGTGCTGAGATTCCAGGTGTGAGCTACTGTGCCCAGCCATTAATCACGTTTCTAATTCCACCTCCTCCTGCATATTCTCTCCATGCCCTGGACTGCCCGATTCTGTCATGCTGCAGGATCCAATGGAAGCTAAATCAATAACTGAGTGGCTTCTGAAAGAGCACTTTTGATAGGGAACAAAATGAAGTTAGGGTCAGCCAGAAAGGATGAGTAACTCAACGATCAGGACTGTAAGAATGTATTGATATATTTGGGTATACAGTACTACCTGGCTGCAAAGGCCTCTTTTAATAACTTAAGGCATAGCAAATCAAAATAAATAAGGAGATATTGGATTCTTATAACTCTCTGAAGTTCTCACACACTAAAGTGCGTGACTGACAACATTGCAGTGTTGTAGTGAAGAGGCATATCAGAAGGTGTGACAGCTGTCATATTTATGTTTGTCTGTCATCTTTTCTATAATTAGGGGAATTTCTCTATTAGTCCTGCCTCCTGATAAAAATATCAGACTCAAATTTTCATCTCTTTTATAGCTCGATGCAGTCATATAGCCTAGGCTCTAGCAACCTAGATTCTAACAACCTTGATTCCTCTGTACAAGACAGGATTCAAAAGTGAGAAATGTGAGGAAAGAGCCTCTTCCCAGAACTTCCAGTGAGCGTAGCAGCAGAAATGAACAAATCTGGGGGATAACAGCGATTACAGCAAGGTTGGGCTCCTGACTTTCAGTGTTTTGTGGTGGCAATAGCAGTAGCAGCAGCAGTTTCCACAATCAGACCATTGCTGTAACGTGTTTCTGCGGTTGCTCCTGGAAGATTTACGTAAGGCTGTTTCTCCAGTCTTTCCAACAATTTTGTAAGACATCCAGTAACTTTTAGTTAGTTTGTTTGTTTATTGAGACGACGTCTCGCTCTTCTTTTTTTAAAAGGCCCTGTCTCACTCTGTCGCCCAGCTGGAGTGCAGTGGTGTGATCATGGCTCACTGCAGCCTCGACCTCGCTGGGCTCAGGTGATTCTCCAGCCTCAGCCTCCTGAGTAGCTGGGACTACAGGCATGTGCCACCACACCCAGCTGATTTTTGTATTTTTTGTGGAGATGGAGGTTTTATCATGTTGGTCTGGCTGGCCTCGAACTCCTGGGCTCAAGCATTCCACCCACCTCAACCTCCCAAAGAGCTGGGATTACCGTCATAAGCCACGGTTTCTGGTCATGAGTCGGTAGCTTCTGATAAATCCTTTATCTGATTAAAAGAGCCAGAATTACATATTTGTGATTAATAACCCTGACCATTATAGAGTGGTGTACTAGGGGTCGATGGAAATGACTATAATCTCAAGAATACAGTTTTTTCCAGAAAATATTTACTGGGTACTCACTGTGACTGGGCACCGGACTGAGGGCTACAGCAAAATAATAAGACACTAGAAGGAATAGTAACGGAATGAAAGTACTTAAAATACTTGTGATTCAGTGCTAAAACAGTGTTTCATGGAAATAGTTATTGTTTCAGAGGATGGAGCAATTCACTTGCTATGGGGAAAAGAAATATTCAGCTTTCACAGAGGTGATGTTTAAGTTCTAAAATATAAGTAGTGACGTATAAACAGATATCACCAACTCAGACAAGCCATGGATTGGAGAAGGATATTTATGATGCATATAACTATCAAACAATTTTTAAAAATAAAGAACTTCCACCACTTCTAGGCAACCTGACTGATATGGTTTGGCTGTGTCCCCACCCAAATCTCACCTTAAATTGTAAGCCAAATTGTAATCCCCACCTGTGAGGGAGGGACCTGGTGGGAGTTGATTGAATCACAGCGCTAGTTTTCCCCATGCTGTTCTCGTGGTAGTAAGTGAGTTCTCATGAGAACTGGTTGTTTGATAAGTGTCTGGCACTTCTCCCTTCTTGCTCTCTCTCTCCTGCTTCCTTGTGAAGAAGGTACTTGCCTCCCCTTTGCCTTCTGCCATGATTGTTTAAGTTTTCTGAGGTATCCCCAGCCATGTGAAACTGTGAGTCAGTTAAACCTCTTTCCTTTATAAATTACCCAGTCTCAGGTAGTATCTATAGCAGTGTGAAAACAGACTAATACACTAACCTAAGACATGGACAAAAAGCAATAGCTGCCATTCATGTAATCCAGAAAATAATGAATTCAATTCAGAGTTTTCTGTATCAAAAAACAAACAAAACCCCACAAAAAACTCTACAGATGCTTGATATGACAGAAGATATTAAAATATTATGGCTGGCTGGGCACGGTGGCTCACGCCTGTAATCCCAGCACTTTGGGAGGCCGAGGCAGGTGAATCACCTGAGGTCGGGAGTTTGCAACCAGCCTGACCAACACGGAGAAACCCCATCTTTACTGAAAATACAAAATTAGCCAGTCATGGTGGCACATGCCTGTATTCCCAGGTACTTGGGAGGCTGAGACAAGAGAATTGCTTGAATCCGGGAGGCAGAGGTTTTGATGAGCCGAGGTCGCACCATTGTACTCCAGCTTGGGCAACAAAAGCGAAACTTTGTCTTGAAAAAAAAAATCATTGTGACTGTGATAGAGGCCAAAAGTACAAGGGAAAAAAATAATTAGAAACACCAGGTGTGTTGCTCCATTCTCATGGTGGTATGAAGAAATACCCAAAGTTGGATAATTAATAAAGAAAAGAGATTTAATTGATTCACAGTTTCACATGGCTGGGGAGGCCTAAGGAAACTTACTATTATGGTGGAAGGCACCTGTTCACAGGGCAGCAGGAGAGAGCATAAGTGCAAGCAGGGGAAATGCCAGATGCTTATAAAACCATCAGATCTCCTGACAACTCACTTGCTGTTTCAAGAACAGCATTGGGGAAATGACCCCCATGATTCAATTACCTCCCACGGGGTCCCACTCATGACAAGTGGGGATTATGGGACTACAGTTCAAGATGAGATTTGGGTGGGGACACAAAGCCTAACCATAGCATTCTGCTCCTGGATCCTCCCAATCTCATGTCCTCACATTTCAAAACACAATCATGGCCTTCCAACAGTCCCACAGATTCTTAACTCATTCTAGCTTTAACCCAAAAGTCCTAGTCCAAAGTCTCTTATGAGACAAGGCAAATCCCTTCTGCCTGTGAGTCTACAAAATCAAAAGCAAGTTAGTTAGTTCCTAGATACAATGGGGATACCTGCAATGCGTAAATAATACTCATTCCAAATGAGAGAAATTGGCCAAAACAAAGGGGCTACAGGTCCCATGCAAGTCTAAAATCCAATATGGCAGTCATTAAACCTTAAAGTTCCAAAATGATCTCTTTTGACTCCATGTCTTATATCCAGGTCACACCCATGCAAGAGGTGGGTTCCCATGGCCTTGGGCAGCTCCAAGCCCTGTGGTTTTGCAGGATATAGTTCTTTTCTCAGCTGTTTTCACAGGCTGGTGTTAAGTGCCTGTGGTTCTTCCAGACACAGGGTACAAGCTGTTGGTGGATCTACCATGCTGGGGTCTGGAGGACAGTGGCCCTCTTCTCACAACCCCAGAAGGCAGTTCCCCAGTGGGGACTCAGAGTGGGGGCTCTGACCTCACTTTTCCCTTCTGCACTGCCCTAGCAGAGGTTCTCCATGAGGGCCCTGCTCCTGCAGCAGTCTTCTGCCTGGACATCCAGGCATTTCCATACATCCTCTGAAATCTAGATGGAGATTCCCGAACCTCAATTCTTGACTTCTGTGCACCCACGGGAAATTACCAAAGATTGGGGTTTGCACTCTCTGAAGCAACAGGCTGAGCTGTACTTTGACCTGTTTTAGCCATGGCTGGAGCGGCTGGGATGCAGTCCAGAGGCTGCACACAGCAGGGGGGCCCTGGACCCAGCCCAGGAAACCATGTTTTCCTCCTAGGCCTCCAGGTCTGTGATGGGAGGGGCTGCCATGAAGGTCTCTGACATGACCTGGAGACATTTTCCCCATTGTCTTGGTAATTAACATTCAGCTCCTTGTTACTTATGCAAATTTCTGCTGCCAGCTTGAGTTTCTCCCCAGAAAATGGGTTTTTCTTGTCTATTGCATCGTCAGGCAGCAAATTTTCCAAACTTTTATGCTCTGCTTCCTCTTGAGTGCTTTGCCACTTAGAAATTTCTTCTACCAGATACCCTAAATCATCTCTCTCAAGTTCAAAGTTCCACAGATCTCTTGGGCAGCGGCAAAATGCCACCAGTCTCTTTGCATGCCAAGAGTGACATTTACTCCAGTCCCCAACAAGTTCCTTATCCCCATCTGAGACCACTTCAGCCTGGACTTTATTGCCCATATCACTATCAGCATTTTGGTCAAAGCCATTCAACAAGTTTCTAAGAAGTTCCAAAATTTCCCACATTCTTTCTGTCTTCTGAGCCCTCCACCTCCAGGAAGTTCCAGACTTTCCCACATTTTCCTGTCTTCTTCTGAGCCCTCCAAACTGTTTCAACCTCTGCCTGTTACCAGTTCCAAAGTCACTTCCACATTTTTGGTATCCTTTTTTGTTGTTGTTGTTGTTGTTGAGACGGAGTCTCGCTCTGTCACCCAGGCTGGAGTGCAGTGGTGCGATCTCTGCCCACTGCAAGCTCCACCTCCTGGGTTCACACCATTCTTCTGCCTCAGCCTCCCGAGTAGCTGGGACTACAGGTGCCCGCCACCATGCCCAGCTAATTTTTTTTTGTACTTTTTTAGTGTACAAATGCCATCAAGCAGGGGCTCAACCACTGTGTTAGCCAGGATGGTCTTGATCTCCTGACCTTGTGATTTGCCTGCCTCGGCCTCCCAGAGTGCTGGGATTACAGGCGTGAGCCACCATGCCTGGCCATTTTCAGTATTCTTATAGCAGTGCCCCACTACCTCAGTACCAGCTTACTGTATTAGTTCATTCTCATGCTGCTCTGAAGAGATACCTAAGGTGGAGTAATTTATAAATAAAAGAAGTTTAATTGACTCACAGTTTTGCATAGCTAGGGAGGCCTCAGGAAACTTATAATCATGGCAGAAGGCACCTCTTCACAGGGTGGCAGGAGAGAAAATGAGTGCAAGCAGGGGAAATGCCAGACAGTATAAACTGATCTGCAGTGACTTATATCAACCTAAAGATAGTTAGAGGAACTACTAATAATGGTTATAAGATAGAATGCAAATGTTATCAAATGTGATAATGTAATTATAAAAACACACATGACAAAACTTAAGAGAAGGGTAGAGAGTCCAAGAGAAATAACAGGGTCCTTAATATTGCCGCCTTATACAATAGAGAGCTAAGAAGCACTGTCTACAGCTAATGAAATAAGAAAGATAAAACTGTGTTATTAAATATTATAAAGGAAGCCTATAAAGGAATCAAAAATAGTGACATTATGACACTAGAAGAAGGATGAGAAAAAAAGGAGGTGGGAAATGTTGTGAGCAAGATCATCATCTATTGGTCTGGAAAGCCATTAACTAATTATTAATACTATTAATATGGATTTTTTTAGAGACAGGATCTTGTTCTGTTACCCAGGTTGGAGTGCAGTGGCACAATCATATCTCACTTCAGCCTCACACTCCCAGGCTCAGACAATTCTCTTGCCTCAGCCTTCTGAGTAGCTAGGACTACACACCACCATGCCCAGCTAATTGGAAATTTTCTGTTTTTCTTTTAGAGATGGATTCTCACTACGTTGCCCAGGTTGGTCTGAACTCCTGGCCTCAAGCAATCCTCCTACCTCAACCTCCCAAAGTCCCGGATTCCAGGTATGAACCTCTGCACCTGGCCCCCATTAATATATGTCTAAAGTTAAATTAAGAAAACAAGAAACAGTGATATAAAATACTATTGAGAGATGTGGAGGCAACTACCAGAAAAAAACCAAAAACACAAAATAGTTTGAGTGTTCCAAGTAGTTCTCCCTCTTGAAAGCTAAACTTGGTGGCAGAGAGGTGTATTTTGTAATTCTTGGGTTTTCACAATGTCCTGCTGTGCTATTCACTTCAGAATCACATGCAAGAACAATATTTGATGAAAAAGATGAGAGGAGCAGAAAATGAAGAGTAATGGCATTTAGAACCAACTTTCAGTTCTATCATTCTATATCATATTTTTTACCCTATGGTTGAGCCCCTGCTTGATGGCATTTGCTGCATTTTGTTCTCTTAAAAAAATAGTTATGGTAGTTATGAATTTAAGCAATGATCCCAAAGAAACTACTTTTACATTTTGAGATCCTTTCTGGATCTGTTAACGTACTTAAATGCTTTTACAAAGTTGTAAAGACTCTTCTGAACCCTCAGCACACTTCTCAAACCTCTACCCTCTTCCCTTCATACTCTACCCTGGAAAATGACCTTACCAACCTTTCTCCTATGGATGGAACTCAGGTCAGTTAGCAGGCACTGTCTTCTACTGTCCCTTGTCCCCACCTGACCTCTAGTCACTCACCACTGACTGAAAGACATGCTAAGGCTGATCATCCCAGCGCTTGCCGTCTTGCCTCCTCTCTGTCTTTCGTTTGCCTTTCATACTTTTTGTTTTGCCTATAACCATAATCAAATCTTTCCTACATTTAGAAGCAAAACCAAAAACTTTTTTTTTTTTTTTTTTTGAGACAGCATCTCACTCTGTCACCCAAGCTGGAGTGCAGTGGTGTGATCATGACTCACTGCATCCTTGACCTCCTGGGCTCAAGGGATTCTCCCACCTCAGCCTCCTAAGTAGCTGGGACCACAGATGTATGCTACCATGCCTGGCTAATTTTTATTATTTTTGTTTTTATTTATTTTTTGAGACAGAGTCTCACTTTGTTGCCCAGGCTGCAGTGCAGTGGCACAATCTCAGCTCACTGCAACCTCCACCTCCCAGGTTCAAGCAGTTCTGCTACCTCAGCCTCCCGAGTAGCTGGGATTACAGGTGCACACCACCACGCCCAGCTATTTTTTTGTATTTTTTAGTAGAGATGGGGTTTCACCATGTTGGCCAGGCTGCTCTCAAACTCCTTACCTTAAGTGATCCACCTGCCATGGCCTCCCAAAGTGCTGGGATTACAGGCGTGAGGTGGGATACAGTGATGTCTGGCCCTTGGCTAATTTTATATTGTTTTGTAGAGATAGTCTCAATGTGTTGCCCAGGCTGGTCTCAAACTTTGGGGCTTAAGTGATCCTCCCACCTCAGCCTCCCAAAGTGCTGGGATTACAGATATGAGCCACCTCACCCAGTCCCTTTCACTAACTTTGAGCTTGGTTTGTTCACGCTTTTCTAGTTGTTTGAGATGTGTTATTAGATTGTTCATTTGGAAGCTTTCTACTTTTTTGTTGTAGGTGTTTATTGCTATAAACTTCCCTCTCAGCACTGCTTTTGCTGTATCCCATAGGTTTGCTATGTTGTGTGTTTCTTTCTTTCTCCCTTTTTTTTTTCAGACAAAATCTTGCTCTTGTCCCCCGGGCTGGAGTGCGATGGCACGATCTCGGCTCACTGCAACCTCCGCCTCCCGGGTTCAAGTGATTCTCCTGCCTCAGCCTCCCAAGTAGCTGGGATTACAGCCGCCTGCCACCATGCCCAGCTAATTTTTGTATTTTCAGTAGAGACAGGGTTTCACCATATTGGCCAGGCTGGTCTCGAACTCCCAACCTCAGGTGATCCGCCCGCCTCAGCCTCCCAAAGTGCTGATATTACAGGCGTGAACCACTTTTTTTTTTTTTTTTTTTTTTTGAGACAGGGTTTGTCTTTGTCACCCAGGCTGGAGGTGCAGTGGCTTGATCATGGCAACACTCCAGCCTCAACCTCCTGGACTTAAGCCATCGGTCTTAGCCTCCCACATAGCTGGGACTACAGTGTGCATCACTACACCTGGATAGTTTTTAAAGTTTTTTTGTAGAGATGGAGTGTCACCATGTTGCCCAGGTTGGTCTCAAAATCCTGGGCTCAAGTGATCCTCCTGCCGTGGCCTCCCAAAGTGCTGGGATTACAGGCATGAGCAACCTTGCCTGGCTAGTATGTTGTATTTCAATTTTCATTCGTTTCAGGAAATATTTTTATTTCCTCCTTAATTTCTTCCTTGACTCAATGGTCATTCAGAAGCATGTTGTTTAATTTCCACTGTATTTTTAGTTTCCCGGGTTCCTCTTGTTACTGATTTCCAGTTTTATTCCACTGTGGTCTGAAAAGATACTTGATTTTTAAAAACTTGTTGTGAGTTGTTTTGTGTCATAACATATGATCTATCCTGCAGAATGTTCCGTGTGCTAATGAGAATGTATATTTTGTAACTGTTGGATAAAATGTTCTGTAAATGTCTGTTAGGTCCATTTGGTCTATGTGCAGTATTTTTTGTTGTTATTTTGTTTTTTTTTTGAGACAGTCTCACTCTGTTACCCAGGCTGGAGTGTGTTGGCATGATCTCAGCTCACTGCAACCTCTGCCTCCCTGATTCAAGAGATTCCCCTGCCTCAGCCACCTGAGTAGCTGGGATTACAGGTGCATGCCACCACGTCTGGCTAGTTTTTGTATTCTTAGCAGAAATGGGGTTTCACCATGTTGGCCAGGCTGGTCTCAAACTCCTGACCTCAAGTGATCCACCTGCCTTGGCCTCCTGAAGTGCTGGGATTACAGGAGTGAGCCACCAAACCTAACCTGTAATTTAAATGCAGTTTTAAAATTTTCTAATGCTGAAAATGCAGTGTTGCAGTCTCCACTGTGATTGCATTAGTGTCTTTCTCTTTAGATCTGATAATGCTTGCTTTATCAATTGGTGCTCCAATGTTGAGTGACTATGTTTAGAATTGTTATATCCTGATAAAACTGATCCTTTTATCATTTTATAATGTGCTTCTCTCCTTACCATTTTTGACTTAAATTTTTTTTTATCTGATTAAATATAGCTACTCCTGCATGCTTTTGGTCTCCATTTGCATGGAAAAATCTTTTTCCATCTCTTTACTTTCAGTCTTATATGTGTCATTACAAGTGAGATGAGTTTCTTGTAGGTAGCATATAGTTGGGTCATGATTTTGAACCCATTCAGCCACTTTACCTCTTAACTGGAAAGTTGTAATCCATTTACAATATTATTGATATGTGAGGGCTTATTGCTGTGATTTTATTATTTCTGGTTGTTTTGTATATCATGAGCTGGTGTTGGCAGCTGATGGAATGGGCTGGGTTGGGCCAGTCCCCACGCCCACAGGTGGCGTATTAGGTGGGTGTCCACTGTGGTGGTAGCAGCAGGTTCAACAGGACTGACATCAGGCCTCCAGGAGTCCTCAGATGTCAACAATGGTGGACTCAGCTGGTCAGTCCCCAGGTCCCTGGATGGCATGCTTGGACACAGGATGTGGAGCCAGGCTGAGTGGACCTGTTCTCAAGCCTCCTAGTGGTGTGTGCAGGTACTGACTGTGTCAGGCAGGGGAAGGGTGATCCTCAGGCTTATAGCAGGATGCTTGTGGTGGTGGCGGCGGGGCAGTGGCCACACTGCAGCTCGGATACCGTAGAGGGCAAGGTTGTTTTCAGTTGCAGCAGCCACACGCAGGAGGCTATGAGCCTGCGCTTCACTCGTGCATTGGCCCTGGTTGCAGCAGCCTGCATCAGGCCACCGCAGGCAGTGGAGTTTGTCCTCGGGGCACACGAAAATGCATGCCAGCTCTACTACTGGGGCAGCAAGGTCTTTGCCAATGGCTGGGCACTTCAGCCCTGTAGGGAGCAGCCAGCTGTGGTGGTGGCTATTGGGCGGTGAACATCAATGAGGTTCTAGAGATGTGGAGATGCAAGGGCTGTAGGGCCTCTCTGCAGGACGCACTTTGGTGGGGACTAAGCACTCAATATGGTGCCTTGCTGTAGATGCTTAGGGCTTTGGGTGAGGGGATAGCGTAAGCTGTCTCTCTGTAGCAGTATCTTTTGTGGTCTCCAGGCAGCTCCCTATGTTAGTCTTGGGGTCTGCGAGGGTCTAGAGGCTTTCCTGTGGCTAGGATGCAGGAGTCTGTGGTGAGAATGTGGACTTCTGGGAGTCACTCATTTAACCCTTCCAGGCCCCCAGAAGATCCTGGCCAAGTAGGCTGCCTTGCTTCCCTCTCCTCCCTTAAGTGTCTCCTGTCCTTTCTCTGTTTAATTCCTGAGTTCGCTCTTGAATGATCTGGCTGAGGTGTTATCTCCTCACTATTGTGGCTCTCTGTGGAGGAGCAGAGTACCAGATGTCTCTAGTCAGCCAAGTTTAAGCCCCTCCTCTGTAATGTTTTACAAATAAGATGAAAAAGACTCACAATCTGCAAACATTTAATCCTACCTTAAGTACAAAGCCTTTACAAATGAAAAAAAAAAATCAAAGATTACAAGTCAATTTCTTTCTGCATACAGTAATAGTTGAAATGTAGAGAGATCAACTTCAGAAAAAATACACGGAAAAACATACCACTTTAATAAGACAACACTGCAAATTAAATCAATAGAAATTAGGTAGATCCATTTATTTTTTAAATACAAGTATAATTTTGGAAAGGGTATTTGACAAATTCAGCATTAACTGCCAACTCTATAGACATGTTTAACAGAAAACAAAACAAAAAACAAAAGGCATTTAGTCTTGGCCCTTTCAGTACAGGCGAAGTGTCCTACTGCATCACAAGTGCTAGTGATGCAGTAATAGATCCAAGGGCATAATATTAAATGTTTTTTCCGACTGCGATTTAGTTGAAAAATAACATAATACAAACATATATTAACTATCAAGACCACCAGTGATCTGCAGAATACCTAGAGGCCTACCTACTTAGAAGGTTGAAACTTAGTAAAACTGTATTCAAGTCAGTGTTTTTATTCTTAGATTAACAATGACAGAATGTGATATCTTTGATTCCAACTTTATAAGGTGTGGTGGGGAACTGAGAGGAGATATTGGGGAAGACTGGCAGTGTGTGCTGAGTTTGACTTGGGAATGTGGCTCAAATTAGTCAATATTGATTAGGATATTGTTTTAGAAAATTTTAAACGTGTCCTAAATTGTGGCATATTGAAAACGATATTAAGGAACAATGATTCATTAGCCCTAAACACAATTTAATGAGTGCCATCAATGGGCTTAAGAAATAAGCAGGGATGGGGGATGGTGAGGCAAAATGAGGTGAAAGAGAAAATGGAAAGTGGAAAATATGCTTGAACATTGGAGAATGTGAAAAGGCCACCAAATAAACTGCTTTAGTCATCACTCAGAAGTGCTCTTCCCATTGGCTACCTGCTCCTGATCACCCAAACACCAATTTTAGAGCACAGAAGCAGTAATCCCCTTTATCTGCAAATTCACTTTCTGTAGTTACCCGAGGCAACCTTGGTCCAAAAATATTACATGGAAAATTCCAGAAATAAACAATTCATGTATTAAATCACAAGCCAGCTGGGCATTGTGGCACACGCCTATAATCCCAGCACTTGGGGAGGCCGAGGCGGGTGGATCACCTGAGGTCAGGAGTTCGAGACCAGCCTGGCCAACATGGTGAAACCCCATCTCTGCTAAAGATACAAAAATTAGCTGGGCATGGTGGCAGGCACCTGTAATCCCAGCTACTTGGGAGACTGAGGCAGGAGAATTGCCTGAACCCAGGAGGTGGAGGTTGCAGGGAGCCGAGATTGCACCATTGCACTCCAGCCTAGGCAACAGAGCGAGGCTCCATCTCAAAAAAAAGAATAAAATAAATCACAAGTCGTCCCGAGTGATGAAATCTCATTATCTCTTGCTCTGTCCTGCCTGGGATGTGAATCATCCCTTTGTCCTGCTTATCCACACTGTATACTACCTGCCCCTTAGTCGCATAGTAGCCGCCTTGGTTGTCAGATTGAAAAAACATAGTTGATAAAGGGTTCAGTACTATCTGAGGTTTCAGGCATCCACTAGGGGTCTTGGAATGTATCTCTTGCAGATAAGGGGATACTACTGTATTACATTTCAGCTTCCATAAACTTTAGTAATTTGGATTAAGAACACAAAGCTGATTTAGTAAAAAGTATCCATAAATATTCAGAGGTATAGCTTTGTTTCATCAAGTAAAAAGAGCAACTAATTCCAACTGTTGAAGTAGTAACAAGTAAAGGCTTCACCAGGCTTTCCTTGATGAATAGTTAAGACATATTTTTAGGTCATCAGCACAAGATTATTGAATAACTTGTATGCTACAAACATGCTGCTTCCACTCATCAAAACAACCCAATAATCCTTACTATTCCAACTTGCTGAGAACCATGTCAGATGTTGCGTTCAAGAATGAAATGTTCCTCAAAACTGTTCTATCAAATGTAGTAGCTATTGGACATAAAACAAGTAATTTATTTCAGACTTGAGTTTTCATGAAGTATTTATCATCAACTTCAGTTTATTCCAACATTAATTTATGATAGGACAGTTATTAAGATTAGCCATTTCTCAGACTGTAACTTTGAAATAATAAGAAATGGACAATTAAGCTCACTAGTCAAAATCTTGATTCAAGTGGTGACACAATAGCTTACAAATGTCTTCAATAAACTCAGCTTTGAGGCAGAACAAAAAAACAGAAAAATCTAAAACCTCTCTATCCCAAGCACCAATAATGGAGGCTAAGCAATTATATCTACAAATCTGTAACGACAGGTCTCTCCTAATGAAAAATCCTGAGATTTAAGCACTGTGACTTACAGAAGGCAGGTTGGCTTAATGAGGAAATTTACTTTTAATAAAAAGACAATCAGCAATATTTTATTTTGGGCACTTAGCATTTCACAGATCCTCAATACGTTTTGAGGTAGGTCAAATATTAATAGTGTATTTTACAAACAAAACTCAAGCAGTTGTTTTGTTACTTGTCCCAAACCACAGGAGCAGTTCTATCATGGTCAAGAATAACATGGTCTCTCTGATCTTTCAGATTAGTCTTTCATGTGTGAATTTAATGGTAATTACTTGCAAATATTCATGAAAAAACCAAAAGACTAGATATAGAAATTCTACTCTGGGATATTTTAAACTTCTTAAATTGATCCTATAATGAGTATATACTTGCTCTCGTTACAAATATATATATAACTGATCTTTACAATTACAAATAAGCACAGGAGTGACTGTGTTGCTTTTCTGCCTTTTGGGGTTAGTACATCAGGAAGATAATCAGCAAGCTTTCCTCAGAGCACTAGGCAGCCTTTAACTGAAGGTGCTATGTTCGAGGCACCATTGAGTATGACTTGGGATCACAGGAGAGCAGGTATATTGATGGAACCAGGATTCAGAAAAGATGCCTGGATCCAAAAAGGGGACGCTCTCTGCAAGTCGAAGATGAAGAGAAAAACAGTAACATCTCAAGCCACTGATCCTGAGTATCACGCTACAGCATCACAACTACTTGTGACAGGAGCTCCTACAAGAGCAGTAAACTTGTTCCAATAAAGTCTGTTAAGTTCTGACTAACTAGATAAGCCACAAGTAAAACTAAATTGGTATTTTACTAAAGTGACATCTACAGAAGCAAATATCTACACATTTTTAATAGGAGTTTTACCTGTCATGTAAATTACTCTCATTGTCAAAAGCCTAATTCAATTAGCTTGTCATAATCCCTAAAATAATTTACCAAAATTCAGCTCATTTTGACATAGGTTCTTGAGCCAGTATTCCGAACTGTTTCATTATAAAGTTCCTTTTATTTATACAATTGTAGAATATTAGTAATAATAAAGGATCAAGAGTAGTTAACTTGAGCCTAGGAGTAAGGTTGCAGTGAGCTATGATTGCAGTACTGCACTAGAGCTCAGGTGATACAGCAAGACCCTATCTTAAAAAAAAAAGAGAGAGAGAGGTTATCAACTGAGAAATTAGAAGGAAAATGCCATTATTGTGTTATATAAAAGAGTAAGGATATAGACACCTATGCTTCCATATACAACAAACAGCTCAATACCATTTTGAGTCAAAGAACAAAGGGGGAAAAAAAACAGGTGGCAGGGGGCATGGAATGCAGAGTATTGAAGCCTTTTACTCTAGTGTCTCCAAAATTGAGTGTGGAAGTAAAAAGTTTCTACATTTAAAAAGTTCATATAAATTACATGAATTGCAACTTTCATAAAAATCAAAATGAAAGGTTCTGCATAGGACAAAAGATATGCCTAAGCAACATATCGTATTTGCACAAGGCCACTGAATGTCATGGATATTAGGAACAAATGAAAAGCTTAAGTCTATGGCAGATTGAACTAAGATTTCAGTTTG
The DNA here is from genome assembly GCF_007565055.1 of Rhinopithecus roxellana. Classification (NCBI taxonomy): domain Eukaryota; kingdom Metazoa; phylum Chordata; class Mammalia; order Primates; family Cercopithecidae; genus Rhinopithecus; species Rhinopithecus roxellana. The sequence continues at coordinate 39,713,896 of NC_044553.1, forward strand.
ATATTCTATAAGCCCGAGATTGTAAACTACTCATTATACAAAAGCTATAATGATTTACAGAGTTTTGTGGAGGAACTTGTGCTTCTGGTTGGCACATTATCTACTCTTTAAGTATGTGAAATTAATACAGACATTTGTGAGAGGTTGTGCAAAACTACTGTATTTACAAAAATGGCACAAAAGTGAATTCAACAGTCAATGCACATGCATACTTCATTCACATCTTCAACAACAAAAGGTATTCTAACTCTACAGAACTGAATTATTAGCTTCAATGGCAGCTGTTAAGCACTAGAGTCACATAAGTTACACCAGAATGGGCAAATATTGCCCAAGTAAAATTCTACTGTTAAAGCTGAAACAGGTTTAAGGCCATTCAAGTTCAAGCACAGAGATACAAATCTTTCAGAGCCCCATCTAGTTGTGTTTGAAATATGTGACCTTTCTTCTAACTTGTGGTCTTAAACTTCTGTTTTACAAAATCCAAAAGGTAAATACAGAAGAAATCAATACAATAGAGATTAAATAAGAGTAACATACAAAGCTATAATTAAGATGAAGTAATGAAAGCCAAAACATTAAAATTTTAAAACTTGCTTGTTATTTGTTAGAACCAGTACTACACTAGGAGTTAGGTAATATATACAATTTTTTTCAAGTAGTTTACTTATGTTGCTCTAACATGTCCTCTTCACCAGTGCACTGTTAAACTAATCAAAAATTCTACACATGTATATTCTACAATAGCAGCACACACTACTGCTACCTGCAAAGCTGTCAGTCTCAAATGACTTAGTGAATGAAAGGAAATAAAAAGTAGATAAGTAACATATTAAGGAGAAATAATGGGAATTAGCAGATTCATGCAGTTCAGCCTTTTAATCAGCCAGCCAGCTTGCTAGCAACAAGGGATGGTTTCCGTTGAGGAAGGTCCTGCTGGAGTGGGAATGTGGTCACCAGTGACCTCCGTCTTATCTGGAGCTGCAGCAGGAAGTTGCTTGTTCTTCATTTTTGCTTTAGCCATGTTGTAATCCCCAGAATCAAAATATTTTTGCTATAAGTAAAAAACAAACAAACAAAGAACAATTCAGATTAGAGCTTAGCAATTACTGATTTAAGATGTCGATGCAATCTCATACTGTCAGTATAAGGTTGGTCTAAAAAAATTTAAACAGGAATATGAATTAGATGAAACAGTCTCTGTATTGAGTTCCAGCATAAGTCAAGAGCTGAGAAGCCCCCTTCAGACCAGGCACAGTGGCTCATTCTTGAAATCCCAACACTTTGGGAGGCCAAGGCAGGCGAACCACTTGAGGTCAGGAGTTCCAGGCCAGCCTGGCCAATATGGACAAACTCAGTTTCTACTAAAAAAAAAAACCACAAAAATTAGCTGGGTGTGGTGGCGCACACCGTAATTCCAGCTACTCCAGAGGTTGAGGCATGAGAGTCACATGAATCTGGGAGGTGGAGGCTGCAGTGAGCCGAGATTACCCCACTGTACTCCATCCAGCCTTGGCAACAGAGTGAGACTGTCTCAAAAAAAAAAAAAAAAACAAAAACCCTCCCCCTTCAGGCTTTCTTAAACCATTCTGGTTCTAATAAAGAACCATCAAGACTAATAAAATATTAAGCTATTTGGGAAGTCCAGACTCAGTGAAATAAAAACCTTTCATTTATTAATGGAACAACCAGGTTGAAACACTTGCTTAAATTATTTTATAAATAAAACACATAATTTGGCTGGGCATGGTGGCTCATGCCTGTAATCCCAGCACTTTGGGAGGCCAAGGCGGGTGGATCACTTGAGGTCAGAGGTCAGGAGTTTGAAACCAGCCCGGCCAACATGGTGAAACCTCGTCTCTACTAAAAATACAAAAATTAGTCGGTTGTAGTGGCGTGTGCCAGTAATCCCAGCTACTCCAGAGGCTGAGACATGAGAATCGCTTGAACCCGCCAGGGTGTGGAGGTTGCAGAGAGCTGAGATTGTGCCACTGCACTCTAGCCTGGGCGACAGAGCAAGACTGTCTCAAAAACAAACCCACCCCCCCATAATTACAGTTATTAAAACTATTACTTATAGTTTCTGGTATTCTGTCATTTAGAGCAAGTGTTTCTGCAAGAATTTAAATCATATTTATTTGAACTAAAGCAGTTCACCAAAAATTAAGGTAAAAATATAAATATTAGAATAATGAAAGAAATAAACTCACTAGAAATTACTACTTAAAATGCACATCCCTACTCCACACCCCCTCCATTTTTCACATAGAGACACGAAGTATGACTACTGCTTTTTTTAGTTGCCCTTTACCACTAACATGCAAATTGTGATGAGAGCTAAATATCAACCTTAATACAACGAATCTACTTGACTTCTAGAGTGAAAACATAAATTTGCCTGGGTTCTGACTTACACCTATCATGCTGAGCCCACCTTTACTGAGTGCCTGCTATAAGTGAGGCACTATGTGAGAGCTAGAGTCAGATACAAAGATGGGACAACAGTCAAGTAAATCAACGATTACAATACTGCCTTAAGTACAAACGGTGCTATATGGTGCTCAAAGAAGGGGACTCTAATCTCAGTCTTGGGTTGGCCAAGGAAATAATCCAGATATGAAATAAGGGCTTGGACAAAGGGTGAAAAAAACATAATATTTATGGAATCTTATGCTAATATCTTCAGGGATATTTCACATGATAAAACAAAATAGCTGGGAACTCACACCTTAGTATAAGACTGTTCAGTGGCCTCAGGAAAGTCTCATTGGCTGCTTTCCTCCACCATTCTTTGATAAGCCAGACCTGGCCTATGGCCCAAAGGCCTAAGGATAGAAACTGCTTTAATGTATTACTGTATATGTACCATACAGAAGAGTAACAAGGAACCCTGGACCAGGCCTATCTAAAGCTTTCTGCAGCTTCACTTCTGTATGTTTTAAAACGAGCAGACAGAAAAACCTCAGAATTTTGAGGCACTGTATTATATTAAAAAGCTACTTCTGAATTTTGTAGCCTCTAGAGGAGAACAAAGCAGCCTGCCAAATTTCTTATTTTGTCAAGAGCACATACTGAGAAATTTAACACACATGTAAATTTTAGGCAGATTTCCCCCCAATGTAATAAACCCAGTTTCTAAAGTGAGTAATTTTATAGTAAGCAAAAGTTCATCACAAGGGGATCTCATTTAACTGTAGATTACGCTACTCTGGGGGAAAGGAATTAAATTTAGTATGACTAGAGATAAAACTAAAATCAATGCTTGACAATTAGAATTGCCCTAAAAAGGAAAAGTTTACTGCAAAAGGTAGCAAATAATCAAACAGAGATTCAGCAAATATAATAATACAACAAAGATGTCAGAGAAAGAAGCTAATGCTTTAAGATAGAAGTGAACTAAATTAATGTTTCTCAAACTGGGATCCACAGATAACAATGATGATGATATCAGCTGTCTTTAACAATCTCTAAATTTCATGAGTTTGTAATGAAAACATTTAAAAATTAATTATGATCTAGATGATAATCTTATAAAAGCCTTCTCTCACCCAAATTTACAGGCCATACTCACATTGGCATTTACAACTACACTGACACTAAGTGATCACCTAAACTGATAATGTTCAACTTTAAAGCCATGTTTTTTACAACTGGATTCTCTCTTTTCTTGGGACTTCACAACCCCTACAAATATGAAAAAACAAAACAAAAAACAAAAAGAAATAAAAAATGTAAAAATGGGCTACACAGCTTCTTGATATCCCTCCTAGCTCTGATCATCTATGTAGTCATGCATACATGGTCATATTGTTAAAAGCCTAATAGTAACATTAACCTCATAATAACATTAATGAGTACAACACAGGAAGAAACCTATTATAACCATCATATCTAACCAAACCTTCTCAAATTAAGAAGCTACTTAAAGATGCTAAGATAATTTGTCAAGTTTGCTAACTAGTGACAGAGGAAAATTAAAACCCAGAACCTGTGATCCAGAGTTTTAAAAAAATCAAAACTTCATATAAAAGAACTTATTCACTGATATTCTGTTATAATACAGAATCATTAAAGAGCTCACTTCTCAATTTCTATCTACTTATTTCTTGATTCAGTGGCATTTTTTTCCTTCTCAACTATTTATATCTACGACACCAACTCCAAGATACAATGTATATGAAATCTGACTTAAAGATACTTAAAAAGTAATAAATAATTGAAGCTAGAGAAAAATTAAAATGATAACTGCCCAAATATTGGAAGAAAGCCTATCAGTCAACGTTATGCTGAAGATGAGCAAAGAAAACACTTCCTAAACAGTAATAATCAAGTCAAAATAATTTAATAGCCAAAGATTAAATAATTTATCTCATAACTAAAAAACACAGTTGTCATTCTACTTTTTCTATTTATCCCGTACATTATGAACTTTATGTTCTAAAATAACCACATAATACTCTATTTTACTGACTTCAACTTATTTAATCATTTCTCTGCTGTTGAATAGTGGGGTGCTGTTACTAATTATAGTTAAAAGCTATAAGGAGGATCTTCCAATTTGGAAGACTTTTTCCTTGTACTGAATTATACCCTTAGATTTAATAAGACATTATTGATTTGAAGAACATTTTTATAAACCTTAATCCATACCCCATTCTGAAACGAGTAATAATTTTTAATGTTTAAACACAACAAAGAGCGTGTTAGTTTCATTCAACTTCAACCTTAGCAACAGGTATTATTTTAAACATTTTTGTAATTTAGTTATATAAATACTATGATGTAATTTGCATTTCATTGATTTCTATAATGTATAAACATTTTTCTGTTTATTATATTTCCTGTTAAAATCCTTTATCCAGGAGCACCTTAAGTGTTTTTCTTGAATACTTAAAAATTCCCTTTTGTGTATTTAAAAGTTTTTGTATGTATTTTAGATATTAACTATCATTTTTGTAATAACTTCCCTACTTGATTATATATTTCATGGTACAGGAGTTTTACATCTTTATAAATTTGGTGTAATTATTTCTTGTCATCCTACTATTTTAAAGCTGTGAATGTTATTCTTTTATGTAAGATTAAAAATACCATTCTATTTTTTGCCACTTTAAAACAATCCATATGTAACTAGAGCTAATACACACACACACGTTTTTTAAGCAAGCGGCCGATACCAGTATATAAATGTATTTAAGGAGAAACATGATTTAGCATCTCATTCAACAATTCTCTTCTGTAAGTAATATTTCATCCTTCCCTGTATAGTAAATAATTTGAATATGCTTAAGCTGAAGATGGAACTAATTTTTTATGGCAAAGGAAGGGGTCACAGGACAATACTTTTAGGGAACAAACAGGTCAGCATTATCTCAATCTCATTATTGAGAAAAAATGGTATCTACCTCACAAAACATGCCAAGAATTTGAAAATAATATCTTCAGTAATTTGAACTATGAAAACGAAAATGTTTAAATTGTATTAGAGTAAATCTGACTGTGAAACATATTACATAAAGGAGACAGCTATGCTTTTATAAGTGATCATTTCATCCAAATAAGTATTTTAAGCTTTTGAATGTTGTGTGGGAATCATCTGCAAAAAAGATGTAAGTTTCAAAATATGGGCAGAAGGATAAACACCAGCTTCTGCATAGTGGTTGCTTTTGGAGAGATAAGGCAAAGGGCTCATATTTACATATAGGGCGGGTTTCAACTATATCTACAACATTTTCTTTCTTAAGAAAGATAAAACTGAAACCAACATGGCAAAATATAAACATTAAATCTGGGAAGGGGTACATGGGTTCTGTTATATCTGCTCTATTTCTACATGCTTTAAATAGTTTATTATTAAAAATGCTAAAGAGTGGTACATTCTCATAATGCTTATTTATAAACTTCAAAATATTGGAAAAACCCATTACAGATACATATACACACATGTACATACCTGATAAAGTACAACGCTATATGCACAGTCATTTCACAATCTGTCAGCATACTGAGTTCGTAGGGCTTAAGTATTTGGAAATTACCCATGAGAACTTACCCCTTTCTGCAAACGTTTCCTTAAGAAATCTGAACCTCCAGGCTTTTGTCCCAGATGAGGATATCTTGCTTTTAATTTTGCTTCTTCTGCTTTCTCTGGACTAGTCACTTTATCTTCCATTTCCTAAAATAATTTCAAATAAATTACTTCTCTATTACAACTCAGTTATTTAAAAGAATTCACCTTTAAAAATCTGGATTCTGAATTCTAGTTGTTAAATGCCAAGTACCACAGCTTCTGACTAAGAAATCAAACCCAGAAGCCTTTAAAACATCTCTATCTTGTTTTTCAAAAGATCCATGTGATAGCTCTATTATAGCTGTGATGCATGTGTAACACCCCACACACTGGATAAAAATATCAAGATAGCTCAGCTCTGAAGTCTTGCTTGCCATTACTTTTCCAGTCATGTATAATACATTTATAGTTAGTCACCTTCTATGGAACTCTTCAGTTCTTTGCCTATATTTAGAGAATCATCCTAATACTGTTAAAATATACAGGATTTTTTTCTATTTATGTAAAATTATGTATGATTTGAAGTTACTGAGATTCTTTACTAAAAATTAACAGCAGCCTACTCATCAGTACATTTTTCTTGAATACAGATGATCCTGATATTTTTTTATAATATATTTTTAATATTTTTATTATTTTAAATAATAGGCCGGGCGCGGTGGCTCAAGCCTGTAATCCCAGCACTTTGGGAGGCCGAGACGGGCGGATCACGAGGTCAGGAGATCGAGACCATCCTGGCTAACACGGTGAAACCCCGTCTCTACTAAAAAAAATACAAAAAAAAAAACTAGCCGGGCGAGGTGGCAGGCACCTGTAGTCCCAGCTACTCGGGAGGCTGAGGCAGGAGAATGGCGTAAACCCAGGAGGCGGAGCTTGCAGTGAGCCGAGATCCGGCCAGTGCACTCCAGCCTGGGCGATAGAACGAGACTCCGTCTCAAAAAATAAATAAATAAATAAATAAAAATAAAAAAATAATAGAGATGGGGTCTTGCTATATTGCCTAGGCTGGTCTTGAACTCCTGGGCTCAAATAATCCTGCCTCAACCTCCCAAAGTCATAGGAGTACAGGCATGACCCACCATGCCTGGCCCATCCTGATATTTTTAAAGAAGAAAAACATCAGTTTTTGTCAATCCTCACATCTATGTATATCACTGCCTAACTCTCCCCCATGTTTAAAATGACAAACTCTGTTCATGTCAAACATCCTATTCTTTAATATATCAAAAACCTGTTTCCTGTCAGAACTATCAATTCTTCAGTCTATTCACTTTGAACAACAGTTTTGATTTATTCTGCTTTCTTTCAAAGTGCTATATTTTATAGGGAAGGAGTGTTTATTACTTCATGGCAAGTACTGCAGAAGAATGAATCAAGAAAAACAGGCTGGGCACGGTGGCTTACTCCTGTAATCCCAACACTTGGGGAGCCATGGGCAGATCGCTTGAGGCCAGTAGTTCAAGACCAGCCTGCAATATGGACAAAACCCAATCTTTGTAAAAAAGTTTAAAAATTAGCCAGGCCATTGGTGTGTGTCTGTGGTCCCAGCTACTCAAAAGGCTGAGGCAAAATGACTGCCTAAGCCCAGGAGGTTGAGGCTGCAGTGAGGCATGATCACACCACTGCACTCTAGCCTGGGTGACAGTGAGACCCTGTCTCAAAACAAAACAGGAAAGGTAAAAAAAGAAAAGAAAAGAAAAGAAAAGAAAAAGAAAGGAAAGGAGGGAGGGAGGGAGGGAGGGAGAGAGAGGGAGAGAGGGAGAGAGGGAGAGAGGGAGAGAGGGAGAGAGGGAGAGAGGGAGAGAGGGAGAGAGGGGAGAGGGGAGAGGGGAGAGGGGAGAGGAGAGAGAGGAGAGAGGAGAGAGGAGAGAGGAGGAGAGAGAGAGAGAAAGCTGTCCTGAGATAAGACAAACCGGGCAGCTGGCAAGGCACATTTTCTAAGTAATGGACTCATTTCTGCACATTAAATCAGCAAATCACATACATCTGCCTATCTTGAGCCTTCTAGGTTACTTAGGAATAGTCAAAGCAAACCATTTATCTATCTAAGAATTGGAAAAAAATACTTTATAAAATGTTGGCATATATTATTATATTCATACATTTAAAAAAAGAGAGATGAAGATCCTGTTTCCCTTCCCTTTGTACCCACAGGGGGGAAAAAATTACAGGTCAGGCTATATTGTCCAGGCTGGTTTTGAACTCCTGGCCTCAAAGCTATCCTCTCACCTCAGCCTCCCAATGTGCTGGGATTATAGGCATGCACCACCACGTCCAGCTTTCATACATGTTTTATAATCAGCTTCATTCATTTTATATATTATCAGTATTTCATCCTGAACTGCTTCTTCATTTGTTGTTAGATCTTCTCTTTTTCAGTCTTGGAGAATTTTGAGAAAAAAGCTGCTGCTCTCAAATACTGTTTTCTGTGGAGCCTCTTTTTATGCTGCAGATTCATCCATTTATGTTATCTCTTTACAGTGGCCACATCATTCACTCACTTGACATGCACGACATTCAATTATGTGCACTCAGCCAGAAATAGAGAATTTAAATAGTAGTGGTGAGTCTACCAGTCATTCCATTCAAGAAGGGTATGCCCTAGAGAGGTAAAGTGTGAGGTATGTGATGCAAACCTGCCATTCCCACGTTAGTCTCTCGTTGGGTATCTTGCAGAGCGTAAGTACATCATCATTGTAGTGTTTAAAATCTCAGCCTGTACAACACAAGCCTATTACCTCAGCTAGCACTCAACCTAAGAATCACCCTAGCCATCTAGCCATCTGTTCAAACGCTGTACATAAAAGTGACTACCTGCTCAACTGAGAATTGATGGGGCAGTCTCCAATATGATTATGCCTTCTCTAGAATTTTGTCAAGGGTGATTTTAGTTATACGTGATTTTTTTTCCCTTACTAACATTAGAACCTAAGCCCATGTAAGATATGACCACACCATATTCATCACAAAAGCCAGAGAAATAAACATAAATGTAAGATTACCAAGTTTAATGTAGGAAGGCAGGCTGAGTCACTGCACAGCTTCACTGTGGCTCAGCCCTCACTGCAGATACCTACTGCAGCCCAAGGGTGTTCTCAGTGCTGCAGTTTAGAAGTGGATGTGGGAGGAGAGGCCTACTCTTGGGTTTCCCTGCACAGCTGGCTTCAAATAATATTGGTTGAAAAGGATCCCAAGCTAATTGTCACCTTTTAGTCCCTGCACCTTCAAATTAAGGGTGTTACTGGAGTCCTACATTTCCAATAAAAATTCAGCTTTCTTTAGCCTAGGAAATGAGACCTCTCCACTTCTTCCTTTGATTTGAAATAGTTCTCCAAGTCTAACAGTTCCCTGAATTCCTAAAATATTTTCAAAGGAAAATTGTATGTAGGTAGCAACTTACTCTAGTTTCCAGTGCTGCTTCTGCAGGTTTCCTCCATTTGATATATAAAGGAAAATACCTTGTACACAATCCTGGCATTTCCTTATTTTCTTTTTTTTTTTTTTTGCCATGTTGGCCAGGCTGATCTTGAACTCCTGACCCCAGGTGATCTGCCCGCCTCGGCCTCCCAAAGTGCTGGATCACAGGCGCAAGCCGCTGGGTCCAGCTGCATTCTCTTGTTTTCTTAATAAGGAATACATTGATATATCATATTAAGCATGCTCAATTAAATTAAAAAATGTTTTGGGCAAAACAGCATCTATGAGCTGCAAATACCATTTATATTTAGAATGAATTTATAATATGTCTTCTTGAACATTCTTGCCATAGCACAATTGAAAGCCCCTGCTAGCTGCAACTTCCTAACTGGATTCAGAATTTCAGTTGGATTTAACACCAAAAGGGGAAAAGACGACCTAGTCTAGATTTTTTGATGTAGTAAACACCATTAAGACATCCACAATACTTTTCATGAATCCTACAGAAACATTCTACAGAGGTAGGTAGTTCTAGGACCTTAATGATAAGTTAGTTCAAGTGCTTGGACATGCATTAATATTCTGACAGTTACTGAGTTTCTATTAGGTTCTGCCAGATTAAAAGGCATGAGAGAAAGAATCCATTCTGCTCCTGGTGATGCCACCACCAATAGCAGACAGCAGTCGCCCCTGTGAGCTCCTACAGAGGGACGTATCGCAGATAAACAGGGGCTCTAGTAGCAGATGATCGTCTGGTCCATGGGAGCAGACGATCATGGACTCTGAACAGTACTCATCCTTGCAGGGTCAAAGGCTTTCTGTAATCCTTACCTCTGGAAACATCATCTTCCTCTCTTTTGTTCCTCTGTTCCTTCTAATAATGTGTAACCTTATTCCCTAAAAATCATATTCCTTCCTTTTTAAAACATGCAAAGTGGTTTCTGCTCCTGTCTCCCAACAGGACACTGATAAAAGCAGGTAAAATAAGCGATTTATCCATAGTCATGTTCAAAAATGCAAAATAGAATATAATTTGATGGGACTCCATGTTTCTGGACCTCAAGGGAATTCCTAAACATTTACTTAAGCTAGAATGAAAACAAAGGGGAGATAAGCAAATAGTTATTTATTTGCTTATTTTTTCCAAAAAGAATCACAGAAAGATTAAATCATAAACTAGTCAAACTTTGGGTTAAACAGGTTAGGATGTAAGGGATAAAGAACAGAAATGACTATTACTAAAGAAAGAAATTGGTATATATATATACATATACTGGTAACAAGTCAATATTGTAATTTTAATGTCTTTATCATGTAGAGGTAAAAAAGGAAAAAAAAATACTTTATAACAGTACCATATTTTTAGTTTAAGTGTTCTATGGTCCTGTATAATTTAGAATAGGGCTTATAATCTTAATTTTTACATCTTGTTTAGTTAAGAATGCATGAAAAACTTAAACGAGAAACAATTAAATAGCAGAAATAAAAAGGAGTGTTGGGGAGAGCAAGAAAGGAAGAAAAATTTAAAAAATTTTAAATACCAAAAAGAAGCCAAAGGTAAGGAGAAACAAATCCCAATATGTGAATAACCATGATAACTATACTGAAGCAATAAACTATCCATTTAAATCCAGTAGCTGAATTAAAGAAAAAAAAAAAAAATCTAACCACTTGTGGAGCACACATTTAAAAAAATCTAAACAAGGACATAGGTTGAAAGTAAAAAAGACTGAGGGGTAGGTGATGGTGGTGACATACCAGGCAAATCCTTACCAAAACAGAGCTAGCGCAGTGCACCTACATTTTTTTTTTTTTTTTAAGATACATGGTCTTCCTTTGTTGCCCAGGCTGGTCTAGAACTCCTGGCCTCAAGCAATCCTCCTGCCTTGGCCTCCCAAAGTGCTGGGACTGCAGGCGTAAGCCACTGTGCTGGACTGTGCCACTAATAAAATGGCCTGAAAATATATAAAGCAAAAATCGACAGAACTATAGGGAGCAACTGACACTATGGAATTCAACACACCCTCCTTACTTATTGATAGCTATAAAAGATAAAGTAGTTAAGATACTTGATTTTACTTTTACACCTAACAATTAGGGAATACATATTCTTCCACAAGCACAAATGGAAAAACTGACTTATACTAGGCCATAAAGCAAATCTTAACTATTTTCTTCCAGACCACCATCTATGACTGCAATTCATTAAAGTCAGTAACAATAAAAAAATTATAAATCTCTAATATTTAGAAATTAAAAACATACTTCTAAATAACTCCTGGTTAAAAAAGAAAGCATGAGTATTTTAAAAAATAGGAGTTCTACACCTACCTGGCAACACAGTAAGACCTTGGCCTTTACAAAAAAAATTTTTTAATTAGGTAGGTGTCGTAGTAGATGCTTATATGCCTATAGTCCTGGCTGCTTGGGAGGCTGAGGTGGGAGGGTCACTTAAACCTACCCTGGGAGACAGAGCGAGACCCTGTTTCTTTAAAAACGAACAAACAAAATCCTACACATACCAAAACTTGTGGGATATAGCAAGTATCCCTCAAGGGCTTATATCAGAAAAGAAAGCTAAATCTCAATGAGCTACTGCATCCAATTTAAGAAGTCAGACAAAGAAAGGAGCCCAAAGAAAATAGAGAAATAAAAAGCAGAAATTAATGAAAAAGATAAAATAGAAAGGGCCAATAAAGGGGGTGGGGATGACAAGCTTAAGAAGTTTTTTTTTTGAGACAGAGTCTCACTCTGTTGCCAAGGGTGGAGTGAGGTGGCATGATCCTGGCTCACTACAACCTCCACCCCTCCCCCTGCCGAATTCAAGCGATTCTCCTGCCTCAGCCTCCTGAGTAGCTGGGATTACAGGCACCCACCACCACGCCTGGTTAATTTTTGTATTTTTAGTACAGATGGAGTTTCACCATCTCGCCCAGGCTGGTCTTGAACTCCTGACCTCGTGATCCACCTGCCTCCGCCTCCCAAAGTGCTGGGATTCCAGGTGTGAGCCACCGTGAAGAAGTAATTTTTATAATTCAAATCTGGTTTTGAAGTTTTATTCTCCAAGAAGCCTTTGTGTTACACAGCAATTTTACTACATTTTAAAAATAGATGCTGTAATGTAAGTGGATTTACTTAGGTAAGTAGCTTCTAAATTGATAATGGGGTCCGGAGAAGGCAGAATTCTGAACTTCTGGCTATTGGCTACAAGTTGGGAAAGGAACCCCAGGATATGGTAACACAGATATATGTTTACACACAGATACATGTATACGATTTATCCAAAACAAAAACTAAAACCTTAAGAACAGTATTTTTAATAATAGTTATTATCTTGGCATGTGCATTTTTGTGAAATGTACAACTGAAATACATCAGAAATTCTTTCTGTGAATAGGTGGGGTATAAGTTATAAATACATACATGTAAAAAGGACATTCAAATAACTTAGGATTATTTTGTAGTCCATTATACACTGAGCATAATTATGTCTCAATGACTGATACTACTTTTCAGCCTTTGGCAGAGGAGAGTTATACAGCAACACCAGCAATAAAAATCTGATCACTCTAAGCAAATTCTCCTCTATCTGCTCAGCAGTATGTTCACTGATGCACTGATTGATGAATAACTGAAAGGATTAATGAAAGCCAACAAATGCTTTGGGATATTGCCAGGAAGGTACCAATACCGTATCAAGCTCTATGGAAAATTACTGTTGTCATTCTATTAAGTCCTTGCTTGCCCAGTGTCTAGCATTTAATGAATGTTCAATAAAAGTTCATTCATCTGAATGAAAAAATACAATGTACTTGTTTCCATAAAGCTATAAAGCTAAGAAACTTTCTCCACACTTGAGGATTTCACCATCAGCTCATCTTTAATATTTTATGTTACAGTCAAACACAGCTTCAGGATTAAAAGTTGTTAAGTATTAAAAGTCTTGCACAAACAAAAGAAGCAATCCTAACAAACTGCTGTATAGCAAACTGCTAAGACAGCTAAGAGAAACACTTAAAAACTTTTCTGACGTTTACCTCCAGATTGTTAGGAATCGATGGTTGCAAAGACCAAGGGTGCATGATGTGTTCACTCTGAATAGAAACAGAAAACATGGATGTGGCGGTGGCTCACACCTGCAGCCCCAGCTACTCGGAGGCTGAGGTATAAGGCTAGGTGAGCCCAGAAGTTCAAGGCTGCAATATGCTATCATTGTGCCACTGCACCCCAGCCTGGGCGACAGAGCAAGACCCTGTCTCAAACATAACAAAAATATTCTTGAGCCTTTAGGTAACCAAAAGTAGTGTCAAAAGAGCCCCTGAAAATACCAATATGAACTCCTATTTTTAAAATACTGGAAGCATCGGAAAACAATTTATATCTCTTTATGGTTGATATATTAAAATAATTTAGATAAAGGTTCTTTTCCTCTTCTACCACTCATAAAGGCACCAACCTGTATCTTTTACCTGACAATGTCATCGACAGCTTTACTGTAGATATCCTTTCCACGACATGTTAGTTTGGTGAGTCTTACAACCTCTAGAAAACCTGCTATTGAGATCTTAAAAAAAAAAAATTAAGGCTACAACACAAACGAAAAAATATATACACACATCCCTGTAGTTTCGTTCAAGAGATCTTAAGTGGGTCTAAGCTAAGGTTTTCATCTTACCACGGTCTATTCTTCTCTGTGGTACTAGCATCGTCATTTGTTTTGAAATAGTACGTCGGCAAAGGTTTTAACAGAAAAGTTCTGAGAAAAATCCATTCAACCATTTTGTAAATATGTCAAGCACAATGTTGAGTGCTGTGAGACAGCAGACATATAAACCAGGGTCCCTAAGCATAAGCTGCTCACAGTGCAATTAAAATTACCATCTCTCTTTTTTTTTTAGACAGGGTCTCCCTTGGTCACCCAGTGGCGCCATCAAAGCTTACTGTGGTTTTGACCTCCTGGAGGTCAAGTGATCCTCCCCTCAGCCTCTGGAGTAGGTGGCACTACAGGTGTAGATTTATTATTATATTTTAGAGATGGGGTTTTTCTATGTTGCCCAGGCTGGTCTCAAACTCCTGGCCTCAAGCGATCTTCCCACCTTGGCTTCCCAAAGTGCTGGGATTACAGGCATGAGCCACCCTGCAGGGCCAGAATTATCTGTTTTAAGTTCCCACTTGCCTCTTCTCCCCTCCAGGTCTAGTACACATGCCTTAGCTTACTGTTGATAGATTCATGAGCTCTGTGCTCAAAACTTCTAAATGTTTTGTTTTCACTTCAGTGGTTATCTTAAAGACAAATATAAGCATATTCTGCGGCATCTGAATCACCACGTTGCATCTAAGTAGTGCTATGTGGGTTCCGCATCTGAGCTTTCTTGCACAAAGACTCAGCAGGTTACTCCAACTGTTCAAGAAAATGAGAAAAGAATGGAGCTGAACTTAAAATGTGATTGTATCTATGACTCTGGAAACTCAGTGACCTCATAGCTTACTCTTTTTTTTTTTTTTGAGATGGAGTCTCGCTATGTCGCCCAGACTGGAGTGCAGTGGCGCCATCTCGGCTCACTACAAGCTCCGCCTCCCAGGTTCACGCCATTCTCCTGCCTCAGCCTCCCCAGTAGCTGGGACTACAGGCGCCCGCCACCACGCCCGGCTAATTTTTTGTATTTTTTTTTTTTTTTAAGTAGAGACGGGGTTTCACTGTGTTAGCCAGGATGGTCTCGATCTCCTGACCTCCTGATCCGCCCGCCTCGGCCTCCCAAAGTGCTGGGCCTACATAGCTTACTCTTAAAGGGTGAACTGAGCCACCACATGGCCTAGGGGAGTGTTTACTTGACAAACTTAAAAACTCCCTTAACTTTTAACAATTGCTGTCATATTCCAAATACATTGGAAACTTAGTTTCAGCAAAATACCAAGCACACAATCAAAAATTTAGACTGGCTTTGCTTGTATTTAATCTATTTTAAATTTTATTTTTTTCAGACAGAGTCTCACTCTGTTGCCCAGGCTGGAATGCAGTGGCACGATCTCTGCTCACTGCAACCTACACCTCCCAGGTTCAAGCCATTCTCCTGCCTCAGCCTCCTGAGTAGCTGGAACTACAGGTGTGCGCCACCACACCCGGATAATTTTTGTATTTTTTAGTAGAGATGGGGTTTCACCATATTGGCCAGGCTGTTCTTGAACTCCTGACCTCGTGATCCACCAGCCTTGGCCTCCCAAAGTGCTGGGATTACAAGTGTGAGTCACCGTGCCCGGCCAAATTTTATTTTATTTATTTATTTTTTAACACAGAATCTTGTTCCGTTGCACAGGCTGGAGTACAGTGGTATGATCTCAACTCACTGCAACCTCTGCCTCCTGGGTTCAAGCAATTCTTGTGCCTCAGTCTTCCGAGTAGCTGGGATTACAGGTGTGGGCCACAGCACGGCCTTTTAAATTTTTAAAAAATATTTTTAAAGGAGTTCACTGTAGCCTCAAACTCCTGGTCTCAAGTGATCCTCCCACCTCAGCCTCCCCAGTAGCTGGGACTACAGGCCTACAGGCATGCCACCACACCTGGCTAATTTTTATTTTTATTTAATTAAATTTTTTTTTTTTTTTTTGAGGCAGAGTCTCACTCTGTCGCCGGGGCTGGAGTGCAGTGGCCGGATCTCAGCTCACTGCAAGCTCCGCCTCCCGGGTTTACGCCATTTTCCTGCCTCAGCCTCCCGAGTAGCTGGGACTACCGGCGCCCGCCACTTCGCCCGGCTAGTTTTTGTATTTTTAGTAGAGACGGGATTTCACCGTGTTAGCCAGGATGGTCTCGATCTCCTGACCTCGTGATCCGCCCGTCTCGGCCTCCCAAAGTGCTGGGATTACAGGCTTGAGCCACTGCGCCCGGCCAATTTTTTTTTTTTTTTGTGAGACAGAGTCTTGCGGTCGCCCAGGCTGGAATGCAGTGGCATGATCTCGGCTCACTGCAAACTCCACCACCCGGGTTTGCGCCATTCTCCTGCCTCAGCCTCCCGAGTAGCGGGGATTACAGGCACCCGCCACCACGACCAGCTAATTTTTGTACTTTTAATAATGGTCTCAATCTCCTGACCTCATGATCCGCCGTCTGGGTCTCCCAAAGTGTTGGGATTACAGGTGTGAGCCACCGTGCCAGTCCTATTTTTATTTTTTGTAGAGACAGAATCTTACTATGTTGACCAGACTGGTCTCAAACTCCTGGCATCAAGCAATCCTCCTGCCTCAGCCTCCGAAAGTGCCAGAATTACAGGCAAGAGCCACCATGCCTGGCTGTTTTAGTTTTAGAGTGGTACACAAGTTAAGAGATAAGAGTTTATACTTATTTTTTATGTTTGTACATATTTAATTGTATCCTAATACAAGATAGGAATCTATCTGGTTTTCTTCTCTTACCAAGGGAGCACACACCACTCAAGATAGAGAAAGTGACTTAGCTTTTACTCCATGCAAGGCCCAGCTATCTACCTTAGTTCTTTAGAGGCAATAGGCAACCTACCAGTAAACTATAAAGGTATTTTTAGCTGAATACTTTGGCTTTAAGTGGAGGGTCAATTGGGTACACAGACAATAACTCAATTTTTTAGGTCATCGAACTGATCCTCCAAATAGAAGAAACAGGTGATTTGGCCCACAGGAACACAGAAGTGACTGTGCACATTTTCTTCATAGTTAGGGACACTATCCATGCCACAGCCACTTAGCATTTACAGTCAATCCTGAATTTAAGAAGGAACATTATATTCCTAACATATTTTGGTTGATTTTAATGACAGCAGCTAAAACCAAAGCACCTTAAATGTTTAATGTAGACAATCAATAAGAGAAAATGTTCAAGCTACCCTTAGTATTGTTAAAAGACACATTAGGCTTTTCCAAGTAAAAGTATTTACACTCTAGAAATCAACACTGCATACTTTGGCAACACACTAACAGAACTTATCAAAGAAAATTACACAGCACACTACGGTGCACCAGAAGTTAATGCTAAGTTTGATGTCAGTGTTTAAGACAAAACACCACAGATAGGGACTTATTTGTTAGGGTTCCTAAATTTCAAGCAATAATGAACACAACAAGTATTTTTACAATAGGCAGGTAATACTTAATATTCCTTTTAAGATTGCAATCTTCAATATTTGTATTTTTTGCCCCCCCCCAAATTCATTGTTTTGGTAATGTGTTAAAATATCTATTTTCACTGGATATTCTCAAATAATGTGGCAACTTCGACTTTTACCTATGCTATACGTTGTTTTCTCGCTTTTCAATTACTTTAACATCCTAACAGAAGCACCCAACTCAAGAGAAGTTAACACGGTTTTAAGAACATATGGAATGGCTTTAGAACACTAATCCAATTCCCAACTTAATTAGGACATAAGCGCAACATTAAGCAGAAACCCGCACGAAGGTCAAGCAGTAGACCAAAATCGTATTTAACGACAACACAACCTGATTTGTAAGAAAAATTGTTGATAAACAATTTAGGAAACAGGATACCTCGGCCCTTTCTCACTTCTCGGCCAGTCACACCTACCTAGGAGAGCAGGGCGGTGGAAATAATTATAATGGGAGAGAAAAACACTAGCCTAAATAGAAAGTCTTGATAGTCATAATTTGAACCACACTAACACTCCTGGCCTATTCCCCTACATCAGGAAGGCACAAGTGCGTTTTAAAAATATTCCTATGTTTCCAATAAAACCCTGATTAATTTCGTGAGTAAAATTTTAAAATTCCATCCTTTCGATTTTTAGTCGAGTACCATATCTGAGTCCTATTGACTGCAACCTTTTCTGGCACAGACTGCGCTGAACACTACAGGTGACTCACCTCCTCTAGGCCTCACCCCGCCGTGGGAGGCAAGCACCAGGATTCCGCCTTTACAGGTGAAGGCACTGAAGGCCGGACTGTACCCCTGACCATAGTTACAAGGGTTGGCCCTGAAATGCCAAGCCCGGCCCACATCGTGGCCCGCACACGAGGCACTGCCTTTGGCGTGAACCGCACGCTTACAATACAAGTAGTTGGAGAGTTCTTCAGAGAAAAAAATCAAACTTCCTAAGCAAATTGACGCTCACAGAAAAACTTTAGGCTCTACGCCCAGACTGCGTCCTGGGCGCTCACGTAAATGTAAGTGACTGAGGAACACCGCGACCCACGGAGGTGTTAGAAAAGGCACGATTCGGAGTAAACGCGGGGCACGCTGGAACTCCCAGTTTGTCGGCGCACCAGCCAGTGACTGCGGGAAGCCAAAAGTGGGGCGCAGGCGCCTCGGCCCCGCACGCAGGGCGCGCCCCTCCGCCCGGCGGGAGCAGGCCGCCCGCCAGACCCGGCCCCGGCCAGGGCCCACGCCCCACGCCCCGCGCACTCACCTTCTGCTCCTCCGCGGAGGCTGCCTCGGGGATTTCCGCAGACATAGTGCTCCCTCTGCAGACGAGACGCCGGGAAAAGATGCGATTAGCGGGTGGCCGAGGCCACCCGGCAGCCTGCCGCCTCAGGCCCGCCCGCCGCCCGGCCCAGCTCTCCCAGCGCCCGCCGGGCCGCCTCCGCCCGCAAAAATGGCCGCCGCCTTATGACGACACGGAGCCGCGAAGCGCTCCGCTGGCCAAGGCCCTCGCACGCCGGAGCCCGCCTGCCCCTCGCGCACCGCGCCCCTACCTACTTGACCCCGCTTCTCCCGCTCGCTGTCTTCCAAACACTTCCTTTTTTCCTTCAAAGGTCGCCGCTCCCGCCTCACCTCACATCCGCCTGTGGCTGCCTAATGCTTCCTGGGAATTGTAGTTTCTAAGTGGAACCGCCTTTCCCCGCCCTTTCCTGCTCACTCTAGCCCCCTCGTTCTAGGAGCTTTTTATTTTACTCTTTCTACTTAACCAGCCTCGCCTAGTTCTGTTCTCCTCGCTCTCCACTCTGTAGCCACACAGGCTGTCTTTTGGGCACGCCAAAGCTCCTTCCTCCATTCTGCCACGCCTTCACATCTCCAGTCTTACGTCTCTGCCTCAGAACCTTTCCTTCCTAAACCTCTACACTAGGCCAGAGCCACCTCTTAAAGGCCGTCACAGCTCTGTACAGTTCCTCAACAACACGAACTGTATCATTAGACAATTGTCGTGACTTTAGGTCACCTTTCCTGCTCAGATAAGCCACACCAGGGCAGGGATCTCGTCTGTAATTACTTATATTTTACTCTGAGGGTCCAGCACTTCCTGGATACCCTAACGAAGCAATTCAGATTCATTTGTCCACTCCCAGGGGGTCCACTCCCACAAGCTTACCGAAACTGCTAGCATTGAGCTCCCCAATGACTTCCATTTGCCAAGCCCTGTGGCTTCATACTGAATCCTCATTCTACTTGATATCTGAATTTACTGGCAATGTTTGTCGGTTCCAACAAAATGTCCCTCAGAAACTTGGAAATAAGATTGCCCTCAAAGAGTTAAACTAGTAAAAAACCACAGAAAATGAATGCAATTCTGGGGGCAGGGAAGCAATCGAAAGACCCTAAGTGGCTGGATAAGGAATTTGGAAACCATCGAAACTCAGCCAGGATGTAGAATCTCAGACAGGAAGAATTGCACTGGAATTGCAACTAGAAAAACAAAAAGAGTTAATATTGCGCTCCTTTTGGAGAAACGAAGGAAGGTGTTTGTCAGCCAAGGAAGTATTGAAAGTAAAATGGTTCAATAGGCCAACTGTTTGACAAAGATACCCCTTAAGAATGTCTCACGCTGGGCTAACTGAGAAACTATAAGATCAACGACATATTTGTTCTCATTCTATACTCACAAAGTAATACACTGAAAATTTGCCTTTCCCTTAAGCAGAACTGCAGAGAGAAAGAAGAATGCACTAGTTAGGCCAACTGGAGCATTTAACAATTGTATTTTTATTAATAAATTGACTGGCATTCTAGTATATGTCCTATATTAATGTATTTGTGAACTTGGGTTAAAATCTGATAGACATACACTTATGATGAAACGCAGCCTCAAGAAAATTGGCTGTGGCCGGGCACAGTGGCTCACTCGTAATCCCAGCACTTTGGGAGGCCAAGGCAGGCAAATCACTTGAGCTCAGCAGTTCAAGACCAGCCTGGCCAACGTGGCGAATCTCTGTCTCTACAAAAAGAAAAAAAAAAAGTTTTTTTTTTTCTTTTTCTTTTTCAGACAGACCACCCAGGCTGGAGTGCAATGGTGCAATCTCAGCTCACTACAACCTCTGCCTCCTGGGTTCGAGCAATTCTGCCTCAGCCTCCCAAGTAGCTAGGATTACAGTTGCCCACCACCACACCCAGATAATTTTTTGTATTTTTAGTAGAGACAGGGTTTCGCCATGTTGTTCAGGCTGGTCTCGAACCCCTGGCCTCAAGTGATCCACCCTCCTTGACCTCCCAAAGTGCTGGGATTATAGGCGTGAGCCACCACACCTGGTCTTTTTTTTTTAATTGGCTATGTGACCTTGGGTAAAAAGAATCTGTTTCTGATAGTGACACTCGCAGGAGGGGAAGTTTGAATTTCTGGACGGCAGACTTTGGTCAAATGGAGAATTCACCACGGGCAACGCTCCACTATACGGACTGCCTGGAAAGTCATTCTTTCCCAACTAACACCACTCTGCATCATTATGAACCTTAATGTGTAAAATGGCACACTGGTCCCCAGCACCCTGTTTCTCAAAACTCCCTTCTCTTGATCTCCAGGATACTATTGTCTCATGGATTTCCTCCTACTTGACCTGCCTGTTGAATCTTAACCTGCCTCTTGATGGGAGGATTCTAACAGTTCTGTCCTTGGATCCCCTTCTCTTCTAGGTTTACACAGCCTCCAGGAAATAACTTCCACCTTCATAACTTTTTTTCTTTTTTGAGACAAAGTGTCACTCTGCCACCCAGGCTAGGGTGCAGTGGCACGATCTCAGCTCACTGCAAATTGCCTCCTAGGTTCAAGTGATTCTCCTGCCTCAGCTTCCCAAGTAGCTGGGACCACAGGCACATGCCACCATGCCTGGCTAATTTTTGTATTTTTTAATAATTGTAGGCCAGGTGTGGTGGCTCACACCTGTAATCCCAGCACTTTGGGAGGCTGAGGTGGGTGGATCACGTGAGGTCAGGGGTTCGAGACCAGCCTGGCCAACATGGTAAAACCCTGTCTCTACTAAAAATACAAAAATCAGCTGGGCGTGGTGGTGGGCACCTGTAATCCCAGCTACTTGGGAGGCTGAGGCAAGAGAATTGCTCAAACCTAGGAGGTGGAGGTTGCAGTGAGCTGAGATCACATCACTGCACTCCAGCCTGGGCGACAAGAGTGAAACTGTCTCAAATAATACTACTACTAATAATTTGTAAAGACGGGGTGTTGCTTTCTTGGCCAGGCTGGTCTCAAACTCCTGGCCTCAAGTGCTCTGCCTGCCTCAGCCTCCCGAAGTGCTGGGATTACAGACTTGAGCCACTGGGCCCACTGGACATTCATAGTTTCAGCTGCCATCTAGGGATACCTTCTTTTTTGGGGCTTCATTTTATTGTACTTCTAGATACTGCGTTTTTCACAAATTGAAGGTTTCTGGCAATCCTGCCTCCAGCCTCTATAGGCACCATTTCTCCAACACCATGTGCTCACTTTGTGTCTGTGTGTAACATTTCGGTAATTCTTGCAATATTTCAAACTTTTTCATTATTATTACATCTATTATAGTAATCTGTGATCAGTTATCTTTGATATTACTATTGTAATTTTGGGGGAGTACCACAAACCACTCCCAAATAAGACAGTGAACTTAACCGATAAATGTGTATGTTCTGACTGCTCCACCAACCAGCATTCCCCTGTCTCTCTCTCCTTGGGCCTCCCTATCCCTTGAGACACAATGATATTGAAATTAGGCCAAATAGTAACCCTACAATGGCCTCTCAGTGTTCAAGTGAAAGGAAGAGTTGCATAACTCTTGAGCCCAGGAGTTTGAAACCAGCCTTGGCAATGTGGTAAACTTCATCTCTACCAAAAATACAAAAATTAGCCAGTCTCATAACCTGATCTCTAAATAAACAAATAAAGAGATTAAAATTTTTTTAAAGGCTGGAAATGATTAAGTTTAGTGAGGAAGGCATGTCAGAAGCTGAGACAAGGCCGGGCGCGGTGGCTCAAGCCTGTAATCCCAGCACTTTGGGAGGCCGAGACGGGTGGATCACGAGGTCAGGAGATCGAGACCATCCTGGCTAACACGGTGAAACCCCGTCTCTACTAAAAATACAAAAAACTAGCCGGGCGAGGTGGCAGGCGCCTGTAGTCCCAGCTACTCCGGAGGCTGAGGCAGGAGAATGGCGCGAACCCGGGAGGCAGAGCTTGCAGTGAGCTGAGATCCGGCCACTGCACTCCAGCCTGGGCGACAGAGCAAGACTCCGTCTCAAAAAAAAAAAAAAAAGAGCTGAGACAGCCAAAAACTAGGCCTTTTGTGCCAGAGAGTTAGCCAAGTTATGAATGAACAGGAAAAGTTATTGAAGGAAATTGAAAGTGCTACTCCTGTGAACATATGAATGATATGAAAACGAGACAGCCTTATTTCAATTCTATGAAGTCTCAGAGAGGTGAGGAAGCTGCAGAAGAAAAGTTTGAAGCTAGCAGAGGTGAGTCCATGAAGTTTAAAGAAAGAAGGCATCTTCATAACATAAAAGTATAAGGTAAAGTAGAAAGTGCTGATGGAAGGCCGGGCATGGTGGCTCAAGCCTGTAATCCCAGCACTTTGGGAGGCCGAGATGGGCGGATCACGAGGTCAGGAGATCGAGACCATCCTGGCTAACACGGTGAAACCCCGTCTCTACTAAAAATACAAAAAAAAAAAAAAAAAAAAGAAAGTGCTGATGGAGAAGCTGCAGCAAGTTACCCAGAAGATCTAGCTAAGCTAATTGACGAAGGGGGCTACAGTGAGCAACAGATTTTCAGTGTGGACAAAACGACCTTCTGTTGGAAAATGTCATCCAGGACTTTCATACTAGAGAGAAGTCAATGCCTGACTTCGAAGCTTCAAAAGACAGGCTGACTCTCTTCTTAGGGGCTATTGCAGCTGGTGACTTTAAGCTGAAGCCAATGCTCATTTACTGTTCTGAAAATCCTAGGGTTCTAAATCTGCTCTACCTGTGCCCTGTAAATGGAACCACAAAGCCTGGGTGACAGCACATCTGTTTAGAACATGGTTTAGTTTGATTTAGTTAATATTTTAAGCTCACATTGAGACCTACTGCTCAGAAAAAAAAAAAAATCCTTTCAAAATATTATAGCTCATTAACAATGCACTTTCCTAAGAGCCCCGAAGGAGGTGTACAAGGAGATTAATGTGTTTTCATGCATTCTAACACAACATCCATCTTGTGGCCCATAGATCAAGGAATAATTTCAACTTTCAAGTCTATTTTTTTTTCTTTGAGATGCAGTCTTGCTCTGTTGCCCAGGCTGGAGTGCAGCGGGTGCAATCTCGGCTTACTGCAGCCTCTGCCTCTTGGGTTCCAGCGATTCTCCTGCCTCAGCCTCCTGGGTAGCTGGGATTAGCCACCACACCTGGCTAATTTTTTAATTTTTAGTAGAGACGGGGTTTTGCCATGTTGACCAGGCTAGTTTCGAACTCTTGACCTTAGGTGATCCGCCTGCCTTGGCCTCCCAAAGTGCTTCAAGTCTTAATGGGAAATCCATTTTGTAAAGCTATAGCTGTCATATACAGTGGTTCGTCTTATAGATGTGGGAAAACGAAATTGAAAACCTTCTGGAAAGAATTCACCATTCTAGATGCTATTAAGAACATTTGTGATTCAAGGGAGCAGGTCATTGTATCAACATTAACAGAAATTTGGAAGAAGTTAATTCCAACCCTCATGGATGACTTTGAGGTATTCAAGACTTCAGTGGAGGAAGTAACTGCGGATGTGACAAAAAGAGCAAGAGAACTACAAGTGGAACTTGACAATGTGACTGAATTACTGCAATATCATGATAAAATTTGAATGGATGAAGAATTGCTTCTTATGGATGAGCAAAGTAACTGGTTTCTTGAGATGGAATTTACTCCTGATGAAGATGCTGTGAATGTTGTTGAAATGACAACAAAAACTTCATTGGTACTCATTACCAACCTCTCTTCATCCTCCTCTCCCCAATTCCTTTGCAGCTTCTGGTAATCACCATTCCTCTCTCTACCACCATGAGATCCACTTTTTTTTTTTAGCTCCCATATGAATGAGAACATGCTACACTTGACTTCCTCTGTCTGTTTTATTTCACTGAATATAATGACCCCAAATTCCATCCAGTTGCTGCAAATGACAGAATTTCATTGTTTTTTTATGGCTGAATAATATTCCATTATGTATGTATACTACATTTTCTATACCTATTCATCCATTGATGTACACCTAGGTTGACTCCATATCTTGGCTATTGTGAATAGTGCTGCAGTAAACATGGGAGTGCAGACATCTCTTTGACACATTGATTTCCTTTCTTTCCTTCTTCTTCTTTTTTTTTTTTTTTTTTTTTGAGACAGAGTCTCACTCTGCCAACCCAGGCTGGAATGCAGTGGCTTACTGCAACCTGTGCCTCCTGGGTTCAAGTGATTCTCATGCCTCAGCCTCCTGAGTAACTGGGATTACAGGATGCACCACCACACCTGATTAATTTTTAGACATGGTTTCACCAGGCTGGTCTTGAACTCCTGATGACCTCAAGTGATCCACCTACCTTGTCCTCCCAAAGTGCTGAGATTACAGGTATGAGTCACTGTACTTGGCCAAGGATCTGAATTCTTTTCTTTTCTTTTTTTTTAAACTAAAAACGTTTTTTTTTTTTTTTTTTTTTTTTTTGGAGATAGAGTCTTACTTGGTTGTCCAGGCTGGAGTGCAGTGGTGTAATCTTGGCTCACTACAACCTCCGCCTCCCAGGTTCAAACAATCCTCCCACCTCAGCCTCCCAAGCAGCTGGGATTACAAGTGTGTGCTACCACGCATAGCTAATTTTGTAGTTTTTTGTAGACAGAGTCTCACTGTGGTGTCCAGGCTGGTTTTGAACTCTGAGCTCAAGTGATCTGCCCACCTTGGCCTCCCAAAGTGCCGGGATTATAGGCGTGAGCCACTGCACACAGCCATATGTCTTCTTCTGAGAAATGTCCAGCCAGGTCTTTTGTGCATTTTAAAATTGAAGGATTTGTTTTTTTTTTTTTTTTTTGCTATTGTTTGAGTTCTTTATATATTCAATCTCTTGTTTGATGGAAGTTTGCAAAGTTTGTAGCTTCTCGTCTTCATTTGTTTACTCTGCTATGCAGAAGATTTTTAGCTTGATGTAATCCCACTTGTCTATTTTTGCTTTTGTTGCCTGTGCTTTTTTTGTTGGTTTCTTTTAGAGATAGGGCCTCGCTCTGTCACCCAGGCTGGAGTGCCATGGTGCAATCTCAGCTCACTGCAACCTCCGCCTCTCGGGTTCAAGCAATTCTCCTGCCTCAGCCTTCCCAGTAGCTGGGATTACAGGCATGAGCCACCGTGCCTGGCTAATTTTTGTATTTTCAGTCAGAGATGGGGTTTCACCATGTTGGTCAGACAGGTCTCGAACTCCTGACCTCAGGTCATCTGCCCACCTCGGCCTCCCAATATGCTGGGATTACAGGCATGAGCCACCGTGCCCGACCTGTTGTCTGTGCAACACCTGTTGAGGTGTTACCTAAAAAGTCTTTGCCCAGACCAATGTCCTGGAGCATTTACCCAATGTGTTGTTTTAGTAGTTTTAGGTCTTACATTTAACTCTTTAATCCATTTTGACTTGATTTTTGTAGATGGTGAATGATAAGGATTTAATTTCATTCTTCTACATATGGATGTCATTTTCCCAGCACCATTTACTAGAGAAACTGTCCTTTCCCCAGTGTGTGTTCTGGGAATCTTTGTCAAAAACGGGCTGGCTGTGTATTTGTTTCTGGGTTCTCTATTCTGTTCCTTTGGTCTATGTGTCTGTTTTTATGCCAATACTATTCTGTTTTGGTTACTATAGTTTTGTAGCACAATTTGGGTAGTATAGACATTTTAACAATATTAACTGTTCCAATCCATGAGCAAGGGGTAGCTCATGGTGTGTTCTCTTCAATTTCCTTCATCAATGTTTTATAAATTTCCTCATAGACGTCTTTCACTTCTTTGCTTAAATTTATTCCTAGGTATTTTACTTTTTTTGTAGCTATTGTAAACGTAATTGCTTTTGTTTTCAGATTGATTGCTACAACAAAAGGTTTTAAAATATTATATAAACTTAGCTCATAAAGCAGTGGCCAGATTTGAGAGGACTGACTCCAATTTTGAAACAAGTTCTATTATGGGTAGGTAAAATGCTGTCAAACAGCATTGCATGCTACAGAGAAATCTTGTGTGAAAGGAAGAGTCAATTGATGAGAAACTTCATTGATGTCTATTTTAAGAAATTCCCACAGCCACTCCAACCTTCAGCAACCACTACCCTGACCAGTTGGCAGCCATCAACATTAAGGCAAGATCCTCCACCAGCAAAGATTATGACTTCTTGAGGGCTCAGATGATTGTTAGTATTTTTTAGCAATAGATAATTTTTTTTTTTTTTTTTGAGATAAGGTCTCACATTGTCACCCAGGCTGGAGTTCAGAGGTGCCATCATAGGCCACTGTAACCTTGAACTCCTGGGCTCAAGTGACAATAAACTATTTTTTATTTTTATTTCTTTTAGAGACAGGGTCTCACTTGTCACCAAGGCTGGAGTGATCTTGGCTCACTGTAACCTCAAACTGTTGGCGTCCAGTGATTTACCTGTCTCAGCTTCCCAAAGTGCTTGGATTACAGGTGTGAACCACCATGCCCAGCCCCATCATCTGTTTTTTGTTTAGGGTGTGTTTTTAGACATGATGCTATTGCACACTTTTTAGACATGATGCTATTGCACACTTCTAAGGTATAATATAGTATAAACATAACTTTTTAAAATTATTATTTTGAGGGGAGTTTCGCTCTTGTTGCCCAGGCTGGAGTACAATGGCATGATCTCAGCTCACCGCAACCTCCGCCTGTCGGGTTCAACTGATTCTCCTGCCTCAGCCTCCCAAGTAGCTGGGATTATAGGCATGCGCTACCATGCCTAATTTTTTTGTATTTAGTAGAGATGGGGTTTCACCATGTTAGTCAGGCTGGTCTTGAACTCCTGACCTCAGGTGATCCAGCTGTCTCAGCCTCCCAAAGTGCTGGGATTACAGAGTGCGCCACTGGGCTCAGCCAAATGTAACTTTTATATGCACTGGAAATAAAAAAATGTGTATGACTTACTTTATTGTTGTGGTCTGGAACCAAACCTGCAACATCTCCAAGGTATGTGTGTATTCTAGATTAGTGCCGTCTCATAGCACTTTGTGTGACGGAACTGTTCTATATGTGTGCTCTCAAATACAGTAGCCACTAGCTACATTTGACAATTGAGCATTTGAAATGTAACTAGGGAAACCAAGGAATTGAATTTTTAATTAATTCTATTAGCCATAGGGAATAGAATCACGGAGTGACCCTTTAGACAGAGATTCTCATTAAGTTTGGGGCAAGGTCCAACAACTGATGTTGAACCAAAGTTCCTCTGGTGATTCTGATGCATACATGCACAAAATATTTTTTTGATTTGGAACTTGATAGGTGTGTAAAAGCTTTAAAGAGAACAGGGTTCCTTTTGAGGTTTAGTTGGCCTAGTTCAAGAGTTTATAGGAGTAAGGAGATGAAGTAATGTCTCCCTCCATTCAATCCTCAAACAATTGAGAGAGGAAGTCCACCTGCATCATCAGAGTGTAGCAAACACCAAGAACAGAACACATTTTGAATGAGAGGAAGAGACTGGAAAATCAACTCAGGGAAACCAAGTGAGATACTGAACACCAAAAATCCTGGGATGAATAGTGATTTCTGTGAGCAAAGCCCAGAGATTGTTAACTGAATAAACAGGTCAGATAACTGTAAACAGCAGTTTCAACAACTTGCGTGTTGAAAGTGGAACTTAGAAAGTGGATGATCCCACTTCTCTAGACTTAGTGGTTGGAACAGGAAAATTTTGAATAAATTAAAAATAAAGGGCTGGGTGTGGTGGCTCACGCCTGTAATCCCAGCACTTTGGGAGGCAGAGGTGAGTGGATCACTTGAGGTCAGGAGTTTGAGACCAGCCTGGCCAACATGGTGAAACCCTGTCTCTATTAAAAATACAAAAATTAGCTGGGCATGGTGGCAGTGCCCAGCTACTCAGGAGGCTGAGGCAGAAGAACCAATTGAACCTGCGAGGCGGAGGTTGCAGTGAGCCAAGATCATGCCACTGCACTCCAGCCTGGGTGACAGAGCGAGACTCCATCTCAAAAAACAAAACAAAACAAAACAATACAGTGAACGATAGGGTAAAAGGGGATCTGGAAGAGACTCGAAAAACTGAATCTTTACCTCATGCCTCCTGACAGTATATTACATCGAATAGTGTCTGAGTTGCATTAGGATATTCATTCCCAAAGTTGTAGGTTTTAAAAAAATTGGACACTTGAGGTAGACATTTCTTTACTATACCTCACTTACCACGTGGAAAGTATTATCTTTACTTCCAAGAATATTGATGGAAAGTATATTTCTGGTGGAAAAATATAATGGAAATGAGGAAAAAAGGCAAAACATCAGTGTAGTAGAGTGAAAAAGACACTCTGTAACCCAGATTTGAATTCTGGTTCTTCTACTTATTGCCAGTATGACCTTGGGCAAGCTTCAAACCCCCTTTTAACTGGAGAATAACTGTAGAATTTTCACTCTTTTTCTGAAGCATGGTTTTTAAGGACTCAGTGACATATAAACTGCCTGTACAATGCCTAGCACATTGCAAGCATTCATATGTTCTCTTCCTTCTCCCCATGTCCACATTTTTGCCGTATCTCCCACAGATAGCCTATGATGGAGTAGAATGGGCTGATTCCAGTGCTATATAGGGATAGTCTAGGGATTTAGAGTTAATGCTCACCAATATGAAAAGCCTACTTCCATTTAGATTGACCCTGTTTTCCTAGGTCTAGCAAACCATATGGTGTATCACATACCAAATTTTCAGCAGTCACCAGCCCTGTTAAAGCAGTAGCTGCAAAGATCAACTTGAGGGAGTGGACTTTTTCATTTACTTTATATACTTATATGGTGTGAACATTTTTTATAATGGACATGTATTTTATAAAGTCAGAAAAGAATCACCACTTTATTCACAAAGTTAATTAGGAAAGAAAGAGTGAGGATTTCAAAGATGAAGCCTTTGAAGGAGAAATTTTCCCCTTCGTTAGCCCTCAGGGAATGACAGATCTGGTGAGGGAAAATGGCAAGAGGGGAGAAACTTCTGTTGCGTATTTTCCAGCTAGACCTCATTTCATCACTTCGATTTTTTAAATTCTCATGACAGATTTTAGCACTGTAATCGAAGAAAATCTCCAAAGGTTATTTGTGATCCATAGTTCCTTTTTTTTTTTTTTTGAGACGGAGTCTCGCTCTGTCACCCAGGCTGGAATGCAGTGGCGCATTCTTGGCTCACTGCAAGCTCTGCCTCCCAGGTTCACGCCATTCTCCTGCCTCAGCCTCCAGAGTAACTGGGACTACAGGCATGCGTCACCACGCCTGACTAACTTTTTGTTTTTTTTTTTTTTAGTAGAGACGGGGTTTCGCCATGTTGGGCCAGGTTGGTCTCGATCTCCTGACATCATGATCCGCCCGCCTCGGCCTCCCAACCGTAGTTCCTTTTTAAAGGGAGTTATCAGTTATGACTCATTTTATTGATCTGCAACACTGCCAACTGGGCCTGCAGTAAGATCTCTAGTATCTATCACAGGTAACAATGTTGGTTGTCTGCTGGTGTCTTTCTGTGCATGCCAACACTCAACTGTTATATAATCTAGTGATATAATTGAATACAGATAATAGAGATGTGGTAATGCCTTGGCCTATAACTACACAAGGGTAGAAAAAGAACCAGTGTGATAGAGATAATGCCAGGGCAAGTGAGAACAGACGCTGGGTAATTTTACCTCACAGAGGAAAAACATAAGTGAAAAAGGCCCTAAGAAGTAGAGGAGCAAAAGGTCAGCACGTGCTTGCTCTGCACAAACTTACCAGGAAGAAAGCACAGGATGCACCCAGGTGTTCTATTCAACTTCAAAGTTTCTAAAAACTGCTCAGAAAGGTTGGAAGACCATGTACTAGAAAGAATCTCAGAAAGACTGCAGTGTGGTATCCATGCAAAAAGACACCTGCACACAAGTATGTGACTATTTTTTGGGTAAACTTTACTGGAGAGGTCAAAAAAGAAATTTAAAAATGTTTTTGATGTTTTCCAAGTTTTATATAAAATTACCAATATTGACTTTTACCACATGCATATCTAGATTTATATATTGAAATACTTATTTCAAGAATTAGATAACAGAATTTAAGAAGAGAAGGCACATTAATCATACTCTTGCCACATTTTCTCAATCACACAGACCTGAAAACATTAGGGGATTCCTGGAGTCAGTTCCATCAGATACCATTAGAGCTGGGACTACAATCCAAACCTTTGGGTCCTTGTCCCATCTGTTTTCCACACAGTCTAAAGATTGAAAACAATCTTCATAATTTGCACCACTGAAATATATTTTTTTTAGCTTTATGCAATATAAACAGCCTTTTTAAACTGATATTTTAAAAGAAATATATTAAGAGGTATCTGCTTGCCATTCCACAGTCTGCTGGCCTGCAGCCACACACTCATCACCTGGACAGATAGATTCTCTTAAGCAGTCTGTCTAATGCCTGGGTCCGAAAGTAGACTTTCCCCTTTCCCAATTCCAGACTGCTTACCAGGTTCTAGATTCCCAAGTCTCCTGGGTCTGGCCTACTTGAGTGGTATGTTTTTTTAACTTGCAGTCATAGATTTCTACCAGCATTCCTAGTATTTTTGCCTTGTTATTTAATCTGCTGTTGCCCACTGTCTGAGCACAAACATCTAAAAACCACCCTGTTTTTTCCAAGGGTGTTGGAAGACAGACTTCTGATGTGCTTAGTGATAAACTGGGAACAAGACTCAAGACATCTTCCCCCTCCTTCTTTGCAGCTGTACAGCTAGAATGAAAATGCCTAATGGCTAATTCACTCAATCACATAAATGTCTCATCTACAAATAAAAGCCAAGTACACGTTTCTTAGTTTTTTTTGCATATATTTACAATATAAATACTAATTTGTTTCCAAAGTACATATTCTTTTAACAGTTTGAGAAAATTATCTAGCATAGGACAGTAATTTAATGTAAAGACTCTATAGTAGTGATTAAGGAAAAATAGAACTGTTTGGGGGACAAGGAATCCTGGCTATGAATGGGCATGATGATCTGAACTTGCAAAGGGAATGTGAAGCAGCTTAGTCCACATTGCACTGCTAATACAATAGGTGTGAGATAGCAACCTGGATATGGTGTTATAAAAACTAAACATGAGAGATATAAGAAGTACACATGCTTGCATAGTGTGTTAATTTTAAAGAAGCTCAACATTTTATTCTCATTTTCAATAACTTAAATGAACAGCACTTAACACATCACACAAAATTAAAGACTTGTGCATATATTTCAGATTTCAACATTAATGTCAAAAATACATAGTATGATTTTACATAGGATTTGTGCTACATTAGAACACTAGAGACAAACATCACTTGAGTATTAAGGAAAACATTAAATATTAAATAACTGAGAAATAAAATGTGTAAACACTAATCTAACTGGGGGTTTTGCTATTGCAACACGTCCAATGAAGTGGTTTCAACAGTACAAAAAGTATCAGAACATGAGTTTTTCCAGTCTACATGGAATATATGGATTTCATTTCAGGAATCCTTTCATAAAAACTGGTCCAGGATAACGGGAGAGGATCCACTCTCCTGATTGTTAATTTGGTACACTCCATTCTATGCTAATTTTTACTTGCAAACTTGGGTACTGAGTAAATACTTTAAATCATCACTCCTTATCAACATCTTGGTGAAAACTGAGGGTTTGTTGGCGATTCAGTGTAAGATTTGAGTTCATATGCAGCACCGCTATCAACCTCCATTGACTTTCTAGAGAACAGGAGCCGTACATCTCTATGGAGGTAGATCTTTCCAGATTTAGAACTCTGGAACCTAAACAAATAAACAAAATATAAAACATTTCAGAGAATGAGTTTTTAAAATAAACTAGAATAATTAAAATTTGAAAGCAGGAAGAACTAATCTTGCTACAATATTAGGTCAACACTAACTATTTAACATGATATTTAAGGTCTTTTCTAAAGACCAAAGCATATGCTTTTATTTAAACATTGCTCTCTTACCATTCCCTAAATACCTCATACTCCTTTTCCTTCCCTGAATGCCTGAGATGCTTCTTCCTGTAGATCTTGAGTGTCAAACAGAATCTTACTTTTCCTCCCTGACTCCACAGTACACGCACCTTTCCTCATCTGCAGGTTCACGTGGCAGTTCACTCACATTACTCAATAACATTACATTTGGGCTCTGTAGCCCTGGCATCTTCTAGCTCCATAGACCCATTTCACACAACTTAGCCTCCCATGATTTGGGGTAGATGATAAAAAACTATAATCAACAGTGGCTAGGCTAAGTAACACCCAGCCACCATCAAAAGTCAAGAGAAAAGTTAGCAGTAAAATGAAAATGGCTATCAAAACCGTATATGAAACGGTTTCTATCCACTGCTAGTATCTGTAACACAGTGCAGGGATTTGGAATTTTCACTCACATTAACTTACCTACCAAATAGACAAACATACCCTGTAGTGCTAACGTCTCTTTGTTTTTCCCTTGGCATAGCATAAATACTCTCTGGGTTTGTGGATTTTACTCCTGAACTAGCTGAAAGATGTAGTGGTTACAGCTCTGTATGTTAAAGCAGACTGGCTCTGACTGGGCTCACTCTTCCCTCCTCTCTGAAGTTTTTCACCTTCCCAAACTGAAGGAGAACATTCTTTGGGAAGTATACCGTTTTCCCTAAAAAGGTTTCTTTAAAGTGTCCTGTCATTATGTGGAGATTATAAAAGCTAAGGTGGCTGATTTTTACTCTGGCCAGTATCGGTTACAATTAGCTATGGTTGTTAAACTTCAAGAGGAATGGTGTCAAATGCAAGTTTAACCAGAGAGGGTTGAATCTTTTTCTAGTTTGGGAGGTATTCTCATAGTCTGCAATTTCATACCATGTCATTCATTTATTCACTCATTCATTTATGAGACAGAGTCTTGCTCCTTTGCTCAGGCTGGAGTGCAGTGGCGCGATCTCAGCTCACTACAACTTCTGCCTCCCAGGTTCAAGTAATTCTCCTGCCTCAGCTTCCTGAGGAGCTAGGATTACAGGCGTCCACCACCACGCCTGACTAATTTTTGTATTTTTAGTAGAGATAGGGTTTCACCATGTTGGCCAGGTTGGTCTTGAGCTCCTGACCTCAGGTGATCGCCCGCCTCGGCCTCCCAGAGTGCTGGGATTATAGGTGTGAGCCATCGCGCCTGACCATACCATGTCTTTTAAAAACTGTTTTCCAAGTCTGTTTTTCATAGATTTTTCATTCCCACAATCTGTGTAACATTTCTCATGTGGCTTACAGGTAGTATCAGGTTTGGTTTAAATACATTATGCTGGCTGAACATGTCTTTTGCATACAGAACAACAGGCAGAAGACTGAGATGAAAGAACTAATTAGTGCTTTGGGAAGAATAATTAACAGACTTTCATGTATGGGACTTGAGTGTATAGCTCGCTGCTTTTTCACTCCAGATCACCACTGCAAGGCATATATAAAGAAAGATAGCAGGTGGTCACCATCAGCAATAACAGATTGAAGAAGTCTTCTGCCTGGACCCGAGATGAAAGTTGACTCCTCCTGATGAGTAACACTCCTTACTGTAAGGAGTTAGTCTAAGATAAACATCACTGATGTGACTGAGGACTTTCTATGGAAGGGATCAGAAAATTATTAGAAACAGAGTTAGGCAAAAGTCTACTGAGCCCTCTTTTAACCAATCAATTCGCTCATTGATCCTGAGAGCTAAACTAGGATTTCAGGGCTGAAAACCTTACCCTGATATACTGACAACTTTGACCTCAAGAGCAAACAAGTGGCTTCTCACAACCTTGAACCATGAGTTGGGTAGTAAA
Organism: Rhinopithecus roxellana; assembly: GCF_007565055.1. Taxonomy (NCBI): domain Eukaryota; kingdom Metazoa; phylum Chordata; class Mammalia; order Primates; family Cercopithecidae; genus Rhinopithecus; species Rhinopithecus roxellana. The sequence goes on from NC_044553.1 coordinate 39,748,618, forward strand.
AGTTAGAGGGAAAGATATTTATAATGGAAGGACTAGAGTATAAGCTCTACGAGAGCAGATTTTTGTCACTGCTGTTTTGCTAGTGTCTAGAAGCACGCCTGGCCCATAAATATCAGTTGAAGAAATTAATGAAGTTTAAGAACTTCTCTTTCCAATACAGTAGCCATTAGCCATATGTGGTTATTGAGCATTTGAAATGTAGCTAGCTCAAATTTAAGTGTAAAATACATACTTGATTTCAAGGAGTTAGTGATATTAAATATCTCATTGATAATTTTTATATCAGTTATATATTCAAATGGTAAAATTTGGATAGGCTGAACTAAATAAAACATATTAATTTACCTGTTTATTACTTTTTAAACATGGCTATTGAAAAATATAGAATGATTTGGCTGGGCGTGGTGACTCATGCCTGTAATCCCAGCACTTTGGGAGGGGGAGGCGGAGGCGGGTGGATCACAAGGTCAAGAGATTGAGACCATCCTGGCCAACATAGTGAAACCCCGTGTCTACTAAAAATACAAAAATTTAGCTGGGTGTGGTGGTGGGCACCTGTAGTCCCAGCTACTCGGGAGGCTAAGGCAGGAGAATCACTTGAACCCAGGAGGCGGAGGTTGCAGTGAGCCAAGATTGCGCCACTGCACTCCAGCCTGGCAATGGAGTAAGACTCCGTCTCAAAAAAAAAAAAAAAAAAGAAAAAGAAAAATATAGAATGATTTATATGGCTCGTATTACTTTTTTTTTTTGAGACAGAGTCTCACTCTTGTCACCAGGCTGGAGTCCAGTGGTGTGATCTTACTTAGCTCACTGCAACCTCCACCTCCCGGGTTCAAGCGATTCTCTTGCCTCAGCCTCCTGAGTAGCTGGGATTACAGGAACCCACCACCACGCCCAGGTAATTTCTGTATTTTTAGTACAGACAGGGTTTCACTATGTTGGCCAGGCTGGTCTCAAACTCCTGAAGATGATCCGCCCACCTCGGCCTCCCAAAGTGCTAATTACAGGTGTGACCCACTGCACCCGGCCCTCGTATTACATTTTTAAATAGTATTTGTTTAGAAAATGTGTTTCATTGCCCCAGATGCATTTGTTTTGGCATAAAATATTTTATATTAAACAGCTATAAATGAAAACTTCCTTAATTCAACAAGTAATAACAACCACAGGAAGGCATCTTGGCACATCATCAAGAGTCCCCAAGCTAAGCAAAGTCCCAAGGGACACTGGTCTAGTTACAGTCACAGTTTAAAAAAAAAACACTAAAAATTTCAGAGTTGTTCTAAAGTAACATTTTCATATTAATTTGAAGCATTACCTCAGATGTATGAGGTAGCGTAATAACCGTTCTTCTGTGTGTCGGATGTTCTCTTTATTAACACTTCTCTTCACCTCTTGTTTAACAGGTACAGAAAAAGTTCTTTGTCGTAGGAATGTCTGATGATTGGCTGGCATATCTCGTAAATCATATATCACAACAAACATCTTCACCACAGTCTTATTAGGATTAAATAAGGTCTGAAGAAACAATATAGAAATTATTCCTTAAAAATAGTGATTTGTTGATGTGACTCAGAATGATTGTGCCAATAATCAAACAAGATTTTAAACAACAATACCACTGAATATAATTCAGTTTCAGGGACTAAAATTAACAAAATTTCAAGTTTATGAAATAATATTCAGTATTTTTTAAAAGGTTCCATTTTTTGTTTTACAATAATATAAGGTCCAGTAAAAATCAAAATCTTTAATCACAAATTTCATATGTATAAATTTTACTCCTTGTTCAGAGGAGTAACTCTAAGGAATAGTTCTACTAGCTTAAGCAAAATACATCCTTATTGGGTTAAAATATTCCAGTTCAATTATTTCAAACATAACAGCTTTGCTAAAGAGTATCAACTTCAAACTTCTCAAAATTGAGTTTTAATTTTTCTCACATTTTAATACCAAATAGAATATTTCAAATAAAAATACAAGCTCAGTAAAATTAGCATGTTTGATGTCTTAGGGACATGTGATTATTATAAAATTTAAAATAGGTGCTCAAAGAAGAGACTTTTTCCTATCTGAACATTTCCCCAAGTTTAGAAAACAAAGCTCACTAGATCTATTAATTTTAGATCTAAAGTAGGCTTAATACTTCATTTACTCATACATGGAATCATTTCAAAATCTGTAGCAAAACTAAGCTTTAAAAAAAATCCTCAATATCATTATAGACCAAAATATGTATCCATGGTGACGACTGAATTAAATTCAATTGTTGCTTGGTTATGAATAATTGAAGGAATATTATTTTTAAAGTACTCATTTTTACACAAAACCCCAAGCTGCTGATCTGACTTTAACCAAATTACCAACACATCAATAGGTAACTTGGTACCCATGCTTTCAGAAGCTCATCCGTGGCACTGGACATCACTCACTGAATCAAAATGAGAAATATATCAATATCATAATCCAATTGTTGAAATCTAGTGAGTCTTAAGATTAAGGCTAATACATTCAACAACCACACCTCATAAGCCAGGAGTTCAAATCATGTTTATACACAGTTAAACTGTACACGGGATAGAAGACATACCCACATTTCATACTTATAATTAACCACTAAAGTTGGCAGTCTCCAAACAAGAGGTGAATGTGTTACCTCCGAGTTTATGCTTCACTATGATCACAACTGACAGCTAGCTTTCTGCTGACCCACACTTTCTCATGAGCTACACAGCCAAAGGCAAGAGAACACTGTCACTCCTTTACTTCAAGAAATTGGTTTACTTGTGGTATTCTTGTGGTAATTCCTCCTCAGTAAAACTTATATAAATATGTATTACTATATATGTATATATATATATACACACATGTACACATATTACATAGTTCTGTTTCATTCCTGTGTGATAGGAAATAAATGTATAGACTCCTTGCAGTATTGGAACAATGATGATGAGTAAAAGTGATCTGACAAAGTACTGAACACACTGAGGTCAAAGGTCATAAAAAGGCTTGCTGGATTAGGTCAAATCCTGGGAATGAGGAGCAAGCCTTAGCTAGACTCTCTTTCAGTCTGCAAACTCTGTAATAGATTTGAGGGCTTGCAGGATTATGCTGGGTCAGATCTAGAGTGAACTCAATTTCAAGCTGGCCTTAATATTAGATTCTTCTTCTCAGAACCCTAGACCAGGGACGATGAAAGACTGTTCTGAGATAGGAGGACTCTGAGCCAAAAGATCAATGCCTAGACCAAAAGGAATGATGCCTTCTCTGCCCTGACATCTGTCAGACTATATTTCTGCTTTGTGTGGTCATCTCCTTAAATCAATTTTAGAAATTATTAGAAATAAAATAATTTTGTTTCTCAAGTTTTCCTGCCAAAGCAATTCTAATATTTGGGGTCTCCTTTTAAATAGGTTCGTCTCAATCTGGTTTATTAAAAAGAAGGCACCAGTAATATTGGGTTCTAAATATATTGAAAAGAGCCCTATTGAAGTTATGCAAACTGTCATATGCTATTTTTCTTAAGTATTCACCTTGATTAGCTTATTAATGCTTTCCTTTTATGGAGGTCCCCAAATGGTCATTCCTGGGGCAGAGCAGGGAAACTCCAAACAAAGCTGCAGCCCCACTGTTACTTACCAAAGTTGTTGCAGCAGCAGTAGCAGGAGAAAGGGCTAAGTTCTATATGTATGTGAGAGAATGATTATTGCAATTGTAGGCTATAAAACACATACCACTTGTATTGTTCCTGAAGGAGGTACTCGATAACCCCTTTTACCAAGGGACTCTAAAGTAATCACACCCTTTAAATAAAAGAAGACAAATTGAGTACAAACTGATGCATATGTACATAAAAGACTAAAATAACTCATGTAATTTATTAAAATTTCAGAATTCTATTTCTATGGAAAAACATTCATATTGAATTAATAGAGATACATTCTATGTTTCTACCCCTAAGGAAACACTTTACTGTTCTTCCTGGCGATGTCACTATAAAGAATATATAACATCAATGGCTACAGCACCCAAAATTACTATTAAGATATAGGAATAAAAGTAAGGAGTTCCTAACTAAAAAGGAAATGAAGGAAGGTAACAGGACCCTTTCCATGTATCTTGAGGGAGAGGGGAAATGAAGAAGCAAGTAATTTATTGGTCTTTGGGCATGTAAAAAGTCACAAGTGTAGGAAAGTAAGTCTTGGCCAAAAATAAAGTCAATTCTTCAGTCTGGGAGTTAAGTTACATATCTGGATTTCTGAATAAAGACAGAAAAAAAATAAAAAAGGAATTTGGAAGTCTGTAGTTCCTGCCTGGTACTACTTTATGGGATAAGAGATGTTTAAGACAAAATGTGGAAAATGAAAGTTAAATCAGTAACTTTCAGGCTGTGGAAGTTCTATAGTAAAGCTATAAAATCTCACCTTCCTAAAATTACATATTTCTTCAGAAACAATCTTATATCATGTTGTGATTTAATCTGGATATTATTAAGGTATTTTGCTTTTGTTTGGTCATTTACTTATTAAGGAATCTAAGAATCCAAATTGATTCTAAATCAGAACACAATGGATTGAGAGCTGATTTGAGTCAAGGTTAAAGCTAAATGAGGGTTATTTCATTAGAGAAGTCTAAAAGAGGATATTAGGAGTCCTCCAGTTGGTCTGGTACTCAAAGAACGATCCTCAGATGAGCATCATCAGCATCACCTGTGAACTCGTTAGGACTGTGAAATGTCTGGCCTCTTCCCAGACCTTACGAAGTCAAATATACATTTTAACAAGATTCTCCAGATGATATCAATTTACATTAAGGTTTGGGAGCCCTGCTCCAGTATAGGAAGTAGTTTTTCTCAGGATGTTCTCGTTACTGCAAAATCCAATCAATGGGGAAAAAGCGTATGTTAAAACAAGGTAAGTTCAAACGGAATGTGTAAAAGTTTCTCAATAACCAGGATGATCAATAACTAGGATAACCAAATGACTATCGGTGGTAATTGTGATACTTTTTTTTTTTTGAGACGCTGTCTCACTCTGTCACTGAGGCTGGAGTGCACTGGTGTGATCTCGGCTCACTGCAACCCTTGCCTCCCAGGTTCAAGCGATTCTTCTGTCTCAGCCACCCAAGTAGCTGGGACTACAGGCGCTCACCATCACGCCCAGCTAATTTTTGTATTTTCAGTAGAGATGGCGGGGGGTGGGGGGGGGGGGGTGGTTCTACCATGTTGTCCAGGCTGGTCTCGAACTCCTGACCTCAGGTGATCCACCCGCCTCTGCCACTCAAAGTGCTAGGATCACAGGCGTGACCCACCGTGCCCAGCCTGTGATACTTAAAGAATGAATGGTGATGCATTTATGTTAACTGGGATAATACTTTTCTTTCAAGCAGTTAAGGTAGTTAAGGAGAACTGTATGTTCTACATTTCATGATTCCATTATTATACATCGTACATGCCAAACTTATATAAAAGCAAATATAAAACAGGACTGTCCTATTAGGTGACATCTCTCTGTTGGGTTCCAGGGTTAGGAAGTAAAAAGGAGTGGATAAAGGTAAAAGGGAAAGCCACATTCTGACATATGGATTCCTCAACCTCAAGTGAACAACACTTGACATCAGATTATTAAATTAACACATTAAGGTTAACACATACGTGGTTCTTGACAAATCAGATTTGTCAAGTGGTTATTTAAAGCATGAAAAAAGCACATCAACAAACTGCAACCCTAACCAAAACAGCAATGAAACAATTTATCTCTTGCAATCTGCCCTACATGCCTAATGAGGTACTCTGTATACTACTTTTTTTAATGAGCACAATGTGGCTATTTACTCTACATGAAAAAGGTATGGTATATTATACGCGTCTTCTTCCTAGTTTCAGAAAGAAAAAGTAAAATATACCTAAATAATAGCTATCTTTAAAATCACATAACTACATGTAATATACTACCGTTCTTCCTTGCCAGCCATTGGCCTCCCCACCAAATACATACAGTAAAAGTGGTAGAGCAACTACTACCAAGTTTATACTCGCTTCCTTTAATACATTCAATTCCAATAGTTTTTAGAACACAGTAACAGTAACTAAATCAATTTATTTAAAAAAATAGCTTTTTGAAAAAAACCATAAAGTTTAAGGCAATAATTTAAAACAATTTGTAAGCAATGTTAAGACTAGTAGCATTGGCAAGTTAGGAATTTTAGAAAGGGACTGGGAAATTATTTGGAATTTTATTATTATTCATCATTATTGTAATAATTTCATCATTTTAACTGATCAGCATATTAATATTAATACCTACGAAAAGTTACCATATTTAACACAAAAGAGAAAAACACATTTTCTTCTGGCATTTTTGTTTTTCTTTTTTTTGAGATGGAGCCTCGTTCTGTCATAAAGACTGGAACGCAGTGGCACAATCTTGGCTTAGTGCAACCTCTGCCTCCTGGGTTCAAGCGATTCTTATACCTCAGCCTCCCGAGTAGCTGGTATTACAGGCACCCACCACCACACCCAGCTAATTTTTGTGCTTTTAGTAGAGATGGGGTTTTACATGTTGGCCAGGCTGGTCTTGAACTCCTGACCTCAAGGTATCCGCCTGCCCGAGCCTCCCAAAGTGCTGGGATTACAGGTGTGAGCCACCATGCCTGGCCTTTCTTCTGGTATTTTAAAATGGAATAGTAGGGTTAAAATAAATATGGTCAAAATCTTATACAAAAATTCCTCAAATTATTATGGAATAGTGAATATGCACAAATAAGTGGAAAACCGAAAGAAATATATCTTGATCTGATTAATTACAAATGAAAGGAAATCATACGTGGCCCTGATAATATTATAATGAAAGTCATATTATAAATTTGCCACTGGCACACCTACCTTAGATATTTCTGCCTGGTTTCACAATACAACAGTTTCTAGACAGCTAAGTGTTGTCATATAACACTTGGAGAACATTTTTACCACTAACTCCCAACCGGAGAATAATATTATATGGCTTTGAGTTAATCTTTAAGGAATCATTTAATGAGAAATCCTATACCACCTCTATACCACAAAGATAGGATTTTCTGTGCTAAAATTTTACCCGTGTGAGTCATTTGTATAATCTGTGATAAGACGTCCCAAAATTATTATCAGAGTAACAAGGTTATTATAAGAGTAACAAATAGGAGTTTTATGTCTTCGCCCTGCTGGTCTGTGATATGCATAGTCTTACCAAAACATAACCAGTTCTTTGAAAAGAGACTCAACTACAAAAGTATAGATAATATTCCCTGAGGAACAAAATTAATCCATAGCAGGAAACACTGGGACTGGGTTATTTGCAAAAAGAATGCATTCCTAATAAGTAAACTTTTAATAGAAAAATACAAACTATTTTTTGAAAATATTCTAATTTTTTCATAGGAAAAATATAAACGGGATAGTTGATTGAAGAATGTTATCAGAGAAAAGAGAATCAGAGATTCTCAAAAGGATAGATTAAATTCAGTAACCTGATTCATACCCTTGCCAATATCTATTCAATGATCTGCAATCATCTGTGTGTACATCTCTAGTACTTTCTGGAGTGATAAAATCTTTTATGTCCCAATCATTCATTTTTTAGACATCAACTAAGGTAAAAGATTAATGCTGTTTTGCTTTTTAAAAGCATAGTTCAAATTACCTTTTGCTCATTAATTTCCATCAAAGATATTTATATGAGCTGATTTTCAGCCAGTTTACCCTTTTACCTTGTTTCCAAGCCATCCTAATGGCCAACAGGGACTCTGTTCACTAATGACAGATCACAGTATTTTATTTTATTTATTTATTTTGAGACAAGAGTTTTGCTCTTGTAGCCCAGGCTGGAGTGCAATGATGCGATCTCGGCTCACTGCAACCTCCGCCTCCTGGATTCAAGCGATTCTCCTGCCTTAGCCTCCCAAGTAGCTGGTATTACAGGCGTGTGCCACGATGCCCAGCTAATTTTTTGTATTGTTAGTAGAGACAGGGTTTCACCATGTTGACCAGGCTGGTCTTGAACTCTTGGCCTTAGGCGATCTGCGGGCCTCAGGTGATCTGCCCGCCTCAGCCTCCCAAAATGCTGGGATTCAGGCATGAGCCACTGCACACGGCCAGATCACAGTATTTTAGACCTTATCTTTCCATCCTCTATTACTACATGCCAATAAAAGGTGTGAAACTGATGAGATTCTTGATGTCCTGGTAAGGCAAACAGGCTGTAGATATACTCTCATACTGTAAGTATTTGAGTATGATATGCATTTATTCTGGTATTAAACTTATCTCAGTGGTACTTTCCATTTCATTAACTGTCCAAAATTATTTTTTCCAAAATAATTCTGAAAAGTGGGTACATCTTTCTATGGTAAATGAAGAGATAGCACATGTAATAACTGGGCAGGTTTGTGAAGGGGGGCCTCTTCTTTCGATAATAACCTATGCTGGGCATCTTCATGCTTATGACCCACAGATGTGAATGTTGTTGGGAAAAGAAAATTTTGAATAAACAAGCAGACACCACTATGCTTTTCCTATCAAAGTGTGAAACACTAATCAAGCTCTTGACTAATATCTTCACCCTTACAATGGAGTAAGCTTTCCTTGAGGAAACTGGGCCAATAATGAGTAGGTCACATATAGGTTCCTAAGAATAGCTTCCTTTCCTCTCTGTTGTTTCTCAATTATATAGATGTCCCTTTTTACAGCTTTTATTTAATAACAAAAGTCATTGTTACTAATGTCCTTGAAAACCTAGAAGGTTGGAGAGAGGCGTGTTAGGAGAGGAAGCAGTTGGGCCAGGTAGTAAGTTAGGAAATTCAAGCAGCAAGACTAGGCTATAATGTTCAATGCCTACAGTAATCTGCATTTCTCAAAAGTAACACCTAACATGAAAACCCAGATTTGACTCCATATTTGATACCATCACTGTCAACTTTTTACAGACCTGCATGGCTAGCTACTTACCTCTCTTTGTCTTTTGGAAGAGGGCTGATACTAATCATATACTAGTACTCAGTATCGTTTTTGCAAACGAATGCTTATATTATCCATAAGCCATTGGAATAAAAAAAAATCAGAAAGGTGAAATCATAAATTGATCTTAAGGCTCAACACTATAACTCAGAGGTGTCCCATCTTTGGCTTCCCTGGGCCACACTGGCAGAAGAATAATTGTCTTGGGTCACACATAAAATATACTAACACTAACAACAGCTGATGAACTAAAAAAAGAAAAAATCACAAAAAAATCTCATAATGTTTTGAGAATGTTTACAAATTTGTGTTGGGTTACATTCAAAGCCTTCCTGGGTTGCATGTGGGCTGTAGGCCAGACAAGCTTGCTCTAACTCCTCTTAGTTATTTCACTCTCCATTAAGACATTAGCATGAGTCTGAAGTAGCTAGTATCCTAAAGAACTCTAGGATTAGGCCAGTTGTGGTGGCTCATGCCTGTAATTCCAACACTTGGAAGGCCAAAGTGGGAGGTCTGCTTGAGGCCAGGAGTTCAAGACCAGCCTGGGCAACATAGGAAGGCCCTGCTTCTACAAAACATAAAAATGATCTAGGCATGGTGGCGCATATCTGCAGACCCAGCTACTTAGGAGCTCCAAGGCAGGAGGATGGTTTGAGGCCAGAAGTTTGAGGCTGCAGTGGGCTATGACTGGACCACTGCACTCCAGCCTAGGCAACAGAGTGAGAGCTTATCCAAAAATAAAAAAATAAATAAAAAAAGAACCCTAGGATTAGAATAGGCCCAAAGACAAACCAAACCAAACAGGAGAAAAGGGAGTAAAAGGGCCCTACAGAAGCCTTTTGTCACCAAAGCCTTGTAGGACTAGAGGGCCGAGTACATAGTAAGCATTTGAGAATGTGTATGGACCCAGCACGATGGAATTACAGTGTCACTAATCGATTTTTACCATTTTTTCAAGACAAAGAGAAACAAGTACATTTTTAGTACCATCCTTAAATGCAAAAGAGGTTATCTGTTGTTTGAACTAGCTTAGAAAGAAGTCGTGAGGTAATATTTTGGCATGTTAGTTTGTATTCAGCTCTTAGGAAGTGATTTATACTTTCAAGTATTGCACCAAAGCACTTAAAGAAATTTGTCATTAAGTTGGTTGATTTGGCAGGAAGACACACAATATAAAAAATACTTGCCATATAAGGAGAGGGAGCATTGTCATCTGAAACACTGTAGAATGACACTTCAACTGGAAGAGTCAAATGTGTGGGGCAGAAAGCACCACTTGCCCCTACCTCGGCAGTAAAACCATCAACAATGCCGAGAGGATCTAAACGATAGTTCAAGACAGATTCCTGGAAGACAAAATAATTTTTATAACTCAATTTAAAAAGCTAACACATTCATTTTTTTTCTATTTAAAGAAATATACACTTAGCCTAAAGGCAGAGAAGTGATAAAAAGAAATATATTACTAAGCTTTCTAGCACTAGAACAGTGGTTGTTACCATTGCCATGTCCTTATTTCTGCTTTTCATCTGACTTGAAGTCAACTCCATCTCCCATCAGTCTTCTACCATCCTACAACAGTTTGTTCTTCTCTCAGTATTCCAACTCACACTGAATTCTCCTGCAACTTCAGCATTAGTTAGGCCTAATTATTTACTATGTTGTTTTTATATCTGTAAATTTAAAAATATGCTCTATCAGAGCAGGTATTTACCCCTTGCAGTGCCTATTCATGGTGCTAGGCACAGAGAAACACTTGAAAACCTAACAGGTTATATATGGAAGTTCCATTAAAAGATGAAGTCAAGCACTTATAATTCTAACCAAGAAATAATTGCTTCTCTTATAAATACTGTAGTATGTGACAAGTTTTATTTTGTTTAATTTAAAACATAAAAACATGCATTTATAAAAAGTTAAAAGTACAGAAATAGTACAGAAGCCCTTATCCATCCCTCCCCCCAGGTCATTTAGTGAGATAACTACTTTTAACAATTTAGTGGTTATCTTCCCAGTTATGAGAAACATATAAAACTTTTTGCAAGCTTTATTTTATATACATATATTAACACATATATGCATACATCATGAAACGTGAGTAGCATTCCTTTAATTCTTTGAAAAGAAATGCTACAAAGCCTCATGATTCTAAAAGTTTGTGTAGTCTAAATGCGAAATAGTGACATATCAGCAATTCTAATCTCCTGATCAAAAAGATAAAGCCAAATGACCTGGGTCACAATCAACCTTCTATATCTCCTTTTTGCCCTCTAATCAATCCAATCCATATCCTGTTGATTTTACCTCTCAGTCTCATGGCCTCATCTCCATCCCCACCACCACCACTATCCTAGTGACTTAGGTGATCCTCATAACCTCTCCTCTAAATTAACGCTACATCTTCTAATTAGTCTTTCTATCTGTAGTGTATTCTCTGTAGTACTGCCAGAGTTCTTTTTTTTTTTTTTTTTTTTTTTTTTAAGGCTTATAGTATCATCTACCACTTAAAAACTTTGTTTCCTGCTGTCTATAGGATGAGGTCAACATTCATAGCACAGCACTTAAGCTCCACCATGCCTCTTGTTTCATCTCTCCCAACATGTACAGAGTCCCATGCTCCAGCTCCAGTTGATCCTTTCCGACATCGCCATGCTCTTTTACATTTGCACATGTGCCTTTGCACATGCAGTTCCCTTTGTCTAGAGTCTCTGATTCCTGCACAAATTTACTCGGCAAATTCCTTCTCATCTTTTGTGACCAAGCTCAAACGACAGTTCCTCAGTAAAGCTTTCCTCAATCCCTTTTTAGCAGAGACAGTAGATATAAGTACTAGGAAACTTCTATTACAATGCTAATTACTTGAGTTTATAAATTATTTACCCTCCTGGGTAAATTATATGCCCACCTTCTCCAGTAGACAATAAACGTCTCTAAGGCAGGAACTTTATCATTTAAACTTTGTATTCCTAGCACATAGTAAGTACTCAACTATGTTTCCTAAATAAGAAGTCCATTCTGAAGATGCAAAAAATTTTCATAGGAGAGGCACATACAAAAATGTTTATGGATTAAGGCAAATGACCAATATTAGTTGCTGACTCTATCTGAGATAATTTAGATTTTTGTAAATTTAATATACAAGCATATATGCGAGGCCCCACTCAGTGCAGTATGGCAAGAAAAAAAAAAAAAGGCATGAAAATAAAAAGCCAAAACTATCTGTATTTATAGAGGACAAGATTGTCTACGTAGAAAAATCCCAAGGATTATTTTTAAAAATCTACTGAAATTAATGAGTTGAACAAGATCACTGATTTTTTATAGATAACACACACATACATTCATTTAAAAATACTAGCAATGAACAATTGACAATTTTTAAGTTACAATATCCCAGAAAACATGAAATACTTATGTATACATCTACAAAAAGATATCAACAATCTGGGCTAGGCGTGGTGGCTCACACTTGTAATCCCAGCAGTTTGGGAGACTGAGGTGAGTAGACGGCTTGAGGCCAGGAGTTTATGAAAAGCCTGTGCAAACACAGCAAGGCCCTATTTCTACGAAAATTTTTTAAAAAATTAGCTGGGTGTGGTGGTGCAAGCGTGGAGTCCTAGCTATTCGGGAGGCTGACGTGGGATAAATGCTTCAACCCAAGAGATCGAGGCTGCAATGAGGTATGATCATGCAGCTACACTCCAGCCTGGGTAACAGAGAAAAGTCCCTACCCCTATTTTTTAAAAAAAGATGTCTGAGATATGCATGCTAAAATCTATAAAACACTGATGAAAGAAATAAAATAATATCTAAATAAATAGATTTCATGGACTGAAAGACTTTATATTTTTAAGATGTCAATTTTCCTCCAATTGGTCTATATTAAAGTAAGCCAAACAAAATCTCAGCAGGCTATTTTGTGGAAATAGACAAGCTGATTCTAAAATTTGTATGAAAAAATAAAGGAGCTAACATAGTTTAAGCAATTCTGAGAAAAAACAATAAAGTTAGAACTCACATTACCTGATTTCAAGACTAGAAAATTGAACATCCATATGCATAAAAAAGGGAACCTTGACTGCACACCTCCTATCATGTAAAAATCAACTCAAAATAGATCACAGATCTAAACATATGAGCTAACACGAACTTTCAGAATAAAACAGAAAAAAAGCTTTGTGACCTTGGGTTGGGCCAGTGGTTCTCACCCAGGGGATATATGGTAATATATGAAGACATTTTTGGTTACTAGAACTAGAAAGGGGGGTACTATTGGAATCAAGTGGGTAGAGGCCAGAGATTCTGCTAAACATCCCACAAAGCACAAACAGCCCTTCAGAAGAAGTATCTAACTCAAATATCAACAGTATTAGTGTAAAGAAGCCTTGGGCTAGGTAATGTTTTTTTAGATTCAACATCAAAAAGTAAGATTCATTAAAGAAAATGTTACTAAATTAGACATCAAAAAACTTAAAATCTTTTACTCTTGTAAAGACACTGTCACAAAAATGTACAGCCAAACTTCAGACTTGGAAAACATATATGCTTATTTGGCAAATAAGTGCAGGAAAAGAGGCTCAACATCAATAGTCATCAGGGAAATACAAATTAAAACCACAATAATTAAGGTGAAAACGACTGATCATTGCAAACACTGGCAAGGATGTGGAAGAACTAGAACTCTCATACAATGCTGATGCAAATTAAAATGGTATAATCACTTTGGAAAACAGCCTGGCAGTTTCTTAAGAGTTAAACATACAGCTATCCTATTACCTACTCTACTCCTATTCTCTTCTCTTCTATTCTTTCCTCTCCTATTCTGGGTAATTACCCAAGTGAAATGAAAATTTATGTCCACATAAAAATTCATACACAAATGTTTATAGCAACTTTATTTTTAATAACCCCAAACTGGTGACAACCCAAATGTCTAAAATCAGGTGAATGAATAAACAAACTGTGGTCTATCCATACAACAGCATTGAAAATGAATGAACTCTTGATACACAGGACAACACAGATTATCTTAAAAAAATGACACTGAGTTAAATAAATCCACAAGCCACCCCCCTAAGAGTAAATACTATGTGACTGTATTTATATAAAATTCTAGAATATACAAGCTATTTTATACTGACAGAAAGCACTAAGATTCCCTCCTATAGGAAAAATAACTCATTTCCAATGGTTGTACTATGCTGGACTGAACTGACTGAAGAAAATCACAGGACAGATGAATTGAGGATGACAAGGTTTTGCAGTAGAAAACTCTAAATCAGGGGTGTCCAATCTTTTGGCTTCCCTGGGCCACAGTGGAAGAGAACTGACTTGGGGCATATGTAAAATATGAATTGTCTTGGGCCACATGTAAAATACACTAACACTGGTTGGGCATGGTGGCTTATGCCTGTAATCCCAGCACTTTGGGAGGCCGAGGCAGGTGGATCACCTGAGATCAAGAGTTCAAGACCAGCCTGACCAGTATGGTGAAACTCGTCTCTACTGAAAATACAAAAATTAGCTGGGCATGGTGGTGTGTTCCTGTAATCCCAGTTACTTGGGAGGCTGAGGCAGGAGAACTGCTTGAACCTGGGAGGCAGAGGTTGCAGTGAGCCAAGGTTGCGCCACTGCACTCAGACCTGGCGAATAGAGTGAGACTGTCTCAAAAAAAACAAACAAAACAAAAAACAAAAAAAAAAAACTCTCTCTCTCTCTCTCTAGATACATATACATACACATTAACAATAGCTGATGAGCCTAATAAAAATCACAAAAAAAATCTAACATTTTAAGAAAGTTTATGAATTTGTGTCGGGCTGCATTTAAAGCTGTCCTAGGCCCCAGGCTGGACAAGCTAAATGGTGGCAAGAAAAGGTGACTATTAGCTATTAGACTATTTGGGTGTTATTCTATGTCCATGTGTTTCCAAACTCCACCTAATGCCCCACAAATAATGTCTAAGGATGATGATTTCCCCCAACAACATTACAGGGATAAGACTTTTCCCTGTTTTCACTAAACAAGTCTAACGTGTCATTTTAGTTACTCAAATCTAACCCCATCTTTTATTGCACAGAATGTCAAATTCACTAAGCCGAGGAAATATCTTCTGTAATTTACTTAAGAAAACATCAAATTCATTATAAATAAGACCTATGGGTTGGACAGTCTCAGAGCATCTCTATTTCTTCCTTAAGTCACTTGAAAAATGTATGTATATCTGCACAAATAGAATCCTCTGAAAAAAACTGTGTACTGATTTTTAACTATCTTCCCTGATATGGTTTGCATATTGTCTCCCTCAAATCTCATGTTGAAATGTAATCCCCAATGTTGAAGGTGGAGGCCTGGTAGGAGCTATTTTGGTCACGGAGGTGGATCCTTCACGAATGGCTTGGTTCCGTCCTTGCAATAGTAGGTTCTTACAAGATCTGGTTGTTTAAAAGCATATGGCACCTCCTCCCTTGCTCTCTTGCTCCTGCTCTCACCATATGATTTGCCTGCTCCCGCTGTGCCTACTACCATAAGTAAAAGCTCCCCGAGGCCTCATCAGAAGCAGATGCCAGCACCATGCTTCATGTAAAGCCTGCAGAACTGTAAGCCAATAAACCTCTTTTCTTAAAAATTATCCAGCCTCTGGCATTTCTTTATAACAATGCAAAAACAGCCTAATACATTCCCTTTTCTAAACTTTTCACATATCAGACTGCTTTCTTTTTCACTTATACATTTTTTATAGTACATGCCTCAAAAGTGGCAATAAAAAAAATTTCTTGTAGTACAAAGGCTGCAGAGCCACCTGACCCTCACAATGGCCTATGCACTTTTAATTTGATGACAAAGAGGAACAGAGAGCTTGACATCTTTGAACTGATACCTTGGAAGTGACATGGAAAAGACTTACTTACCATGAAATATCTTTTCATTCCCACTAAAACTTTGAAAGATAGCTTCACTAGTAAAATAGTTATAAAGCAAATGGTTAACATACCAAAACACAACTCCTGTAAAACTATCTTAAAAACACAAAATTTTAATTATTTTCCCCTAAAAAAACTCACCAGTTAAAATCACTTTAAAAATGTCATTTATACGTTCATGTTTAAGGTTAAGCTGATTTCTAATTACAGACAATTGAAACCCATGATTTCTACTTGACCCCAAGTAAAAATATTGGGAGTAAACATATCAGAAATCTTTATTTGAATTTTTAAAAAATAACCTTGTTACTTTAGAATAGCTGTAGATTTACAAAGAAGTTGCAAATAAAGTACAGAGAACCGTTTGGTTTTGTAAATCAACTTTCCTGATTATGAAGAGGCTGCTAATAGTCCTTCATTATTTTCTCTGGGTCCTAGACCCAATTTTACCAAGTAAGAAGATGTAGCCAAATCTATCCTCCTGGCTTAAGTACCAGATTCCTCAATCCAACCTGATTTCACCAGGTCTTCTCTTCTTCACTACCAGCTACCCAAATCTAAGATGTCAGTGCCAACAATTCTGACTTTCCTTCTTGTGAAAATAAAGTAAAAAGATAATTTCAAGGCTTGAAAAAAGACAATTATTTATTTCTTTTTCACAACCAAAGTTAAAGACATAAAATGACATCCTGGAACCTAGGGTATAAAATTTTCATTTAAAAAACAGTTTCAAAGCACATTACCTCAAAATTTCCTAGGAGACTAAGACTTGTTATAGGTGGAGCACTAGAACTCAAAAACGGTTTTTCATGAATATCTTGATCATCTTCAATGTTTAAACATGGTCGAGGACTATTAGAAAAACAAATCAGCAAAAGAACACATTAGCCACAATACTTTACTTTTTTAATCTTGACACAGGGTCTCACTCTGCTACCCAGGCTGGAGTACAGTGGCACCATCATAGCTCATTACAGCCTCAAACCCCTGGCTTCAGGCAATGCTCCTGCCTCAGCCTCCCAAAGTGCTGGGGATTACAGGTGTTAGCCACCAAGCCAAGGCACAATATTATTTACTTTTGTACAAAATTAGGAAAATCTGAACAATCCTACTCAAACTACCATATTAATGTTACCAAATTTTACAATATAAAATTTCAAGTTTAAAATTCCCAGATTTTATTATCTTTGTTACAATATTTTATAAACACACATACACACATCCTAAAAGATTTCGAGGTAGAATTTAGAACATATCACATAGTGGCATCTACTGGAAATAAATAATAATTCAGACTTCTATATCAATCTTATTTTCAGTTAAGTATGAGAATACAAGGGCAAAATTGTGTCACTAAAGAATATAATCAGAGTATTATTTGCCAACATGGAAAAAAATGGCCAAGGTTGTTTTTTTTTCCCCCCTGAAAGAGTGAAAGGTAGTAGAGGTTAGTAACTAGAAATATATAAAACCATTTAAATGTTAAAACCAATGTAAGAGTTCATTATGATGACCACTATATAGTTGCTACTCACTGCCTTAATTTCTTCCACACTCATCCTTAATAACTGTGTGTGTACATGGTATCATGCTGTAAATAAGATCCCTGTTAAAATTCTGATTTTTAGAATCAACATTATTTATTGTTAAATACCAGAATTTTGTGAAATTCTGTTTGAAACACACAAATGAATTTTGAGATAAATACCTTCTAGATGAGAAGCTTTTCAGATGCAGTAATGAAGAATCCAGATCAAAGCAACCTGATTGTGTTTTTCTCTGAGGAACCTAAAGTCAAAATGATCATTTGTGATATTAAAAAAAAACATAATTTCTTTCTTGAATTGATAAAAGAGTTTTTAAATGAAATTTAAGCATATCTTTCAAATACTACAACTTCTCCTATAATAGCTTATTTAAAATCATGCTGTTCATTACATACTGTTCTTACTTTTACTTTATTAACTAGTGTTGAAAAAACAGATGATTAATAAAAGCACTTTTACTAGGTTTTGATTTTTTAAGAAGCAGAAACAGTTCTTCCCAAAACCTGTTTGGAAAAACATGGAAAAAATTGCATGGAATTCCAATATATAGTATAAAGAGTATTTTGCTTTTTTATATACTTCTCTATTTTTTTGGGAGGTGGGAAACACTTCCAACTTTAAAATAAAAAGGAAAAAAAACAAAAAAAAAAAACAAAATAGAGATAGGAGCCTGAGGTCCCGCCAGCACTGCCCACTCTTTGCCCATTCCACCTACCGCAACATTTCCAAGAATCCTATGTTTTACAGAGAATAGATTTGAAAAGTACTACACTCCTAGGTTTTCAACCATCGTTGTATACCAGATTACATTTAAAGCAAAACACCACCTAGCTCAAAATATCCTAAAAAAAAAATACCTAAATGTTAATTAAAGGCAAAATCATATACAACATACAAGTTAGACAGTTTTGTTTCTAGAATATTAAATATGTGTACCTGACTCTCTGGTCTAATTGGTGACTGAAGAGACAGATGACACTGAAAATTTAAACCACCTCAACATTTTGGAGAGCTGTACAAGTGCACCATGTTATTTACTGTAGTCAGAACTTAACTGTGAAATTTTCAATCTAAATCCTCATGTCTTCAATTCTGCAAAGTTCTCTACCTTCATTTCTAATATTGCGTTTTCTTATTCTATTTAGTCCTTCCTTTTAAACTTCTACCAGACTTACATTGAACATCTCATTCTCTTTTCTTTATGGCTTTTTCGTGTTTTACTATTTCTCTTCCTTTTTGTGCTTCATTCTAGGTGCTTCCTAAATATTTGTCTACCCACTCACAAAATCTCTATTGAGTTGATCCTAGTCTGCTGTTTATTCATCTGTATGCGTATGCAAGTGTGTGTATACACTTCATGTATTTTTCATATCTAGAATTTCTATTTAGTTCAAATCCATGTTCTTTCATCTAAATTCCCTATCTTTGCCTTCATTTCTCTCCCAGAACACTTTAAACAGTTTTTAACTATCAAGTTGCTCTGATAACAGAGTTCCTATACGTGAATCCTTCCATTTCTTGCTCCTGCTGATTCTTTTAAGGTGCTTTGTAATTTTTTTTTCCTCTAAAGTCATCTTCAGTAAGAGGTATCTTCCATAGATGTGGGATAGTTTCATGTTCCCCTACTAATACTAAATGGATTTCATGGGTTCTTTAGTTTTTATGGCTATTTCTTAGCTAGACATCTCTGAATCTCACAGGTAGCATAAATTCAGAACCCCTACTATGTGTGGCTTAGATTTAGGTACAATTTCTTTCGGGTGCTTCCTTTTCTCCCATGTACTCCACCCCTGAGTAAATAGATGGATATTTTTTTCCCCCTCTCTCATTTAGAGAAGGCCAGTCTTCCCTGTGCCTGGCTTTATGAAGAATCTGGTCTCAGCTAAGATTGTTACAGACTTGCAGCCTTGACTCCTGTCTCAGCAGGGGCATTGAACTCTAGTGCTATTTTAGGTTCAAATATCCTAGGGGAGCAAAATTTGACCCAGGTTACTCCTTGGGAATGTTTCTTTCTTGCTCTTACACAACGTTATGCATTTGGAAGTTATTATACCTCTTCCAGCATCTCTGTGGGGGGAAGGAGCAAGTGTCTTCCTATATTGACTCAGTCCACCGTATTGACCAGAAGTCTGTGGTGCTTTTTACACTAGCAAGACGCTGAAAATTTCTTCCCTGATCTCTTGGGCATTTTAAATCACGTCACAGGTAGGTCAAACATTTGGGGTTTTTATTTTAAAATGGACAAAAAAAATCTGAACAGACGTTTCTCAAAAGACAACATGGAAATGGCCAACAGGTATATGAAAAAATGCTCAATGCCACTAACCAGAGAAATGCATATTAAAACCATAAAAAGATGTTGTCTCACTCCAGTTACAAAGACTCCTATCCAAAAGACAGACAATAACAGATGCTGGCAAGGATGGAATAAAAGGGAAACCCTCATACACTATTAGTGGGAATGTAAATTAGTATAGCTGCTGTGGAGAAGACTATGAAGTTCCTCAAAAAACTAAAAATAGAACTACCATATGACCCAGCAATCCCACTGCTGGGCATATATCTTCAGGAAAAAAAAGGGAAATTAATATATTAAAGAGACAGCTGCACTCCAATGTTTACTACAGCACCATTTGCAACAGCCAAGATATGGAAGCAACCTAAGTGTCCATCAATAGATGAATGAATAAAGAAAATGTAGTATATACACAATGGAATATTATTCAGCCACAAAAGGAATGAAATCCTGTCATTTGCAACAATATGAACGAAGCTGAAGGACATTATGCTAAGTGAAATAGGCCAGGCAAGAAAGACAGATATTCCATGTTCTCACTCATATGGGGGAGCTTAACAAAAACAATTGAACTAATGAAGATAAAGGGTATAAGGATGGTTGCCAGAGGCTTGGAAGAGTTGTGAGGAAGCAGGGATACAGTGGGAATGGTTAATAGGTTCAAAAACACAAACACTGTTGGATACAATGAATAAGATCTAGTATTTGGTTGTATAACAGGGTGACTATAGTTAACAATAATTTATTGTATATTTAAAAATAAAGAGTGAAATAGGAAGGTTCCTAACATAAAGAAATGATAAAGGCTTGAAGTGATGAATAATCCATTTACCCCGAATTGATCACTACACGTTGTATGCCCATATCAAAACATCACATGTACCCTATAAATATATACAACTATTATGTACCCATAAGAATTAAAAAAAAAAAAAGCAAAAACCATTTGGAATTTTTTAAAAGTTGGACTTTAATTTTTCTAAAATAGAAGCCTGAGGTCCATGTTATACATTTAAATTCTGCGTCTATTGTCCAATTATTTTTTGTACACAAGATACTGTATTTTTCTAGTTACTAAAAAACACATACAACTAAAAATACGTTTGTAGCAAATTACAAGGATTTTTAGTTCTGCTACACAATTTACTGCTTACCTCAAGTTTAACTGAAATGGTAGCCATACCAACTAACTACTGACTGCTTACATGCAAGAGGGATGAGACTAACCATCCTCACAACACTAAGGTAGACATCATCATCCTGATTTACATATGAGGAAACTGAGACTCCAAGAGATTGTGTTGCATAACTAGGGGGAAGTCAATGTGACTCCAAAGTGATGCTTTTAACCACTGCACTCAGATCTGTAAATCTATTTGTAATTGAGGAGTGGAGAGATTTATATGTCTCAAGATGATTAAGTGAAGGGATTCCAAATCAAAAACAGCAATAGATTTAACTTGCAGATGACCCAGTTAGTGGTATCAGTAAGATAAAAATCCACTTGATGGTTTTTGCTTTTTTCACATCTAGTAACAGTTAAAATGCTAGGCAAAAGAATTTCAGAGAAATATTGTAACTCTAATACATTTCATTTTTATTCACATTTTTGTCTTTCCCTGTATTATCACATAGCTGTTAAACGTGTGGTCAAAAAATAAAATGTTTCATAACTGGACATTTAAAGATATTTAAATTTTTTTCAATTAAAATTTGAATGAAATTATTTGTAAACCTTTCAGATGTGTGCAAGTTCTAAGCACGAGATAAGAAAAAAAAAAAATGCTTACAGGGCTTGAAAGAAGAGGCAAACCAGTTTGAGGATGAAAGGCTCTGGTTGAAGTTCCATCCAAGGAATGAAAATTATGTTTTCGCCAGACATTTGAATGTTTCAGTGTAGTCCTCTGTTAGGAAAATAATTAGATTTTAATTGTAATATTTAAATACCATTTAAAGAATTTGGACAGCTTTTTCATTTTTAGACTCATTCCTAATACATTCTGAGGTATTGCTGGTGAAGTTGGTGATACACAAGTGGGATATCCCTTATCCAAAATACTTGGGGACTAGAAGTGTTTAGAAGTTTGGATTTTTTTTCTGATTTTGGAATATTTGCATCATATATACTTTACTGGTTAAGTACCCCAAATGCAAAAATCCCAAATCTGAAATGTTCCAAAGAAAATTTCCTTTGAGCACCTTGTCAGCAATTAAAAAGTTTGGGATTTTGGAACATTTCAAATTTGGGATGCTCAACCTGTATATCTACATCTTATGTTTACACACAATATATATATTTCAATTGGAAAACAATGTCTAAAATGGTTATTGCAATATGCTGAATTAAGTTCTAAAGAAAACATGTCCAAATGTAAATGCCTTATATGTTCATGTTTGTTCAGAATTTATCATCTAGCAAGCTAATATTTGATTATTTCAATTTGTGAAAAAACTACTACAGTAGTCCCCTCTTATGCTTAGGGGATATATTCCATGAACCCCAGTGGATGCCTGAAATCACATGTAGTACCAAACAATATATATATATTTTCCTATACATATCTATCCTAAAGTTTAATTTATAAATTAGGTACAATAGATTAATAATAAAAAAAATTATAATAATATGACATAATAAAAGTTATTTGTGAATGTAGTCTTTCTCTCTTTCAAAGGATCTTATTGTACTGTACTCACCTATTTTCTGACCTGGTTGACCATGAGTAAACTGAAACCATGGAAAGGAAACCATGGATAAGGGGCGACTACTGTACTCACAGGAAAAATTAGTATAATGTTAGTATATTATATAAATACTAGTATAATGAAAAAATATAAAACTATGTCAATTAAAACCATTTTCAGATGATATAATTTGGTGGAACATCATACAGAAATATAAGAAACACTGTAAATTTAAAATTATATATAATGCAGTCACAGCACTATGTTTTTGATATTATACAAGAAATAGGTTAATTCTTAAGGACTGGACAAGTTTATACCCAAAGATCAGAAATTCATAAAAATTACATGAATAAGAATTATAAAAGACTATTCTGGGTCTTGGCTCTACCATTTATTAGCTTTGTAACCTGGGCAAGTTATATAATTTCCCTAGCTCAAGGTCCTCATTTGTAAACTGGAGTTAGTAAAAGCACCTAATCTCATATCAAAGTGAGAGGGATTAAGTAAGTCAACATGTGTAAAATATTCAGATGGGGCACACAGTAAACTGTTTATTATATTTAAAACAGGTACATGAAAAAAATGAATTTTAGTGGGCTTGAAAAATACCATGGCCAGGGTTAAGCCTCCCTATTAGATAACAGAATCAAAAGAACTGAATATTCTTAAGGCCATTGTAGGTTTTTGTGACATTTATGCTTTTAGAAAAATGGAAACTAACATTTGATTAAACCCCATGTTAGGGCGAGATCTTCTGAAGAAAAATATAAACTGGAAACATGGCATAATTTTGAAATGTCCAGAAAAACGAATTTGAGTGATAAAAAAGACAAACCAAGGTCATTTAGACTTGGATTAAGGTACTTAAGAAGAAGTTTTCCATATAATTGAGATACTGCTTGGAAAAATAAAGGAAAGTGAAGCCTAATGATTTTTAGAAATTAAAAGGTAGTTTGGTAGGAAATCAAATAAAATGAAAATAACTTAAAATATCTTTTATGTATATAGTACATTAAGGACTACAAAATATTTATAAATTGTTTATCACTGCTCTAAGGCAAAAGATATTAATCATGAGTCTTGTAAAATTGAGGAAACAGGTTTTTAGAAGTAATATGACTTATTTATGGTCACTCAAGGACTAAACTGTGAAGCCAGGACTAGAACTCAGGTGTTTTGACCAGTAGCTTGGTGATTTCCCTATAGACATTTTGAAAGTCATTAACTGATCAATGGCATAGCACAATGGGCACACCGCTAATATTGGGTTGGACCTGCTAACAAATAATACATTGAGCTAATACAAATTTGATTTCTGACTCTTGTTTACACTCCCAGAATTGTTTGTAAGTGCTGAAATAAACAAAAAAGGGCAGCAGGAGGGATTAATTTGTTTTCTCAACAGGAGGGAAGAACCAAGGACTTGTACAGTCCACAAATTTGTCCTTGATTATTGTCAGGTAGTAGAAAGGAGCCTGGATTAGGAGTCAAGAGACTGGGGTGAGGGTGCCAGTTGAATCACTAAGGACTTTGTACAGCTACTGGTATGTCAGTTATTCTCTTTGAGTCCCAGTTTCCTCATAACTGTCCTACCTGTCCCATATGGTGAAGTACCACAAAGAACCAAGTATCCTATTAGGTTTGTGCAAAAGCAATTGAGGTTTGCCATTACTTTCAGTGGCAAAAACTTCAATTACTTTTGCAGAAACCTAATATGCAATATAACTGAACGTTATATACAAGCAACATACAAAATCCTAGTAATATTTTATAAATATTATATAGTATTCATTCTCTTGACATTACAGATCACATATTAAAAAGCTGAATGCTTCTGTTTTTGTTTTTTTTTTTTTGGTTGGTTGTTTTTTTCCTGTTTTTGTTTTTTTGAGACAGGGTCTCACTCTGTCACCCAGGCTGGAATGCAATGGGACAATTATAGCTCACTGCAACCTTGAACTCCTGGGCTCAAGTGATTCCGGCACCTCAGCCTCTCAAATAGCTAGGCCTACAGTCATGTACCACCATGCCTAGCTAAGTTTTAATGTTTTTTTTTTTTTTTTTGTAGAGACAGGGTCTCATTATGTTGCCCAGGCTGGTCGCCAACTCCTAAGCTCAAGTGATCTTCTGCCTTGGCCTCCCAAAGTGTTGGGATTATAGGCTGTGAGCCACTGTGCCTGACCTGGGTGCTTCTGACTAGAAGAAAAAGAGGCCTTTAAGATGGGGGAGCAGGCAGAGAACAGAGCTAGAAGACCTAAATAATAGACCTAACACCTCATGAAAACAATTACTGTCCTATTAACAGTTTTAAAAAAAGGTACCACTTCCTAGTTTTTAAACAGCCTGATCTTTATTTCCTCCATTTACTTTCTGTTCTTAGGAGAGTGGGTTATTTGCAAGGATGTTAATACTAGTTCTGTAGGTTTATTGCTGTATCAGATTGTGTGTCCTATAGATAATGGAACCTTGGGACTTTATAACTAGATCTCCTGTGAACAAAATTTAAATCATAACAAATATTTCAGAATTATATTTGACATATTAGATGTTACTTACCAATACCTCTGTATTTTTTGGTTGCTCACACGTAGACAAACAGTCTTGTATACTTGTCTGAGAATAGTTTTGGGATTTTTCATTAGTTGGATCTTCTTTCTTATCCTGTTCATTTTTTAATTGGTCTGACTTTTTACATTTGAAACCTTCATTATCTTTATTGAGATAATTCTCTATGCTATTAAGTTGAGTGTACTGCTCACATGTCTTAGGCCTTTTTGAGTCTTTATTTGAGGACATGCTTTCATATTTGTTCAAATATTCAGACATTTCCAACACAGTAACTTTTATTTTTGAGTCATTTTTCTTTGAATCATTAGATTGAAGATTGCCAAAGAATTTTGGATTATAGTTCTCATTTATTATTTTTTCCTTATACTTATTTGTACAAATCTGTTTGTCAATACTGCTGCAATTTGAATACTGTTTATCAGTTCCATTGCTCATTTCTTGCTCCTTAAATCTGCTTGTCAAATCTAAGTTATTTTCTTTGTGCTGAGACAAAATTGAGGAAGTCGACAAACTAGAACTTTTGTTCTGTGTTTCCTGATACGTACTTTGGATGATTTCACTAGGATTGTTCTGACACTGATTTCTCGTTTGACGTTTCAAAGAACACTTTTCTTTACTATTATTTTTAAAAGAAGTAAAACATTTATTAGATACTAAGTTTTTCCCATCACTGGTATCTCCTAACAAGGAACATTTTGTGTGAGAAATGGAAACTGAGGACTTATCCTTAATTTTCTTCAACAAATTTTTGTCTTCATATGAACTCCTAAACATTTTAGATGCAACCGAACTGGAGTCATGCATGTTGAATGACGGCCGGGGGATATGTGATGCTGTTGGATCAATGTGCTCCAAGTGTTGAGCAATCCTTGCAATAACATCTTGCCGCTCTTGGAGTAAAGAGCCTATCAAAGGATTAGTCTCTCCAACAGGCATATGAGAAGAAAAGTCATTAGAAATACAAGTTGCACTTCGAGAAGTTTCTGGTTTTAGTCGAATTTTCCCCTCATTGCTGTCTTCTGGGGAGGTAAACTCTGGATTACCAAAAGACATGGAGAAAGTTTCTTTACCTTTTCCCACATTCTCATTTTCTTGTGAAACACGGGAAAGTTTTGAATGGAGTGAACTAGACTCTTGAGTATTAAATGGATGTCCAGAAACATGTGAAGTGCTTGGATCACAATGAATCAAATGCTGGGCAATTCTTGCAATGATTTCTTGCCGCTCCTGAATTAAAGAGCCTATTAAAGGGTTAGTCTCACCAGCTGACTGCCAGAAACTCTGGCGGTTAGAGACACTGGAATCGACCATTGAAAATGATTTTAAAGTTCTCACTGATGTTTCATGTGATTTTGTATCGCCTATACCACTAAAGCCCAGAATATTGGCCTGAGATGTCCCATGGTCAGATTTACTGCCAGTGCCTGGATACAGTTTGACGTTTTTGACAGCTGCAGTATATTCTGGACTTGGGCCACTTTTTGCATGTAATACACTTTCAGGTGCCATGGTCCAAGTTTGTTTGCTACACAGACGCTGTGAACTGTTTGTACCACATTGTTCTGCTTCATTTGGATTACGGTGCTGATGGGTTTTAAGTTTATGTTGTTGAATTCTTTTCTCATAAAGGCCAATATTAGTGTGAATACTGCAGGTCAAGACTGGGTAATTAGATTGTCTGGGCAAGGACTGAACACTGACTTTCAAGGCAACATTGTGAGAAACATTAGGAACAGGAAACACATGCTCAATTGGAGTCTGTGAAAAATTCCACTGTAGGTCTACATCAGCAGCACTGATTCTAGAATCACACAGAAAAATACTGTATTAATGGATTACAAAGGTTATATTCTTATTATTTTATATTATTGTAAATGTAAAGCAGTCATACACTTATTTTTGTTTGCATTAATTACCACTGAGGTTTACTTTTAGCCATTTTACCATGCATATAATTCTGATAAAACCAATGTAAGTAATACAATAACTTATGCTTGGAAGAGATAACCTTTTTAAGACCACCAGATCACTTAAGCATTAAAGCTCAAGAACATTATAATTTAAAAATATTTGTTAAAACAGAAAAAAAGTACTTTGTAATTACTAGTACATAAATGGATTCAGCTAATTTTATTGTGCAAGGTGATTAAGAGATACCCTATCTCATGGCCATTTGCCTAAAAAGCCAATTAGCTAAACAGCTAATTGTTAACAGCCTATCTGTTAACATTATCCAAGATGCCAAAAATTAAGTAAAACACAGAAATTCAGCAGCCCAGAAAACTTTTCTACTTTATAATAGTAGCATTAAGTCCATTGGTTCTCTAAAGTAAGCTTAAAAGTTCTCTTGATATTATTCTATATCAAATTTAATACAACAAACAAAATTCATACTGATTCAATCTAAATCTCTCTAACTTGTTTTGAAAAACCTCAGTAAATTTTATCCATTTATATTTAGAATTGAAGGAAATAATCTATTTAAAAGGTAAAATACCATTCGGTTGCTAACCAAGGTGTTTGAATATGCACTGTCCTTTTTTTTTTTTGGCCCTAGACATACCTGTAGAGAATATTTCGTGGAATAGCACCATGAGAAACACTCAGCCATGCACTTAACTGAGAAAAAAACACAAATGACCGGACAGCCAACAGAAGTGTCTTCTCTTCAATAAATCGGTCACCATTCCTAAGGAAAGTAACAAAGCATAATTTAAAAATAAGCAAGTACAAAATGACTGAATTTTAGAATGGCACAAGCTGACATCCATAAACTTATCACTCAGGATTTGTGCTTTGAAGAGCATAGGAATGCACTTACGATGTCACTTGAAGTCACAACTACTAAATGTAAGTACTACATTTACTCATATTTAGTGCCAAATATAAATAATATCTCAATTTTATTACATAAATAGAGGAATTAAAAGACATGACACATTAAAATAATTTATAGCAAGTAATGGAAAACTTGATTTACCAAGAACAACTCTGAACTAACGTTCAACAACTTACTGTCGAGGAACTGGCTCCAAGATCCATCTTTCTAATAATAATGCATCTTGCTTAATTGCAGGATCATTTAGATCAATACCCTCTGTGGTGGGCCCATCATCGCTGTAGCAGCAGTCTGGTAGTAGCATCATTTCCACCATGACTGGAAGGTTATTCTTCCACAACAATGTGACCTCAGACCTAGTTCGTCTGGCTTGGCGGCACTTAGAGAAAATGAATATAAGCAAAATGTCTCAAAAACTCACCTAATTTTGTATTATAGAAAATTATAATTGTAAAGTAGACATCTGTATGAGAAATGAGTCATCTATTGTAGAGCTTTTGCTCAGAATGCTATCTAGGTTTCCTCATTTAATAATGGATCTATGCTAGTGAGCTCTAGAGTGCAATGATTAGTACTGAACATTTATTTTATTTTATTTTTTTTGCGACTGAGACTCACTCTGTCGCTCAAGCTGGAGTGCAGTGGTGCGATCTCGGCTCACTGCAACCTCCGCCTCCTGGGTTCAAGCGATTCTCCTGCCTCAGCGTCTCAAGTAGCTGGGATTACAGGTGCCTGCCAGCATGCCGGGCTAATTTTTGTACTTTTAGTAGAGACAGGGCTTCTCCATGATGGCCAGGCTGATCTCAAACTCCTAACCTCAGATGATCTGCCTACCTTGGCCTCCCAAAGTGCTGGGATTACAGGCATGAGCCACTGTGCCCCGGCTGTACTGAACATTTGTAATGCAAATTTTCTTGAGGAGTGTATCTTTGCTTTACCTTGTGGAAAAAGAACTGCTATATCCAATGTCTGACAGGCCTCTGAGTTGGCCCAGCCTTGACTACTTTATTAATTTCATCATTTCACAGAAAAGATTACTTCTTAAATCTGAACACCAAAATGTTAAAAACTCATTTTCATTAAACACTCAAAATAAACAAGATCTTTTTTTTTGAGATGGAGTCTCACTCTTGTTGACCAGGCTGGAGTGCAATGGCATGATCTTGGCTCACTGCAACCTCTGCCTCCCAGGTTCAAGCAATTCTCCTGCCTCGCCTCCTGAGTAGCTGAGATTACAGGCACCCGCCACCACGCCCAGCTATGTTTTGTATTTTTAGTAGAGATGAGGTTTCACTGTGTTGGCCAGGCCAACCACTACGCCTGGCCTCAAAATAGACAAGATTTTTAAAGTTTAAAATTTTGGATCACATTTGAGAAACTAATAAGTGCGAGAAAAATTCTTAAAGCAAATTGTATGCTACCTACACCAAAATATTTTGAACAATGTTACACAAAAACATTAACAAAAAATATCTTCCCATTAAAAAAAGGAATACAAAAGAGAAATTGGTTAATGTGGGGTAAATAATCATAACAACATCAATTTACCAAATGAATAACAATACAAAGTGGAAGAGCCAGGGCTGAGATTCTAAAAATAAAGCAGGCCGGGCATCATGGTTCATGCCTGTAATCCCAGCACTGTGGGAGGCTGAGGAGGGCAGATCACAAGGTCAGGAGTTGGAGACCAGTCTGGCAAATATGGTGAAACCCCATCTCTATGAAAAATACAAAAATTAGCCGAGTGTGGTGGCACGCACCTGTAGTCCCAGCTACTCAGCAGGCTGAGGCAGAAGAATTGCTTGAACCCAGGAGGTGGAGGTTGCAGTGAGACAACATTGCGCCACTGCACTCCAGCCTGGGCGACAGAGCGAGACTCCATCTCCAATAAATAAATAAATAAATAAACAAACAAACAAATAAATAAATAAATAAAGTAAAATCCAACAGCAGAGATAGTCTTAAATCCAGCTTATAAGATGGCAGGTATGAAACCGGGTGCCCACCTCCCCAGTGATCAGCAAAACTACCTGCAGTGCCTTCAAGAGCCTTATTTGAGAGCCAAGTTTATTAGCTATGGTCCAGGATTTGGATTTTTTCCCCTTTATGATTATGATCAATTTTACATTGAAATGTGATAATTATAATTGTAATAAAATAAAGGTGATGATGAACATAAACTAGTTTATATAAAAGATATAAAGCATTCAACACAAGATTCTCACCTGGGCCAGCTTGTCACTACATTCATGTTTGGTAGTTACTGGGTAACAAGACTGTGCTGGAGGGCAATGAAAGCTTTCTGTTCGACCTTTTACAGAACATTCAGGTGTTCGTCCTTCTGTTATCAGCAAGGCCAAAGAGACCAAGAACTCCTCTGCATCATATTCAAAATATTCATCCAGAGTATCTGATATAAAAAAAGGGGCAAAGGGTCCTCAATTTAATGTACTCTTAATAAGAACTC
This sequence comes from Rhinopithecus roxellana, assembly GCF_007565055.1. Taxonomy (NCBI): domain Eukaryota; kingdom Metazoa; phylum Chordata; class Mammalia; order Primates; family Cercopithecidae; genus Rhinopithecus; species Rhinopithecus roxellana. Next base: position 39,778,938 of record NC_044553.1, read on the forward strand.
ATCTGGTCTGCCTAAAATAACTAATGTCACATTACACATTTAAGAATATTCATTTAACAAAGAGTGAAAATAATAAAATAAAGACAATCAAAATATACTAAACTCTTGATTCACAAACTATATAGAAGTGAGGAGATGATGGATAATTCCAAATTCTAGTTGAACTGGTTAAAATTATGGAATTGTTTTTATATAAACATTAGTTAAAACACTGAAGGTTTAGAAATACATTATCATCCTATAATAATAATAATAATTATTATTTTTTTGAGACAGAGTTTCATTCTTTTTGTCCAGGCTGGAGTGCAATGGCATAATCTGGCTCACCGCAACCTCCACCTCCTGGGTTCAAGTGATTCTCCTGCCTCAGCCTCCCAAGTAGCTGGGATTATAGGCATGTACCACCATGTATGGCTAATTTTTGTATTTTTAGTAGAGATGGGGTTTTGCCATGTTGGTCAGGCTGGTCTCGAACTCCCGACCTCTGGTGATCTGCCCGCCTCTGCCTCCCATAGTGTTGGGATTCAGGCATGAGCCACTGCGCCTGGCCTATAATAATTATATTTTTGGGTCACGTGTGGTGGCTTACTTTTCTAATTAAAAAGTAACACATTTTCTGAGAAATTTATAAAATTCATAGAGTAAGACAAAAATAACTCATTATTCAGAGATATCTATTTTAACTTTATAGCCTATAATAATTATATTTTTGGATCGGGTGTGGTGGCCAAATATATATATATTTGGATGCCAGGTACAATAGTTTTTCCACACAAATAATCACTAATAGCTAAAAGGTTAAAATGTCTTATGTCGTATTTTTACCTAAGATGTTCTATTGCTAGTATTTACATATTAGAAAAAGATACAGATCCACTCCATGTTTCTTTTTCTCTCCCCCTCCCTTCCTTTACTAGTTCCTTAGTTTCACAGCACTAATTCTGTGACATGAAAATTCATAGTCATGAGGTCCTCTGTGCTTTTACTATATAGTAGTAACAATTGCTAAGGAAGAAATGCTATAATTATCCAGCAGCAGCACAAAGCCTGATTTGCAATATGTGGAGTGTGGTATTTTGGTTATTACAGTTTCAAACAATCTAATCTGTAGATTTTTTTCATGTAGTTATGGTAATTTAAATATTTCTCATGCGTGCTCATAGTTTTTTAACAGTTAATTTTAAAAACTGTTAACCTGCTATACGATTCAATTTGTTGTAAAATTTGTTGTACAAAAAGTTGCTCTTATCTCTGCCAATTAAGCAACAAATATTTCAAGTGCCTATTATACCTCAGGTAATAGGGGGACACAGTCATATGTACATAGTTCCTAGTTTTGAAACCTTTGCAATTCAAAGAATTTTAAAAACAAACAGAACAATGCAGCATGAAATGGGAAGAGAGAAGGTGAATTTGAGCAGAGATTTCTTATAGAGAAAAGTATGCAAAAAGAAGGACTGGAGCCAGATTATGAATAGCTTTGAAGGGTATGATGAAGAATGCTCTTTTCTAGCTTCAGGAAGGCTTATCAGGAAAGGAAGAAGCCTTGAAGTAAACTTTATTGAACTGGCATTTTAAGACCATTCAGAAAAGTTTCTCTAAAGTGACCATTTGGAACATATAAAATGACAGCCAACATTTGGTAATTTATCACTGTCAGTTCTAAGTACTTTCTACATATCAACTCATTTAATCCTCAGAGCAGCTCTAGAAGGTGAGGACTATTACTTCTATTTTTCAGATAAATGAAGCATGGATAGGTTAAGTAACTTGCCCAAGATCATCAATTAGGAAGTAGCAAAGCTGAATTTTGAAGCTGGACAGTTTAGCTCCAGAACCTGGGCTCTAGTTCTATTCCCAGTCAATTCATTCAGTTTATCATACATCCCCAGCTTAAAAAATACATGGATCATACACTTTAAAAATTCTCAGAGCAGTAGACACAACCAAATACATACTATACTGTGATAACCACTCGTACAGACATTAGCAGTCTATAAGAGCACAGACTGGTGGCCAGTAGTTGGGTAGGCGTATGTGGTGGAAGACAGTGGTGAGGAAAGATTCTAAGGGGTATGTGGTGGAAGACAGTGGTGAGGAAAGATTCTAAGGGGTATGTGGTGAAGACAGTGGTGAGGAAGGGTTCTACGGTAGTGACATGTTGCTTGAGACAAGTCACTTACTGTTTTCTTCCATTAAATGAAGGTAACATCTGCCTAGTTATCTGAAAGAGCTTTAGGAAGATCACATAGAGCAAGATTTTTTTTTTTTTTTTTTTTTTTTGAGACGGAGTCTTGCTCTGCCGCCCAGGCTGGAGTGCAGTGGCCGGCTCTCAGCTCACTGCAAGCTCCGCCTCCCGGGTTCACGCCATTCTCCTGTCTCAGCCTCCCGAGTAGCTGGGACTACAGGCGCCCGCCTCGTCGCCCGGCTAGTTTTTTGTATTTTTTAGTAGAGACGGGGTTTCACCGTATTAGCCAGGATGGTCTCGATCTCCTGACCTCGTGATCCGCCCGTCTCGGCCTCCCAAAGTGCTGGGATTACAGGCTTGAGCCACCGCGCCCGGCCTGCATAGAGCAAGATTTTAACAGTGGCCATTGTCAAGAGTGAACACCGGCAGCCTTCTTTAAGTTGTGTGACCCCTGGTTGGAAGTGATGGTTCATGCCTATAATCCTAGCATTTTGGGAGGCTGAGGCAAAAGAATCCATTAAGCCCAGGAGTTCGAGACCAGCCTGGGCAACACAGGGAGACCCTGTCTCTACTATATATACAAAAAAGTGTGACCCTGTTCCCCAACCGCACCAAAGCCAATTGATTCAAAGTGGGCACCTGACCCATCCTGGGTCAGTCTATTCCCCAAGACACTGGAGTTAGGATTCAGAGATGTTAGTTTGTCCCTATCTGCTATGACTTAAACTGAGGCAATGTACACCCAGGAGCTACGCAATGACCATAGACTGCCATGGGCATGGAACAGAAAATTAGAGAATGAAATAAGCTCCATAGTGAATGAGAGAGAAAGGAGACTTTGTAGCCATAGAAAGCCAGAAAAAGTAGTTGCCTGATTCCTGACAATGTTCCAGTCCCTCATAAAACTACTGAGAGAGAACTCTGTATCCCTAGCAATCAATTCCTTTAAGCTTGAGTGAATTATTTGTAATCAAAAGCACCTTGACTAGTAACTAAAATATATTGTTATGAAATTAAAGATAATCATCAAAAATAAAAAAATTGCTAGCCTATAAATGAGAATTATTGAGTGATGGGCTTTGAATTGAAATTCATATATTGAAGCCTTAACCGGCACTGTGACTGTATTTGGAAATAAGGCTTTTAGGAGGTAATTACAGTTAAATGAGGTCATAAGGGTGGTAATGCAGGTAGCTTTAAAAGAAGAGAAAGTGACCTCCTCTCTCCCTGCTTTCCCCCACCTCCCACAGCCCGCATGTGTCTCCCTCTCGCTTTCTTTCTCTTCAAGGAAAGGCCACATGAGCACACAGGGAGAAGGCAGCTGTCTGTGAGCCAGGAAGAGAGCTCTCACCAGGACCTGAACATGCTGGCACCCTGATCTTGGACTTCCAGCCTTCGGAAATGTGAGAAAATAAATTTTCGTTGTTTAAGCCACCCAAGTCTATGGTATTTTATGGCAGCCTGAACACACTAAAACATTGAGGAAAATAAAACTTTCCAAAAATGTGACTATTTCAAAATTTAAATAATAATTTTCTAACTAAAAAGTAACACATTTACTGAGAAATTTATAAAATTCAGAGTAAGACAAAAATAGCTCATTTTTCAAAGATATCTATTGTTAACTTAATAGCCTTGTTTTAAGCATGTATACAACTTTTAAAACAAACTTAGGTTCATACAATGTAGCTTTTAATCTTATTTGTTACATCACACTATATAGTCTCCACTTTTGAATAAATAAATATTATTTAAAATAAATAAATAAATGAAATATGTAAAATTTGTAAGAAAGTCCATAATTCTTTTAAAACCAAATCCACATAATTGTAACACATAATTGACTGACTACCTCTGCATTATCACCTTGGTATTAAGCATGACTCATCTGCAGGCCTCTACCCAGAGCATTAATGTATATGATCTCCCCAAATAATGTGTACCAAAGCCTGGCTAAAAACTCATCATTGCCCTCATCTATTTTTATTCACTTTTTTTTTTTTTTTTTTTTTTTTTGAGACAGAGTCTTGCTCTGTCACCCAGGTTGGAGTGCAGTGGCACATTACTGGCTCACTGCATACTCTGCCTCCCAGGTTCATGTTCACGCCATTCTCCGGCCTTAGCCTCCCGAGCAGCTGGGGCTACAGGCACCCACCACCATGCCCGCCTAACTTTTTTGTATTTTTAGTAGACGTGGGGTTTCACTGTGCTAGCCAGGATGGTCTCGATCTCCTGATTTTGTGATCCGCCCACCTCAGCCTCCCAAAGTGCTGGGATTACAGGTGTGAGCCACCACACCCAGCCCAATTTTTCTTCACTCTTAACAAGGAAGTCTCTTAAAACTACTTTTTAAACACTACCACTACCACTATACATATCCTAAAGAGCACCTGATCATTTCTGCAGCGACAAAATTCTGCAAAACTAACAGGTTAGATTAGGAAAGGACATACAAAGTGGGGAAGAGGGTGGAGAAAGTGCAATGACTGAAAGAAAGATAGATGTTACCAGGACTCTATGACTTGTTATCCTTATGCCTGCAAAACTGTAATACATTTCCAAAGCTCTTAGCAGGGAGTGGCTAACTCTTGCAGTAGGAATTATCAAGTTTAAAGTGATAAACACTGAACTGTTACAAAAGAGTATTTTCTTCTTCTTCTTTTTTGTTTTAGAGACAGGGTCTTGCTTTGTGCCCAGGGTGGAGTGCAGTGGCGTGATCATGGCTCACTTTAACCTCAAACTCCTGGCCTCAAGCAATTCTCCCACCTTGGCCTCCCAAAGTGTTGGGATTACAGATGTGAGCCACTGCCCCAAGCCACTTTTAAATAATGTAACATTGGACTAAAATTTGGTTGCTTTGGTCATTGTCTCTGTGGGGCACACACTAAACAAACTTCAAAACCATGACTGGAGTTTGCAATCCCTCAGATGACTTACTGAACTTAGGGTGTTAAATGTTTCTTTTTTTTTGAGACAGAGTCTTGCTCTGTCACTCAGGCTGGAGTGCAATGGCGTGATCTTGGCTCACTGCGAACTCCGCCTCCCGGGTTCATGCCATTCTCCTGCCTCAGCCTCCCGAGTAGGTGGGATTACAGGCGCCTGCCACCACGCCCAGCTAATTTTTTGTATTTTTAGTAGAGACGTGGTGTCACTGTGTTAGCCAGGATGGTCTTCATCTCCTGACCCCGTGATTCGCCCGCCTTGGCCTCCCAAAGTGCTGGGATTACAGGCGTGAGCCAGGGCGCCCGGCGAGGGTGTTAAATGTTTAAATGAAAAATCTGAAACAAAGATTAGAGATGATACTAGTTATCTGTTAATTACCAGTGTAACTATTACATAAGTATTGAAAGGAATACTATGGATTATACAATGGTATTTTGAAACACATAAAATATTACCTAAGTACAAGTGATATGTGATGACAACTTTTAGAAATTTGTCGGCTGGGCACGGTGGCTCAAGCCTGTAATCCCAGCACTTTGGGAGGCCGAGACGGGCGGATCACGAGGTCAGGAGATCGAGACCATCCTGGCTAACACGGTGAAACCCCATCTCTACCAAAAATGCAAAAAACTAGCCGGGCGAGGTGGCGGGCGCCTGTAGTCCCAGCTACTCCCGAGGCTGAGGCAGGAGAATGGCGTGAACCTGGGAGGCGGAGCTTGCAGTGAGCAGAGATCCAGCCACTGCACTCCAGCCCGGGCGACAGAGCAAGACTCCGTCTCAAAAAAAAAAAAAAGAAAAAAAAAAAAAAAAGAAATTTGTCAAGAATGTCTAATTTTAATAAACGAGAATACTAAATCATAGTAGTCCTCAGAACAGTTACATTGTTATAGGTTGTCCTTGAAAATTGGCAGTAAAAAATTTTTTTAAAGAAAAGTTGGCCGGGCGCGGTGGCTCAAGCCTGTAATCCCAGCACTTTGGGAGGCCGAGGCGGGTGGATCACGAGGTCAGGAGATCAAGACCATCCTGGCCAACATGGTGAAACTCCATCTCTACTAAAAAATACAAAAAACTAGCCGGGCGTGGTGGAGGGCACCTGTAGTCCCAGCTACGTGGAGGCTGAGGCGGGAGAATGGCGTGAACCCGGGAGGCGGAGCTTGCAGTGAGCCGAGATCGCGCCACTGCACTCCAGCCTGGGCGACACAGCGAGACTCCGTCTCAAAAAAAAAAAAAAGTTACATCATTAAAATTTTTATGTCAACCTCTAAACACAACAGAAGAGTTTACTGAAGAATATGACCAATAATTGGGAAATATGGCAGACTAAAGAGAATTCAATAGATCTAATTTGATATTCTGAGGACATAGCTCACACTAGAAATAAAGTCTGATTTTAGAGCACCTGAAAAAGTCTACTTTTACAAAAAAAAAAAAGTGTTTCAAATCTAGACTAATATGAACTGCTAGGCCTTCTTACCAGTTTCACATGTTAGAAGAAATAAATTATTTGGCCAGGTGTGGTGGCTTACTCCTGTAGCTCACTCCTGGAGGTGAATCACTTGAGGTCAGGGGTTTGAGACCAGCCTGACCAACATGGTGAAACCCTGTCTCTACTAAAAATACAAAAATTAGCCAGGCATGGTGGTGCATGTTTGTAATCCCAGCTACTTGGGAGGCTGAGATGGGAGGATCACTTGAACCCAGGAGGTGGAGGTTGCAGTGAACTGAGATTGCACCACTGCACTCCAGCCTGAGGGACAGAGAGAGACTGTCTTAAAAAAAAAAAGAAAAGAAAAGAAAAATAAATTATTGGACATACAATGTAATATTGAAGAGAACAGAAAGGATGTTATAAATTTTCACAGGCTATGAAGGACAGATCACTGGACACCAGTGATTAACCAATGAAAACACAGTTCTGGGGGTCCCTCTACCTAAGACCTCAATGAGGATTGTGCTTGCACTAGGCTGTCTGGGAGCTATGATCAGACTGACTGCTTTTGCATGCTCTTCTGGTTCTGGAGTGTAGCAGCTTCTTAAAATTCCCCACCTGTTGTCCATCGAGAAAAGTGAACAACTTAGCCATTGGGAAAACTTTGAACAACTGGAGTGATCCGTAGACTAAACAGACTAAGAAGTAAATTCTTCATTGCTAGAGGTGTTCAAGTAAAGTTTGATAAACACTTGCCAGGGTGTGGCTGAAGAGATTTACGTAAGCGAGTGGTTCAATTAGGCTTGTTCTCAGGTTTTGTCCAACTCTGAGAATTTATGATGCTTTGTTCTTCAGAAAAACCACAGGAGAGAGACCAGAACCACTAACTCCTTCTTGAGAGACTCTAACCAGGAGCCCAGCTGAAGCACTACTCATTATATACACACATTTCTTGATTTAGGAAAACAAACAAACAAACAAACCAGGATGGCTCAAAGCTACTTCAATGGGAGTGAAAGAAGAGTGTCTTTCCCATTGCTAGGCTGTTACATACGCTGTTTTTTCCCTAAAGCCTGCCAGGGAACGAGAAGGAGTCTAGGCCTCTTATGCCATGAATTAACATGGAAAAGGAGGCCTGGGAACAGCCTGGGGAACTGCTGCTAAGAAAGTTTATCTAAAAATCATGTCCAGCCAGGGGCAGTGGTTCATGCCTGTAATCCCAGCACATTGGGAGGCTCAGGCAGACTGATTGCTTGAGCTCAGGAATTCAAAATCAGCCTGGCAACCTGGCTAAACCCCATCTCTACAAAAATCAGCCAGTGTGGTGGCATGTGCCTGCAGCTACTCGGAAGGCAGATGAGGGAGGATCACTTGAGCCTGGAGGTTGAGGCTGCAGTGAGCTGGGATTGTGCCATTGCACTCTAACCTGGGCAACAGAGTGAGACTCTGTCTCAAAAAATAAAATAAAAAAAAAAAGTGTCCTTTTTGCTTCATGATGTACAACTGATTACTGCGAATAAAAATTCTCCTTCTATGAATTTGTCCCCAGGAAATAACAGAAGAAGTACACCAAGCCAAATGTCCAAGGATGTTTATGAAAACGTTTATACCAACTTTAAAAAATCGGCATCAACCTAAATATTCAACAATATGAGACTGGTTAAATGTACTGTGGTTCAATTAGATCTAAAATAATGACATATCTACTTTTGACAAGGAAACATATCTACAATATAAGTAAAAACCTAATGTTTAAGAACAATGTTAGGATTATGTATCTGTGGAATCACAAGCATATATGAGCACAGACAGACATACATACAACAAAATATTATCAGTCCCATAAAGCAAACACATAATCTCATATACTAAATTGTAAATAAATCACTATTCTCTGACTAGCATTAGGTTAGTAACTCCTATTAACTGAAAAATAATATGCAATAAAAGCAGTCCCAGTTTCATATATTTTTAACTAATGAGTTACTACTTTTTGTAACCCCTACTGATATGGTTTGGCTCTGTACAAATCTCACCTTGAATTGTAATAATCCCCACCTGTCATGGGAGGGTCCCAGTGGGAGGTAACTGAATCATGGGGGTGGGTTTTTCCATTCTGTTCTTGTGACAGTGAATAAGTCTCATAAGTCTCATGAGATCTGATGGTTTTATAAAGGGGAGTTCCCCTGCATACACTCTCTCTTGCCTGCTGCCACTTAAGATGTGCCTTTCACCTTCCGCCATGATTGTGAGGCCTCTCCAGTCATGTGGAACTGTGAGTCCATTAAACCTTTTTTTCTTTATAAATTATTCAGTCTTAGGTATGCCTTTATTAGCAGCATGAGAATACACGAATACACTTACTATTTCTTTTCTTTCTTTTTTTTTTGAGACAGTCTCGTTCTATCACCCAGGCTGCAGTGCAATGACATGACCTCGGCTCACTGCAACCTCTGTCTCCGGGGTTCAAGCAATTCTCTTGCTTCAGCCTCCTGAGTAGAGATCACAGGTGCGCTTCACCATGTCCAGCTAATTTTTGTATTTTTAGTAGAGATGAGGTTTCACTACATTGGCCAGGGTGGTCTCAAACTCCTGACCTCAAGTGATCTACCAACCTTGGCCTCCCAAAGTGCTGGATTACAGGCATGAGCCACTGCACCCGGCCTACAATTTCTTAAAGTAGGTCATAGTTTGGTTACTTAATACTGGCATTTGTGAAGACACGCACAGGTAACAGTATACTGGTTCTGGTATTGAGAAACTGGAACTTAGTATCTGAAACACTTTTTCTTTTTAAAAACAAACTTTTAAAAAAATTAGGTAAGAACTGGAATCTCAGTGAGATTCCGTATGAGAAACATATGGAAATGAGTTGAGGCACCTGAGAATGGATATTAAGAATTAGCGGAAGAGGTTATGCTCAAAGAATGGGACTCTCAGTTAACATAACCACTATGTAGGTACTAAGACTTCATTTATTCAACAAATACCATAAAAGTACCAGGTTCCAGGCACTTTTGTAGACAGTGGGGCTTGGAGCTTATATTGTTGTGATGGCACAGAAAAACAAAAACAAATTAATAAAATATCAGATGCTAAGTATTATGCAATAATTATAAAAAGGATGATGTGATATGAGAATGATTCTGGCAATGCTTTCTATCAGGTGGGTAGGGAGGGCTTTTTGAAGCAGGTAACATTTCAGCTGAGATCTAAATGACAAGGAGCTAACCATTCAAAAATTAGGGGAAAGAGCATTCTGAGCAATGACAAAGGTGGGAACGAATGGGTCAAATCCCAGGAACTAGAAGGTGAATGAGGCTGAAATTGCAGTGGGGGGAGAGGGAAAACAGTAAGAGATGGACATTTAGCCAGGCAGGGTGGCTCACACCCATAATCCCAACCCTTTGGGAAACCAAGGTGGATGGATTGCTTAAGCCCTGAGTTCGAGACCAGCCTGGGCAACACAGTGAGACCCTGTCTCTATTTAAAAATAAAATAAAATAAAATAAAAAAATAATAAATAAAGCCAGGTGTGGTAACATGTGCCTGTGGTTCCAGCTACTTGTGAGGTTGAGGCAGGAGGGCTGCTTGAGCCCAGGAGTTCAAGGCTGCAGTGAACTATGATTGCACCACTGTACTCCTACCTGGGCAACAGAGCGAGACCCTGTGTCAAAAAAAAAAAAAAAAGTTTAGAAAGGTGGTCAGGGACTAGATCACAAAGGATTTTGAAAATAGGGTAAAAAGTTTAGATTTTATTCTAAATGGAATGGGGAGCCATTAGAGGGTTTTAACTAGAGAAATGCATGATCCGATTTACATTTAAAATGATCACCCTGGCTGCTATGTGGATAAAAGAATAGGGGGAAAGAATGAAAGTAGCTATACTAATTAGGAGGTTATTATAGTTGTCTGGGGTTGTAGGTATAGCTTTGGGGATCGCTGGCATTTGGATAGTATTTATAATCAAGAGTTACCTAGAGGAATATGTAGATAGAGGAGAGCAGGGAACTCATGACAAAGCCCTGGGGGCACTCCAACAATTAGAGAAGATAACGAACAACAAAACGAGCTGTCAGGTATGGTATAATGGAAGCCTCGAGAGAATAGAAAGTTTCCACGAGTGCATGATCAATGGTCTCAAACACTGGTGAGGTTTAATAAAATATAAACAAAGAAGTGACCATTGAATTTGACAATAAGGAAGTCACTGGTGACCTTGAAAATAGTGAGCTCAGTAGGCGGTGATGATGGAAGATTAGACAAATGTGACATACACTATTATTCTGCAGCGTATATATGATAAATGCAAAAGTCTACTTTCTTAGTCCTCTCTTAACACAATGGGCATTGATATAATACAATAGCCCTTTCTAGAAAAGTATTAAATATGCAATATCATCACTCATAGAGAATTATTTCCAAATCTCAAAATGAGACTAAAAGTAGTTTTAACTGCTTCCCTTCTAAGGCTGTGGCACAGGTGGTAGGAGATTCTCCTGTATAATCCTGAAATTACTAAATTTTAATTTGTTTTAACTTTTTCTCAGAATTAAACTCTTCCTTTTTATCCCCCAAACAGTTACCTAGTTAGGTTCTTATTAATTTATACCTGAATTACTACAAGTTTCCTAGCTATTGTCTAGGACTCTAGGCATCTCCTTATCCATCTTGAATCCTAATGCAGATTAATCTTCCCAAAAAGCCATTCCATTACAATCCTCTCAAGCTTAAACGTTTTTGGTTTTTTTGTTTTTGTTTTTGTTTTTTGTTTTTTTTAAACCTATCAAGCATGACTTCCTCCTCTCCTTCCCACGAACTCAAAGTTTTCTGGACTCCCACTCTTTTCTATGAAAAAGCCCATTCCTAACTCCTTTCCACATTGATCTCTGACTTACTTTGTACTCTTCCCCAGAATTTACAGAAGCCATCTAGGCTATAAATGGTTACTGTAGGGTGTTGGTGTACCAACTAAAGGTCATGAATTTCACCTTCTTATGGGTAAAATTTCACTCTGTTCCACGGACAGACTGTACAGTTAACTTCAGCCAAACTTCTCCAAAACTTAGGGCATTAATCACAAATGTGACCATGAAAAAGGAAAGGACATATCAGTGCAAATGAACCACACTTCAGGAAAAATTCAGCACGATTTGACAGCTGTATAGTTGTATCAACCTATTCATTTTTTTTTGAGTTTTCTTAACATGTTATGGACGTATATCTACTAATGGGTTAAATTTCACAATCACTGAAATATTTTTGGCTTCTCATTTATGTGTTCCAATCTCAAAGGAATATGTTATGTGTACCGGTTTTTTTTTTTTTTTTTTTTTTTTTTTGAGACAGAGTCTTGTTCTGTCACCCAGGCTGGAGTGCAGTGGTGCGATCTTGGCTCACTGCAACCTCTGCCTCCTGGGTTCAGGTGAAGTTTCCTGCCTCAGCCTCCAGAGTAGCTGGGATTACAGGCACCTGCCACCATATCCAGCTAATTTTTTTTATTTTTAGTAGAGATGGGGTTTTACCATGTTGGTCAGGCTGGTCTCAAACTCCTAACCTCAAGTGATCCACCCATCTTGGCCTCCCAAAGTGCTGGGATTATAGGTAGGAGCCACTGCACCTGGCCATGTGTACCTGTTTTAAGTGAGAATTGTAAAGGATCTTAGAAATCATCTTAGCCTAACCTACTTTACTTCCAGATGAGGAAAATAAGGTACAAAGACATCAACTTCCTTGCTTAAATAATATACTAAAAACCAGGCAACAGCGAACTACAATTCAAGTTTCTCAATACCTAGTACAAGTCATTTTATATACCATGAAAAGTTTTCAAGCAGAGAATAAGAGGCAAAGCTGACATTAGTGACAAGTGTGAAAAACACTGGCCACGGCTATAAGTGAAACAGCAATTTTATGTGTACACTACTACTTTATTATTAGTTATAAATATTCTCATCTACAGAACAGTATTTTCTAATATGAAAATACTCTCTATTCTTGGTCTTGTTAATCCACAACAGAATTTATTTATTTTAATCCTCAGCACTCTATTATGAAAAAAGACAAGTGATCAACTTATCAACTATGATAAGTAACAAATTTATCACAGACTGACTTTTAAAAGCAGTTTTCTGAACTTGAGCATGGTTTGTTTAAATTCAACCAAGTATCTCTGCTCTACACCTACACAATAACCACCAAAGTTCAAAATTATGACTAAAATACTGTAATATCATAAGGTGCCATCTAAAAAAACAAGTTATATGTTTTTATGGTAATCTAGCTCTTTGAAAATTGGCTATTAAATTCATTGTCATGTAAAACCCAAACATTCAATTAAACAAAGATGATCCCCATCAACCTGAGTTGTGAATTGTTTTATCAAGTTAGTCCTCATGAAGCAGCATAGAGCAGTAGTAAAGGGCTCAACTCTGAAGTCTGTCTGAAGTCTGTCAACCAGCTCTGCTACTTGCTAGTTGTTTGGATTTTACACAACATCTCTTTCCTCAATATTTCACCTAATTAAATGGGGATAATAGTATCAACTTTCAGAGGGCAGTTACAAGGATAATTATTTATGTAACTTTTACAATGCTGCATGTGTTTGTTAAATTTAAAATAAAACTAAATGCTATGATACACATCTTTCCCCATTTTACAGATGAGAATCCTAAATTTACAAAATCATTTGCCCAAGGCCACATACTTTATCAGTAAGTGGAGGATCATCTTGAAGCCCATTGGTATTACATGAATTCGGACAGTTATTCCTTTTGTTCCGCATGTCTCCCCTTTTTAAAGCTCTCAATTTAAGCACTATGGAAAAAGTCTAGATCATGTGGTTCCAGAAACAAGAGGATATCCAACTTAGAAACATTATCCTTATAATGCATGGCAAAACAGTACAATTACATCTGGTTATATATAAAGTGTTTTAATGTTCTGCTTTGTGCATTAAAAAACACCTAGAGTTAATTAAAACTAAGCTTGGTCCCTTTATCATCAAAGGGAAATAAGCAGCTTCTGTGGGAGAAAAGATAAGGGAAAGCTGGAAAAAAAAAAAAAACAAAAAAAAAAAAAAAGAGAGAGAGAGAGAGAGAGAAAGGTCAAGAGTTTTTTTTTTTTTTTTTTTTTTTTTTTTGAGACGGAGTCTCGCTCTGTCGCGCAGGCTGGAGTGCAGTGGCCGGATCTCAGCTCACTGCAAGCTCCGCCTCCCGGGTTTACGCCATTCTCATTCCTCAGCCTCCCGAGTAGCTGGGACTACAGGCGCCCGCCACCTCGCCCGGCTAGTTTTTTTTTTGGTATTTTTTTTAGTATAGACGGGGTTTCACCGTGTTAGCCAGGATGGTCTCGATCTCCTGACCTTGTGATCCGCCCGTCTTGGCCTCCCAAAGTGCTGGGATTACAGGCTTGAGCCACCGTGCCCAGCCCAAGGTCGTTCTTGTTGCCTATTCTGTACCAGTTATTCAGCCTCTTGAGGTTTGATCGGTGTCCTTACTGTAAAACACGTTGGTATTTAATTCCCAATCCCAGTTTTCCTATTAATTCTAACTAGGTTTTCCAGTTCTCTATTCTGCTTTCCTGCCAGAATGCTTTGTTTCTCTGCCCATGCAACCCCTCTGACCCCTATTTTTGTCAATGAGACATAACATTAGTTGTGTTTCCTCAATGTCAACCATATTTGATAGACTCCTGTTTGCTACAGTCACCCAAATTCTAAACCTGATACTTTCAAAGTTGCAAAAGAAGGTCTATGAATGAGTTAGAAAATACTCATCCTATTTTCTATGGGAAGGGAAGGAGAAGGGTAGACAACTTAACTGAAGAGTACCCTGTCACAAACTGCACATTTTTCAATGAAGAAACTGAACATTTGCCAACTTCTAATCACTGATTTCAGTTAAATTTCAATTACCTTATTGTAATGGCCTGTTTGCCTCTAACTCGACTATAAACTCTATGAGCAAAGAGCCAGGTCTAAATATTCATCATTTTATTACCAGTGCCTAGGACACTGCTTGACACATAGGAAGTACTCAGTAAATATACAAGCAAAATGAAAGCAGGCATAAAAGTGTCGTGATTTAACTTAGCTTATTGAAAGGCACTAGCACTTGTAAATCAACTTTGATCTATCTTGAAGTATGACCAGCTGAAGAATTCACACATTATAAGACAGGCAAACTCAGATTATTAGCCCTACATTAAGGGAGAAAAAATGTCAGAATGCATAAGAAGTCCTTTTGCTTTTATTGTACTATGATTTTTAAAAACAGAATTTAACTTATTCACACTGATTTTAATAAAGAGTTGTTAACACAGGCAGGACTGAAATTATTACATTTATGTATGTTCCTGGGCCTCAGACATCAGCATCTCAAGAGAATTTATAATGCCACTTAATAGCCAATTCTGCAATCTGATAGTGTCTTCAATAAAATGGTAAAAGTAGGTCCCTTTCAACCTCAAGTAATTTTGAGAGGCAGATTTCATCACACTCAATCTCACAGAAGCCAAAGGAAAAATCTTTGGCTAATTCTCTAATTGCTAATTCTCGATTGTGAATGATTAGGACAACTAGAATCACCAATGGAAATGAAGGAAAGAAAAGCAGGCTTGGTGACTGACAAGACATGCGGGAATTTGGAATTTAATTCTTTCCAATGCTCTAAAATGTCTCTTAGATATATCTAATGCTGTTCTTCATGTCTGCAGACATTCTATCAGGCCCACACACACTCTTGATTATGAACAAAATCAATATTAAATATTCACTCAATGATTTTCGATATTTTAAGATTAATAGTATTTTATAAAGCTCTTTGAGCTTCTTGGAACAATGAATCTAAGTAATGTTAAAATCCAAGTATTTCTAGACAAAAGACTTAAAAAGAACCTAAGAGAATTCTGGAAACACAGAAGATGCTCCTCTGATATGAGCCATGCCAGGGCGGTATACTCAGAACTCAGGCCACACTGATTTTCTGTGATGTTCTCTAAGTCAATTACAGCTAAGTAATAAAATGGGTACTAATACCTTTCTCACTTTTGTAAATACTGCAAAACATAAAACAGTAATTACCTGTCAATCTGAATTTGTTACCATAACTATTTACTACAGTAATTTAACAACTACAATGTGATACCGTTTCTGAAAAACACTATCCTAGATACAGCAAAACTTTTAAAAAGGCATATTTTTAATGTTATTTAAACTCCTCAAATGATATTATGAATAGATTAAAAGCTTACATGACAAAGAAATGTCATGTGATTAGTTTTTATGTATCTTCCATTAAAATAATTTTAACTACTTAAATTACTATGAAAGTACAACACGAAACAAAGACTCTATTTCAATAATAGTACAATTGATGACTTCATTAAATAAATTTCGATCTACTTTATGCAACTACTTAATTTTTCACTCAATTGTTAACAAATACATTTTCCAGACCACAAAAACCTGAAGCTAAGGTAAATCTCCTCCTTTATACAATCCTGAAAGGCCATTCTCTTCCAAGAAGACTAAAATTGGCTGCCATAACAAACGTCTTCCCCTCGCCAATTCAAATTCTTAATTACAGAAAGCCTTCAAACTGTAAGTGCTGTCCACATTCCCTTCCTGGCTGTTTAACAATTCAAATGTAAGTCATTGGTAAGGGTTTTTTTGGTTTGCTTTTAACTAAAGGTTTTTTTAAAAATTCAGTATCACGTTAGAGGTCATATAAAGACGTTTTAAGAGCAGTTTTAAGTTTACAGCAAAACTGAGTGGCAAGTACAGAGATTACACCCGCTCCCCAACACCTGTATGGCCTCCTCCATTATGAACAACCCCAAAAGAGTGGTACATTTGTTACACTTGATGAACCTACACTGACACATAATAATCACTCAAAGTCCATAGTTTATGTTGGGGTTCACTCAGGATGTCATATATTTTCTGGGTTTGGAAAAATGTTAATGACATGTATCCACCATGATAGTATCATACAGAATCCTTTCATGCCCTAAAAAGCTTCAGTGGAAGTAAGGGTAGTTAAAAAAAAAAAAAAAAAAAAAAAAGGCCAGGCATGGCGGCTCATGCCTGTAATCCCAGCACTGTGGGAGGCTGAGGCGGGCGATCATGAGATCAGGAGTTCGAGACCAGTCTGGCCAACATGGTGAAACCCCGCCTCTACCAAAAATAAAAAAAATTACCTGGGTTTGGTGGCGGGCGCCTGTAATCCTGGCTACTCGAGAGGCTGAGGCAGGAGAATCGCTTGAACCCGGAAGGCAGAGGTTGCAGGGAGCTGAGATTGCGCCACTGCACTCCAGCCTGGGCAACAGAGCAAGACTCTAAAAAAAATAAAAAAATAAAAAACCAGAAAAGACTAGAAGGATAAGTAACTAAGAACTGAAATCAAAACGAAGACGTTTGTAGGTATGATATGCTTCATAATTTTAAAAAATTTACATTGTCTCACGTATGACAAAATAAACCTGTTTTTAAAATTTCAGCATGTATATGGAAAACTGAAGTCTGGGAATTCTGCACAACATCTCACTCTTGCCAAGGTCTCACTGTTTGTAAGGCAGTACTAGTTAGTGAAAAATAATCACTGCATTGGATTTCATGAGGTCCACATTCTCCCTATTAACCTCTTTTGTTCTAGCTTTCTTTAACTATCGAAGTACACCACTTCTTAAAAAAAATCTTCCAACTTTAAGATTTTATGAGTTGATGAAAATATTAAGGTGAAGAATTATGGTATAAAGGGAAAAAAGGTAATATTCAACTTATAATATTGTTTAACTTTCCATAGGATACAAAGCTGATAAATCCAAGTAATAAGACAAACACCTAAGCCTGTGTGTTATGGTAAATTAATTTGCCATATATATATATATATATATATAATTTCTAGAAAGCATTTTGCATTTTTTAATGCAAGAAACAAGTTTTAAAGCAAGCAACATATCTCAAATTGAACACCCATACTGAAAGCTATAGACAAAAAGTTAGATTTCCTTGTTGGCTGGACAAATAACTAAAACGTTCTAAAACACAATGCTGACCCAATAAATTGCATGGTCCAAAATGTGTTTTGCAATTGAATAGGCAGTCCTTTACTTTTACATGAGCATAATATTTACTTTGGGGATAAATGTCAGTAAATATGCAGTAGACCTATTCCATCATAAAGTTGTACAGTTATCACTTGTTTCACTGGGGCATTACCTGCATTGTGTAATGTAGTTCTCTAGAAATCATGGACTTCCTTGTTTGTGGCAGAATTTAAATCAATTCTATTGGCAAGTGAATCCTTTTTACAAACTGTTATTATTTACTTATTTAATATGGTTATTACCCATCTGCTTTCTGTAAATTCCACAGGGGCAGAGATTTTGGTCAGTTCTGCTGACTAACACAGACCTAACATCTGGGAACTATGACTGGCACATGATAGGCACTCAGAAATATTTGTGGAAGTGATTAATTCTACATTGTGAGGAAGCTAGTTATATAAATCAATACTACACCTAGCCAAGAATAATGATGGTATTTTCTTTTTCTTTTTCTTTTTTTTGGAGACAGAGTCTTGCTCTGTTGCCTAGGCTGCGGTGCAGTAGAACAACCATAGCCCATTGTAACCTCAAACTCCTGGACTCAAGCGATCCTCCTACCTCAGCCTCCCAAGTAGCAAGGACTACAGGATTGTGCCATCATGCCCAGCTATTTTTTAAAACTTTTCGGTATAGACAGGAGCCTTGCTATGTTGCCCAGGTTGGTCTCAAACTCCTGGCCTCAAGTGATCCTTCAGCTTCGGCCTCCCAAAGTGCTGGGATTACAGGTAAAGGCTGACAGTGCTGGGAATACGTTGCACCTGACCAGACAGTATTTCTTAAATAATTTTCCCTTCATTATAGGAAGGTAGCTGTATACCCATTGACTAAAAACATCTTAAAGTGGAAAAGACTAATTTTATCTGAATTTTAGTTCATGATACTGTTCAAAAGTTACAGTGCCTCAATTTAGTGAGCATAAAATATTGACTACAACTTAAGCAAGTAGTTCTCTTAATCTTTATTTCTCTAGTAAGAGACGATCTATTGCTTGAGAACCATGCTGCTTATAATAATTTCTTCTGTTTGTTTAATAACACCATAAAGGTTAATTTTACTAAGGGTTAAATAAGATTCCAAAATTATAACTAATCTTATACCTGAAATACTGAAATCTGATACTTTTCTATGGAACTGTGATGGTAAAACATTGTAGCATAACTAGGAGAAAAGAATAGGCTTTTTTGATCAAGTAGGCATAAAAATCCAAATACCGAGTAACTCTGGGAAAGGTGAAATAATAATTCTTGCCCCTGAGAAATTTATGGGGAAAAAAAACTCTGCCCTTTGATTTTTGGCACACTTTGCTATGATAGGAATTATTAGATTAGTTTTCAGTTAATATTTGACCTTTAAACAGCAACCCCAGTGTAGTTGACAAGTATTTATTTTAAAACTGACTATAAACATACTGCTCCATACAGTCAGAAGATATTCTTAGCAAAGCTTTTATACAAAGGACCAGAATATAAATTAAGAAACTACTGATTTCATGAAGTATTTCATTCATAATATATTTTATTCAAGGAATGTCATGAAGCATAAAATCTTCCCCCCTTAAGAAATGAAATGGGATTATACGTAACATAACTGATGGCCAAGGAGAAGTGATAACTAAAATTCATACAAAAGATTTGAAAATAAAATTGTCCTTTAATAACTGTTTTGTAACTGTGGTAAGTAAAACATTTACTGTAGAATTCAATTTTACAAAGAAGGGAGTAAGATCCAATAAGTTCAATCTGAGCAAGTTCAGGCATGTTAGTTCATTTCTTCATTTATGAAATGGGAATGATATGTGTTAGGGGAGCAGGGAACCTTTTCTCTTTATTCAGGTTGGGCCTGTATACATAGAGAGGACAGGACTTTACCATAAGCCTTATCTTCCTACTAGGTGATAGGCTGGAGGGAAAACCTGATTTCTATATTCACTCCTTTTTGAATTTTTCCACAAGGCTGGTGGGGTGGCTAACTGACTTTGAAAATCACTGGGCTGTTTTCAGCCAGGACAGAGTAACAGATCTAATTTATTCTTACACTTTAAACCACTCAAAATACATAAAAGAACTGTTTTCAGACATTGACCAGTAGACAGGACAGGACTGTTATCCAGATGGGGAAAAAAACGGGTGAGACCAACAACTGCCCCACCTTACTGTCTGGAGCAAGTTTCCAGACTGAAGCACTGGGAAAGCCACACAGAGGCCAGCAGTCTCCCTAAATTGATGGGAAAAGAATGAGAAGGGAAGGTTCTAAGCAGTTAAAGCACCGAAGAGGAGAGAGTAGCACACAGAAAGCAAGCTCCAGAGAAATGGAAAGCAGTGAAAGAAAAAAATGCCATCAATTAGATTTAAAAAACCAAAGCAGAATACTTTTTTAGATATCAAAGCACCGAAAAAAAATCACTATCAGCAGACCTGCACTATCAAGGAAGTTCTTCTGACAGAAGGAAAATAACATTATCTACACAAAGAGCACTGGAAATCACAAAATCATGTACGTAAATATAATTTTTTCTAAGTTTTAAAAATCACTTTTAAATGTAATTATTTAAAGGAAAAATAATCATAATGCATTGTGGGATTTATAACAGTCTAGATATAAAATGCGTAACAATAGCATAAAGGCCCAAAGAAGGTGAAATGGAAGGTTCTTATACTATACACAAAGTGGCATATTATTGCTTGGAGGTAGCCTATAGCAAGTTAAAAATAATGTGCACCCTAAAGTAACTAGTAGTAAAAAACAAAATCCAAGAGGTATAACTAAGAAGTTAACAAATGAGATAAAATAGAATTTAAAAAAAAATCCAAAGAGCTCAGAAAAAGAGTGAAAAAGGGGCCAGGCACGGTGGTTCATGCCTGTAATCCCAGCACTTTGGGAGGCCAGGCCGGGCGGATCACCTGAGGTGAGGAGTTCGAGACCAGCCTGGCCAACATGTTGAAAGTGTCTCTACTAAAAATACAAAAATTAGTCAGGCATGGTGGCGTAAGCCTGTAATCCCAGCTACCTGGGAGGCTGAGGCAGGAGACTCGCTAGCCAAGATTGCACCACTGCACTCCAGCCTGGGCAACAAAGTGAGTAAAAAAGGAAAAGAGAGAAAAAGGCACAAAGAAAGATGGGACAAATAAAATTGTAAGATAGTGGATTTAAGCCCATCTATATCAACAATCACCTTAAATGTGAATGGTATAAGCATCTTATTAAAAGGCAGACGTTCTGAGATTTTTTTTAAAAAAAGCCAGACCCAATATATACTACTTACAAGATGTCAATTTTTCTTTTTCTTTTCCTTTCTTTTTTTTTTTTTTTTGAGACAGAGTCTTACTCTGTTGCCCAGGCTGGACTGCAGTGGCATGATCTTGGCTCACTGCAACCTCTGCCTCTCGGGTTCAAGCAATTCTCCTGCCTCAGCCTCCTGAGTAGCTGGGATTACAGGCACATGCCACCACGCCCAGCTAATTTTTTTATTTTTGGTAGAGACAGGGTTTCACCATGTTGGTCAGGCTGCTCTCGAACTCCTGACATCAGGTGATTCGCTCGTCTTGGCCTCCCAAAGTGCTGGGATTATAGGTGTGAGCCACGGTGCCTGGCCAGATGTCAATTTTGAATATAAAGAAATAATAGGTTAAAAGTTAAGTGTTAAAAAAATATATACCATGCTAACACTAATCAAAAGAAAGCTGGAGTGGTTATATTAATATCAGATTAAATAGATTTCAGAAAAAAGTGATATTGCTAGTGATGAGGTCTATTTCATAATGATAAGCCAATCACCAAGAGTGTGTAACAGCCCTAAACACTTAGGCACCTAACAACATAGCTTCAAAATATATGAAGCAAACACCAACAGAACTGTAAGGAAAAATAGAAACACCTACAATTTTATTTGGAGATTTCAACATACCCTGTTTCAATAATAATCAATAGAACAATTAACAAAGTATCACTAAAAATATAGAAAACTTGACACTTATAAAACACTCCACCATCAAAAGCAGAATGTAGATTCTTACCAGATGCACACAAAACATTTACCATGATAGATCATATTCTGGGACATGAAACAAGTCTCAATAAATTCAAAAGAATTTAGACGAGGTGCAGTGGCTCACACCTGTAATGTCAGCACTTTGGAAGGCTGAAGTGGGAGGATCACTTGAGCTCAGGAGTTCAAGAACAACCTGGACAACAAAATAAGATACCTGTCTCTACACATACACACACACAAAATTAGCTAGGCTCAGTGATGTGAGCTTGCAGTCCCAGCTACTTGGGAGGCCGAGGTGGGACGACAGCTTGGGCCTGAGAGTATGTGGCTGCAGTGAGCTACGACTGTGCCTCTGCACTTCTGCCTGGGCAACACAGTGAGAATTAAAATTGGCCGGGCACAGTGGCTCATGCCTGTAATCCCAGCACTTTGGGAGGCCAAGGCAGGTGGATCATGAGGTCAGGAGCTCAAGATCGGCCTGGCCAAGATGGTGAAACTCCATCTCCACTAAAAATACAAAAATTAGCTGGGTGTGGTGGCAGGCGCCTGTAATCCCAGCTACTCAGGAGGCTGAGGCAGGAGAATCACTTGAACCCCACGGGCAGGGGAGGTTGCAGTGAGGCAAAATCGTACCACTGCACTCCAGCCTGGGTGACAGAGTGAGAATCTATCTCAAAAATAAATAAATAAATAAATAATAAAATAAAAATAAAAATAAGGATTTAAATCATAAAGTGTTTTCCAACCACAATGGAATTAAATTAGAAATCAATAAGAGATATCTGGAAAATCTCAAAATATTTGGAAATTAAATGACTGGTGATTTTGATAGTCATTGCACCACCCTTAACTCTGAAATGAGGCTACCAAGTGCTATGAGCTAAACTGTGTCCCTTCCAAAATTCATATGTTGAAGCCCTAACCCTCAAGGGGACTGTACTTGGAGACAGGGCTTTTAGGAGGTAATTAAGATTAAATGGGGTTATACCAACAGGGTCCTAATCCCGTACAACTGAGAATACAAAGGAACATTATATTCTTTATATTCTCTTAAAAGATGAAGGCTCACATAAAAGCCATGCGAGCAAGCCAGTAAGAGTGCCTCACCAGAATAAAATCAGCTGGCATCTTGCTCTTGGGCTTCCCAAACTCCAGAACCATGATAAAACAAAATTCTGTTGTTTAAGTTACCCAGTCTATCGTATTTTGTTATGGCAGCCTGAGCTGATTAATATACCAAGGCTAAATAAAAGCCAGGAATTTGAGTCCTTATTTCCTGTTCATTCCTGAAACTCAGGGGAAGTAGTCTTGCCCTTAGCTTTAGATTCCTGGATAAGGCATGCTGGGGCCTGCACCTAGAGCTAGGTGTTCTCAGTTAATAAAGAGGGAGTTTTCCTGTTCCTTCCTGAAACTCAAGGGAAGTGGTCTTGCCTTTAGCTCTAGATTCCTGGATAAGACATGGTGGGGCCTGCACCTAGAGCTAGGTGTTCTCAGTTAATAAAGAGGGAGTGAAAGTACCAGGTATAAACTGGGGTTTCCAGAAGTCTTACACTTGGGGAATCTGGGGATGCATGCTCAGATTAATAGTGTGGTACTGTATTCCACTACCAATTATTGTGTGTATGTACTTCTGGTTGGCACTCATTTGGAGAAATGGTACCTTGAATTCCCAGCAATTATAGTAACTATCCAACCACCTTACTAAGGGAAACTTAAGAGGAAGAATAAATTTGGGATTGGGAGATCGGGGGTAGGAGTAGGAAATGTTGGACTTCGTGAATGTTACATGTATTTATCATTTTTGTTTGCTGTTAAACATCAAAGTCCTATGGCTTTAATTGTTATGATGATCAGAAGTGAAGTATATCAAAGACTGAATTATCAATCTTACCCCAAAAGAGAAAAAAAATCTTCTGTTCTATGGCATGGCGAAGTCAAGTTGGGGGACAGGAGAAAAAGGGAGAAAATTAAGACAAAAAGAATGAGGAATAGACGGAAAAGGAAAATGATACATACACGTAGCATTCATGAAGTCCAACACCATTTCATACTCCTACCCCTGCTCTCCCAACCCCAAATTTGCTCATCCTCTGAAGCTTCCTATTTACCATTATCCATGCTCAATCACCCGAGCCAAAAACTTAGTAATTGGGTCTTATAAATTGTACCTCCTAATAGCTCTAGCCAAGTTTGGTCCTCACTGCCAATGCTACTAAGGCCATCATCTCTTTCATTGGTCTCTCTGCATCTCATCTCTTACTCTTCCCATCTTTACCTCTCTTGTTAGAATTCTATAAAATGTAAATATGATTATATTGGATTAAATCTCCATAATGGATCCCACTATATACTAATAGGAGCCCAAACTCTTACACTTTTTAAAGCAGTTTAAAAGTCACTTAGTAGAAACAGAGGTGAAGCCTCCCTTACTCTCTCAGGCAGACATTTATTATTAGAGTATTGCTATTACAGCTAATAACCAATGACTTCCTGTAAG
The DNA here is from genome assembly GCF_007565055.1 of Rhinopithecus roxellana. Lineage (NCBI taxonomy): Eukaryota > Metazoa > Chordata > Mammalia > Primates > Cercopithecidae > Rhinopithecus > Rhinopithecus roxellana. Next base: position 39,803,092 of record NC_044553.1, read on the forward strand.
ACGGAAGCGCTCCCAGTCACTCCTGTATCCTGAATATTAGGATTTTCTACATAAACAATCATATCACTGTAATGTAATGTTACTTCTTTCCAGTCTTTATGTTTCTACTTCTTTTTCTTGCCTTATTGTAATGGCTAGCTATACAATGTGGTATGAAAAAGCAGCTTGAGTGTCTTCCTTCTGATCTCAGTAAGAAAATATTCAATATTTCACCACTGAAGTATATTAGGTATAGATTTTCATAGATGTTCTTTATCAGGTTGAGAAGGTTTATAAGATTATCTTGGTTTGATGAATAGCATATGATATAAATTTCTCAAGGAAATTTTATTTTTTACTTAATTTAGAATGAACCATGAGTGCCCAATAAATTTTAAAGCAACAAACTTGTTTGCTGAAGAATATGCCATTTTTCAAATTATTTCTTATTTAAGAAACAGCCATATATTTAAAAATACTTATCTTCTATAACATGCCAGAAAAAATACATATCCTATTCACCAAGAGTAAACCCTAATGTAAACTATGGACTCTGGGTGATGGTGTTAAAAAAGAGTACCACTGTGGGCCGGGCACGGTGGCTCCCAGCACTTTGGGAGGCTGAGATGGGCAGATCACCTGAGGTCAAGAGTTTGAGACCAGCCTGGCCAACATGGTGAAACCCCAACTCTACAAAAAATACAAAAATTAGCTGAGTGTGGTGGTGAGCACCTGTAATCCCAGCTACTTGGGAGGTGGAGAAGGGGAATCACTTGAACCTGGGAGGCGGAAGTTGCAGTGAGCCAAGATTGCACCACTGCACTCTAGCCTGGGCGAGAGAGTGAGTGAGACTCTGCCTCAAAAAAAAAAAAAAAAAAAAAAGTACCACTGGGGTGAGTGGATATCAGTAATGGGAAGGTTGTGTGCATGTGGAGACAAAGGATATATGGGAAAGTTCTTCAGAGTTTTGCTGTGAACATAAAACTGCTCTAAAAACAAATCTTATTACTAATTTTAAAAAATTACCTTCTATAAAGGCCAGAAAAACATATACTTATTTTGCACAGTTTTAAAAAATAATCTATTCACTTATTCTAAAATTGTATTTAAGAAGCCTCCCTTGAGAAGCATAGATTATGAAGAAAAAAACCCAAAAATTACTGGAGAAAGCAACTTGAAAGTGACTTCAGGCAAAAAAAGAAAAGTGTCAAAGCTCAGATGAGTCTTTACTGTCCCCCCCCTCCAAAAAAAAGAAGTCCACCCAAATAGGCTTAAATTAAAAGTGTATCTTTTATATTAAGTATTTTACTATCTGATAAGTATGAATATATTTACAAGTCTTCAGGGCCTGAAAATCAGACTAGATTAGTTACTAGAAGGGATAAGTGCTAATTCTGTAATATCATCTGTTCCTGAACTTGTACTACAAGCAAAAAAACTGTTAAGTGGTTAAGGGAAGCACAGTTCTCATAGTAACTGATATTCTCAAAGTCTACTGACAATAACCTTGTTTCTCATATAATCTCTGGTGTTGAGTTTCTTGGACAAAATTTCCCTGGACTAGACTACTGAATATTTGTATCAGGTTTCTATATTTTAGAGATATGCCAGAAGAAGAGTCTCTAATGAGTAGTATTTTACATTTGTAATATTGTACAATATTGTAATATTGTAATATTGTACAATGACAGATTTTAGCATTCTATAAATACAATAGTCTGGGAAATAGCAATTTAGTGCCAGTCAGGTTTCTGTTTGTAAAAGGTCTTATCTATAGAAAATAGCTGAAAAGACAGCTGAATTATTTCATTTACATTGAAGACTGCTGGTAACTGCTTTCTGGTTTGTGACTGTGGATCAATCATGCAGTTTTAACACTGTTATAATGTTATAATAATGGCTAACACTTCTTAGGCTCTTACTATATGCTAGATTCCGTGATGAATATTTATTTATTTTTTTGAGACAGAGTCTTGGTCTTGTGGCCCAGGTTGGAGTGCAATGGCATAATCTCGGCTTACTACAACCTCCGCCTTCTGCGTTCAAGGGGTTCTCCTGCCTCAGCCTCCCAAGTAGCTGAGATTACAGGCACCCGCCACCACACCCAGCTAATTTTTTTTGTGTGTGGTATTTTTAGTAGAGATGGGGTTTTGCCATGTTGGCCAGGCTGGTCTTGAACTCCTGATCTCGTGATCTGCCAGCCTCAGCTTCCTAAAGTGTTGGGATTACAGGTGTGAGCCACCATGCCTACATGATGAATATTTTTTCTTATTTAATCTTCACAAAATACTTAGAATACAGTAAAAGTTAAGATACTTGCCCAAAGCCCACATATTAACCATCACACTGTACTTCCAAGAATAGGCCCATCATATACGTAACAGTCATTCATGTGTAATTACTATTGTTAACTAATCAAATCTAAAATGTCAATTTTAAGACATTACTCTTTTACCTTTTACTAACAAAAAAGCTTCCAATTAAACTATAGTGTGGGCCAGGTGAGGTAGCTCACACCTGTAATCCCAGCACTTTGGGAGGCTGAGGTTAGGAGTTCGAGAAGAGCCTGGCCAACATGGTGAAAACCCATCTCTAATAAAAATACAAAAATTAGCCGGGTGTGGTGGTGGGCACCTGCAACCCCAGCTACTTGGGAGGCTGAGGCATGACAATCACTTGAACCTGGGAGGTGGAGGTTGCAGTGAGCCAAGATCCTACCACCAAACTCCAGCCTGGGCAACAGAGCAAGACTCAGTCTCAAAAAAAAAAAAAAAAAAAAGAGCAGCAATCTTACATCAGAGATTTAAAATGTAGACTATGTACATTTTAAAATAAACTAAATATGATTATCCTAAAATTATCAGTTTTATCAGATTTTGATTTAAATGCAATATATACTACTAGAACTGAAAACAAAGTGAGTAAACTATTTGAATGATTTTCAGCTTCTTTTAAATTTTTATTTATAACTGACATAATTATACATATTTATGGGGTAACAGTGTGATGTTTCAATGCATTTATATATTGTATAATGATCAAATAGTATAGCCATTATGGAAAACACTATGAAGGTTCATCAAAAACTTAAAAATAGAACTACCATATGATCCAGCATCCCATTATTCAATATACATTCAAAGGAAATGAAATCAGTATGTCAAAGAGATACCTGTACTACCATGTTTATTGCAGTCCTTTTAAGCATCTTTTGAAAAGACATCCAGTCTTGGAGAATGAAACCATTTATCACAAACCTCTTATTTGAAGAAAAAATAAAACAGCTACAGGTACAGGTGTTTATAAGAACTGTATTCATAACTTATGCTTACATATTTCTAGTCAGTTTGTACATTAATCAAAGTTAAAATATTTCCATCAAAATGTATGTTTAATAAAGATTGGTTAAAGTAAACCTGTATTGTAAACAATGGGATGAATCAACACTGGATATTTTATGAGAAAGGCTGCCAAAGGGCACTGAGCTGAAAGTTGTTTGACTTCACTCTCTGTGTGAATAGTAACCAAGAGCCCACCTACAGTGCTATGGGGTCTTTCTCTTCCTTTCCACTGCTCCCATCTTGATCAGCCCAAGAGAAGCTTATCTATCATTTGAAGGAGCAATGATGGGAGGGTAGAGACCATGTTCCACGAAAGTAGAAAATTATCAGTTCTACTCAAACAAATATACAAGAAAAAAACAACCCCATCAAAAAGTGGGCAAAGGATATGAACAGACATTTCTCAAAAGAAGACATTCATACAGCCAACAGACACATGAAAAAATGCTCATCATCACTCACCATCAGAGAAATGCAAATCAAAACCACAATGAGATACCATCTCACACCAGTTAGAATGGCAATCATTAAGAAGTCAGGAAACAACAGGTGTTGGAGAGGATGTGGAGAAATAGGAACACTTTTACACTGTTGATGGGATTGTAAACTAGTTCAACCATTATGGAAAACAGTATGGCAATTCCTCAAGGATCTAGAACTAGATGTACCATATGACCCAGCCATCCCACTACTGGGTATATACCCAAAGGATTATAAATTATTCTACTACAAAGACACATGCACACGTATGTTTATTGCGGCACTATTCACAATAGCAAAGACTTGGAATCAACCCAAATGTCCATCTGTGACAGACTGGATTAAGAAAATGTGGCACATATACACCATGGAATACTATGCAGCCATAAAAAAGGATGAGTTTGCGGCCTTTGTAGGGACATGGATGCAGCTGGAAACCATCATTCTTAGCAAACTATCACAAGAAGAGAAAACCAAACACCGCATGTTCTCACTCATAGGTGGGAACTGAACAATGAGATCACTTGGACGCGGGAAGGGGAACATCACACACTGGGGCCTATCATGGGGAGGGGGGAGGAGGGAGGGATTGCATTGGGGAGTTATACATGATATAAGTGATGAATTGATGGGTGCTGACGAGTTGATGGGTGCAGCACACCAACATGGCATAAGTATACATATGTAACAAACCTGCACGTTATGCACATGTACCCTAGAACTTAAAGTATAATAAAAAAAAAAAAAAAAGAAAATTATCAGTTCTAAAAAAGGGGGTGATGGACCAGAAGTGTATGAGAATGATAGCTTGCCAAAAAGAAAATGAGATGATGTAATCACATCAAGAAAGAATACCCACCAGTTCCTTCAGTCATTTAACCAGTTGAAGGAGGCAGGCAATGCCACTCTTGTAACTGTTTGTATGACTGGATTCATTCATTACTTTCTGTGCAAATACAGGAAGATCAATTATTTGAGATGGAAAATTATAATTTAATTGTAAACGGAAGTTGTAAAGATATCACCTTGTTATAAGGTTGGTAAGAACAGAAACAACACATTTTCTGATTTTTTTTCCCCACAAAGTAAGTTTCATATTGCTCTGTTTCCTCTTTGAAACAGTAACTCTGCCAAAGGCAGTATCGTTTGATAAAGGTAACAATCAAGCAGTGGGATTTAACACTAAAGTAATGTTTTAATTAATGTTTTATTGGATGACTCTGTGGTTATTATCATTAACTTCAGGTAGCCAAGTAGAGAATATTTCTCAGAGCCAGATTAAACTGGTTTTAGTTCAGCCGATTCTCACACAATGAGAACTGTAGTCAACTAAGCACAGCTATTATGATCAAGCAATTACTTATTTTGTGTTATTCTGAAATCATCTGTTTAGAAGATAAATTTGCCAATCTGTTGAAATTCCATATTTAACTTGGATCTTTCCCCTAGATTTTGATAGCTAAATAACAGATCTTAAAGATCAGCATTTTCAGTTGTAATATATCCTGAAATTCACAGATCTCTCAATAAAACAAAAATCAAATGAAAATAATACGAAGCAACTTGCAAAAAGTATGAAAATTGCTGCACTAGAAGCCAGAAGACCTGGATTTTAATTTCATCTTTGTAATGAACTAGCCCTGAGAACCTTGGGAAAAGCCAATTAAACTCTGTGAGCCTCAGTAAACTCGCATGTAAAATGAAGGTATGTGAAACTAGATGGCCCCTTCCAATTCCAATTATCTAATTCTACTTAAGCCAAATTTTGAAATTATAAAATACTACAATCCCATTTATTGTTAGTATCAGTCTGGCCACAAGCACAGACTAACTCTGTTACATTTAGCCTGCCACAAACTAAAAATAATCATGGGGGTGTAGGTCAGAGTACAAAGCTTGTTCCAACTATAGCTGTTTTGCTTTTTGTGACTTGAAATCTTAGAATTACTTATGCCTCCTCTCTTTCACTTATTCCCAATAAGCCATCAATGTTAAAGTCCGACTGCTATTTCAGCAACCTCCCATATCTAACTCCTCACCCATTCCCAGACAGGCCAGAACATTAGATGCATAAAGGGCAGTAATGACAGACAGGTGAAAAAAGATCATTATTTGTTTTTTTGTGACAAGGTCTCACTCTGTCGCCCAGGCTACAGTTTAGTTTGATCATAGCTCACTGTAACCTCTAACTCCTGGGCTCAAACAATCTTCCCGCCTTGGCCTCCCAAACTACTGGGATTACAGGTGTGAGCCTCCACACACAGTCCCTATCTACCTTTTTTAACCTCACCTTCTAACACTCCCTTTTATGCTCCCATCACACCTGCCAAACTCATTCTCTCCCAGGGCCACCTCAAGATGCCCCACCCTCTGTATTCCACTAAATCACTAGAATTCCTCCTGTTTCCAGAATTCCCCTCATAGCAGGCCTTATAAAGACGTACCATGGAAAAACTTTGTGGTCAGAAAGTGATTCATACTTTGTGCATCAGGAGAATATTCTAACTCTCTTAACATGCTTTCTGCTTTTCCAATCTTCAGATTTAATGGTTGTTCCCAAAAATTACAGCTAGTGACTCAAAAAATACTTGAACTTCTTAAAAAAAATTGACCCAGCATCTTGCTCTGTAGCCCAGGCTGGAGTACAGTGGCACAATCGTAGCTCACTGAAGCTTTGAACTCCTGTACTCAAGGGATCCTCCCACCTCAGCCTCCTGAGTAGCTGGGACTACAGGCATGCACCACCACACCTGGCTGTTTTTTTTTTCTTTCTTTCTTTTTGTAGAGACAGCATCTTACTATGTTGCCCAGACTGGTCTTGAACTCCTGGGCTCAAGTGATCCTCCTGCCTCACAAAGTGCCAGAGTAACCAGGTGTAAGCCACAGTACCTGGCCTTGAACTTTTTTTTTTTTTGGAACTAACTTTTCAAAAACTATATTTTAGCCAGGCGCGATGAGTGGCTCAAGCCTGTAATCCCAGCACTTTGCAAGGCTGAGGCAGGTGGATCACAAGGTCAGGAGTTCGAGAACAGCTTGACCAACATGGTGAAACCCCGTCTCTACTGAAAATACAAAAATTAGCCAGGTGCAGTGGTGTGCACCTGTAATCCCAGCTTCTCAGGAGGCTGAGGCAGGAGAATCACTTGAACCCGGGAGGCAGAAGTTGCAGTGAGCCGAGATCACGCCACTGCACTCCAGTCTGGGTGACAGACGGAGACTCAGTCTCAAAACAAACAAACAAACAACAAAAAACTCCCATATTTTAAAGGTTTAAATCTTGTCATTTATGAAAGTTTTTAAAAATATTTGGTAGAGTTTTAAAATATTTATAAAGTTCCTGAATATATCTGTTAAATTTATTCAAAATTAGATGTTTGTTACTCTTGTGAAAGGCATTTTTTTTTTTTTTTTTTTTTTTAAGTTTTGGAGATACGGTCTTGCTATGTTGCCAGGCCGGTTTTGAACTCCTGGCCTCAAGCAATCCTCCAACCTCGGCCTCCCAAAGTGCTGGGATTTCAGTCATGAGTCACTGCGCCTGGCCTACATTTTCTAACATAATTTCTATTCTTATGGAGGAAAAATTTAACTTTACCTCTTCATCCAGTTCTTCAGATTAAAAAATTAGGGTAAGAAACAATCAGATGATCTCCGTTTCAGCTTACATACATAATTCTTCATTACATCCATCTCATCTGATCCCATTACCTTCTTTCATGGCTTTTTATCATTGTTAGAAGAGCCTGTGACACCTTATACTTTTCCTTCTTAGAATTTAGCACAAATAAAATTAAGTCATTATTTGAGCTTTATGAGAATAAGATCAACTCTCTTACTATTGCTTAGCATAGTGCTTGACATGAACAGGTAGGCACTCAAATGGATGTTTAATGTTTCATCATATTTTGTTTTCTTCTCAGTTTCAGCCTATTTCTGGTTAAAGTGATGAAAGCTAATTGTTACCCTTCTCAGATAACTATTACTTTATTCTTCTCTTGGGTTTCATATTTTAATTGCCAATTGTTTTTCTATCTTATCAATGTAATTATCTTAAATGAGATAAGGAAATATTTGTTTAAAGTGATTAGGCAATCACTAAATCTCTATATCAAGGGCAAAAATTGTCAAAAATAAAAAATAAAAGTAGAGAACACTTTGAGTTCTAATTTCTGTATTGATTACTAGAATTTCTAGGCCTCAACAGTTATTTAAAGGATTACAGATTGATCACAGGAACCTATTGAATGCTTATGTGAGCAGCTGAGGGCAACTCAAGCTATATAAAAAAAACTAAATTATAAGTAATTTGAAAGGCTAGAAGAGTAGAAAAAAGAAGTATTTGATATTTATGTGTTAAAAACTGTCAGTGAGGTTGAGCTCTTCTACAGAGGAAATGGGAGAATAAGCTACTGTCACTACCTTCTAGTAGGGGGCAGTTGTATGGAGAGAACACAGATAAGCCTAATTCATGGTGATGTGATAAATGAGGTCAAGTGCAGTGGCTCACGCCTGTAATCCCAGCTCTTTGGGAGGCCGAGGTGGGTGCATCACGTGAGGTCAGGTGTTCGAGACCAGCCTGGCAAACATGGTGAAACCCCATCTCTACCAAAAATACAAAAATTAGCTGGGCATGGTGGCACATGCTTGTAATCCTAGCAACTTGGGAGGCTGAGGTGGTAGGATTGCTTGAACCTAGGAGGTGGAGGCTGAAGTGAGCCAAGATCACGCTATGCCACTGCACTCCAGCCTGGGCGACAAAGCAAGACTCCATCTCAAATAAATAAATAAATAAATAAAAAACAAATAAAATAAGAGATCAAGGTGCTATGGGAATATTTAGGAGGGAACTCAATCTTGGATATCAGAGAAAGCTCCCAGGGGGTATGATATTTAAAATGTATGACTTAGAACTAGTCAGTGTTATCGAGAACACTTACTGGTTTCCTCAATTCATTTCTGTCTTATCTGCACTAATCCTATTCAATTTAATTTCTCCGTGCTCTGTGTAAACCATCAGACACAATTCATCATAGTTTCAGGGACTGAAGACTCTCAAGTAGAAAATACTGTCCTTTTCACTATCCTTTGTGGGAATATTCCTGATTATATGGTGTTATCACTCCACACCCCATACAGAAAGAACTCTGAGACAAAGATCTGAGAAAACATTGTAACAAAAGGAAACAAACTCCTGTCTCTCAAAACCAAATTCTAGATTTACCTATACTCTCATAACAATATTCTGTGTTTAAAAGGCAACAATCCACTATCCCAGTGCTGTTTTTTTTCCCCCAGCTTCATTAATCCTAGATAAATGGCACATAACTTTCCAAAATTACCCTTAAACTTAATCTAGTCTTACATTTTTACCTCATGGGAAAATGGTTATAACATAAGTGGTCCCCCAAAATACATTCTGTCCTTTCAACCTCCTTCTCCCAACCATATGAATGACCCCTACTTCTAGTACTCTCAACATCCTATTTCCCACTGAACGTGTGTATGTGTGAAATCTAAAACTCCTCGAGAAATAAAAAGTGGACAAAGACAGAGGTCTTTTTAATTAAGAGGTGAGAGACTTGGGGGCAGAGCGAGACTCCGTCTCAAAAAAAAAAAAAAAAAAAGAGGTGAGAAACTTGGGCACACACAGATCAGTTCTGCTTGATTCTCTTGAACAAAGATAGAACTGGGTGACATTCATAGCAGTGGACCTGTCATTCCTCGTGCAGAATGATTTCTGGAAGAGATTCCAGGTGGCAGCCTAAGGCCAAAGGAGGTGTCATTAGGTCTTCTCTAATCTCAGTCTACAACTCAGAGATGTGGCATGTAGGTTTTGAAGACCTGAACACCGCATTCCAGGCTGGTCCTTTTGTGCTAGATTTTCTATCAGAAGCCATCTAGAACGTCAGAGTCCGCGAAGGAATACTGGGTACTGTCCAGGGCAAACCCATCTACAAGGGTACTAATGTATGGAGCACCTACGGGAACATTTTACCATATCCCTTGAAGCGGGAAAAAAAAAAAACAAAACCATGTGACACTTGGCTTGCATACATATTCTGAAAGTCACATCCAGTCCATTTTAAGCCTCAATTTTTAAGTATTAATGCTTTTATACTCTGACTATAAAAAAATTTTGTTTTAAAAAATTTCTTAATCTAAGGTAATTTATGATACTCTTTGCTATTTTCCACAAAATTATGTGTACATAAACACAGATATGTTTTTCCCCCTAGCAAGGGGGTTAATAGCATTAAGCAGATTCTCAAAAGGATCAGCAGAAGATGCTGACATACAGCAATCATTCTTTTTCTACATGGATATTTTTGAGAGAAGCGATTTAAGGTAAGTATGCATTACCCAAAAACATATACACCAATGCAATGTAGTCAGTTAAAATTAGGATACGTATTTCTAAAAGGGCCTCCCCTTTTGTCAATTGCAAGTAGTCTCTGGGCCCAATGCAGAAGCTGATTTGTTAATATTACTGGATTCAATGACAGTGATAAAATGGAGTATACTTGGAAAATACTTTTTGTTTTGTTTTATATTTGTGTGTTCTCTTTCAATAAGCTAACCTGCACCTTCCAGCAAATTGGAGGGCTAAATAAATTTATGTAAAAAAAAAAAATCACAAAAATTATACCCTTAATGAAAATATGAAAAATAGAATGGAACCCAGATTAAACCTCTCTCCCAAAATAACGTATGTCAGCTCAAAGCAACGAAAATACTGTGGTTAGTTGAAAAAAGCTGAAATTTTGTGTAATTATGAAAGTGAAAAAAGAGCATTTTGGCTTTGAAGTTTGAGTTTTCACACCAACATTAGATTTTTAGTCTTAAATTTTAATATTTCAAGACAATTACACTCATATCTGTGATATTTAATTTCTGCCTTCCAGGCAGCTGGCTTGTCCCTTGTCATTAATATGGAAGGCAATTACAATGTCACCTTTAGCTCAGTTCTAGCTGAGGAATTCAAAAGAAAAGTCAGAAACAAGTTACTTCCCAGTAAATAAATCACCAAGGGATTTAGCTAGTCAATCAGCTCACCATCTGCGGGGGTCAGAGGGGTGGGGGAGATCTGGGGGTGTTAGCACACACAGGAGTGTACATACACACACAACAGAAACAAAGTAATACTACAATAATCAAACTATATTAATATGTTATCAAAACACTACAAACAGAACAAATGTTTCTTTTGCCTTCTATGTCTCTTCTCATTTTACTCATTCTTTCCTTATCACTATTGACTATTACCTTTCTTCAGATATTTAGCCATGCACTTACCCATGAATCCTGTCTTCTTTTTCTGTCCCAATCCCCATATCTCCATGGCTTTCCAGTTAATGAAGTATCTTAGGAAATTGAGAAACCTAGAAGTATATCTTAGGGAAAGGTCTAAAAAACTATGCTTAAAATTCTCAAAACACTGAGAAAACTCAACATATTCACATTTCTAATGTAGAATAATTTTAAAGAAAAGTTATAATAAAATCTCACATTTTATTATAATAACTAATTAATAAGTAGTAATGAATCTAAGTAGTTTCGCACATTCTTTCATTTAAATCCCAAAATCATCCTAAAATCTCATGATACTGAGGGGGATACTAAGGCCCAGAAGGTGAAACTATGCCCAATATTACACAGCTAAATAATAAATTATACAGGCAATCCACCCAAAATTTTTTCCTTTTTATTTATTGATATACCATAGTTGTATGTATTTTGGGGGGTACACGTGATATTTTAACACATGTATACAATGTGTAATGATCAAATCAGGGTAACTGGAATATCCATCACTCAAACAGTTATATTTTCTTTGTGCTGGGAACATTACAATTCTTCTGTTCTAGGTATTTTGAAATATACAATAAATATTAACTATAATTTCCTATCATATTGTTGAATGATAGAACTGGTTTCTTCTAACTGTATGTTTGTACCCACCACCCAAAATTTGAACCTCAAAAAGCAAAACACCTTCAAAATATTAAGAAAACAGAAACCAACATAAATTTTAATGGTAAATATTTAGCAATGTTAAAGAACAGGAATACACATAACTGATTCACATAGTATCCCTATAATATGATAGATGACAGGAAGCTTATAGCAAAATCTGAGGCCCAACTGTGTATGAGCCTTAGGGGCTGATTACTTTTTATACATTATCTTGACTACTTTCTCAAATTTATAATTTTACTGTCCCTGGGCTTATTATAAACCTTCTCTTCAAGTCCTATGAAGTCCAGAAGTCTTTCAATGAGTAGAACCGAGGAATCCAGTGAAAAAAAGAATAGAAAGATATTTCTAGTTTCTCAATAGTTCTCATGCTGTCACTTTTATAACTGAGCCTCATCACAAAGGATTATATAATAGATTCAAGTAATACTGCAAACAATTTTATTTTTAAAACTTAGGTCTTTGATTTTTTGATACTGTAACATCTGAAGATTAAAAAAAAGATTTACTATATACTTGAAAAAGCAATATAGTTTATGCAAAAACACGGTTGATATGTGAAAAAAGTTGTCAAGACCAAATTTTTGGCCCTGCTGACTATGAAAAGCGAGTATTTCTTGGATTCAAACTATGAACAAGTAATGAAATTTCTGCAAGGAAGACTCAAGGAAAACACGTGTCATATAGCACTTAAGGCATACATATAGAAATCAAACATTTGTGATAATACCTGAAGTAGGAATGATTTAACAAAAGATTTTCACAGAACACTTAGAGAAAAAGAAAAACTCAGATTGTTACCCCTTCCCAATCTGAGTTTTTATGTTACAGATGTTTTAAAGAACTGTAAACAAAACAACATGTATATATTATTGCCTGATTTCAAAATAATCAAAAACAATCTGTTTTACTTAAAACCAATTGTAGCAATCACTGCATCTAGTTAATAGTAGCACTTCTATTTGCTATTCCTTATAAAGAGGCAAAAACAAAAAAGAAATCACTGTTTTTGAGAACTAAAGTATTTTTCCATAAGCACAAAATAGCCAATTTAAAGATATGACATAGACAGAGACAATAAAAATTATATTGTCAAATAACAGACAAATACAAAAAAATTGAAATATGCTAGCTCAATTACCCTGAAGTTCTGCTACTGAATAGGAACTTTCAGATGCTCCAGTATATAAAACATTTTTAGGTGCTAAGCCCAGGAATAATGTCTGGAATTCTGCCAATAATATTCCTCCTGAACACAATGGCAAAGCCTGTGTGTGACACAGCAGTACACTCAACTTTTTTACAATTTCATGTTCCCCCATCTTTTGCAGCATATGAATGAGAAATAGCCTTTCTCTTGGAGGCTCTATTAATTTTTATGAAATAAACCAACACAAAATGGGTAGCAAACTGATTTAAGCAAAATTTTCATTGTTATGGTTCTATAATTAGAAAATAAAATTAGTAATTGATGAGAGCTACAGCTCAAAAAATGAAAATTACTAGATTGACCTTCATGTGGTTAGTCATATTTAACAAACTTGAGTCCTCTCTGCCTGTGTCTGCCTCTCACTCCAAACTCCCTGTCATACCCCTACCCCTTCTACACACAGCTGCTCTTCTTGAAGTGAGTGCTTTACATTGTGGAGGCCACCAAGTCCAAATAACATAACTTTATTTTGCTATAATTTTTATAACTTCTATCAAATTCAAGTTTTTGGCTGCACCTTACAAACTTGAAAATCTAAGAAATGCCAGTCTTTTAAACTTCAGCCACATATAGGTCTATGTAAAACACTTTTTTAATCTTTAAGGGCTATTTTGTAAATTTTCACCAATTATTAGAAATATTTTTAATACAAATATTTTATACATAGTATTGTTAAAAAGATCAGCAAAAGGCACAAAAGCATGGGATATATTTTGAGTTCTTTTTAAAGAAAAGAAATTTCTCTCCTTACCAGAAATGCTAACACTGATCGTTAAGACTTTCTAATGACAGGTATTTTTTGAAAAGAACAACAACAAACCCATCGTATTCCAAACTATATAGTTTGTAGAGATAACAAAGCCCTAATATTAACTCTGAGCTTATACTAACTTTACTCATCAGACATATATCACTGAGTGAATTAAAAGCCACTTAGCCATGTAAAACGAAAAAGCAAAGGAAAAACTGGTTATTAGCTCAATACGGATTGTTCGTAAAATGGGCACTATGCTAATTAGTCTGCTCTGCTTTAATTAAAAGAATCATTAGCTAAATCACATACGTAAACTTCAATTTCACAGTATTTGAGAAAGATACAAAAAGACCTTTTGTTTACTAAAACACTTTAAAACTTTCCTATAATCTGTTGAACAGACCAATTTTTCCAGATCCTGTATAAACAAATGGTAACCTATACTTTGTTCAATTATCACATATATTAGTGTAGTTTAATAAGATTTGACTATATTTGAAGTGTTAACTAAGTCAGATATATAATTATTACATTTAGGAGGTCTACTTCAATTTTAAAATACTAGCTTAACCTTGTATGTTGTCTTCAAAATCCTTTATTTTTCAGTTTTCTATATGGATGTTTAATAGAACACTACACTGACTTTGCAGTTTAATTATGACGCTTTACCTGAACTGCACAGAACTAGTTAATGGATTAAATAATTAAGAGATTGCACAATTTGAGGTAGATTTTCAGAAATGCTTTATAAAAAGATTTTAGCACACCAATTACTTAAACTATGTCAAAAATCTCACTTAGTTAAATTCTGACAATCTTTGTCAAATTCAGACACATGAATTCAATTAAAAATAAGCAGCTTATTTAAAATACATTTGTCTTAACAGCTTTAACTTAAAAAACACCTCCTGCCCCCATATACAGTTAATGCTTCTGGCTAATGCACATTCTCTTCCCTGTATTCTCATTTGTATCACATTTTTTTCCCCATTAAAGTGAGCACATTGTATTTGGTTTCTTTTCTTCCTATTCATTGTTCAGTTCAGCATTTTAATAATCTTTTCAGTACTGCTGTTCAAAGAAAACAGGCTATATGAAGCTAAAGAAAATTCTCTAAGTTCAATGGTTTTCAAAGTGAGATAATTTTCCTAGACCTATTTATTAAAAATCCATGCAAAACAAGCACCTCAACCAACTGGTAAACAGCTACAGAAAATTGGAAGCTTAAAAATAAAGCCGTTAAAAACACTTCACTACACACCTTCTCTGTGAAGCCCTTTGTTTCCACTGAAAACCATACTGGAATCCTTGTATAAAAGAAGTTGCCTTCTGGCTATCAATAGCTATACTATCAGTAACTGAGGGATCCAGATGTCTGCAGCGGTTAAAACAAATGTTCAGCGTTGGGTGCTGATTCCGCTTCCCTCCGTGCAAGGTTTTTCACAAAGGCAGCAGAGTAAGAGCGCACATAGCAACAGCACTCACAGCTGATTGGACAGAGGGTGTGCTCAACCTCCCCTGCTCACTAGGTCCACTACAGCTTCCTGTCTACTTGGCAGCACTGTCATGTTTTCTTTGCTCCTCTTAGGAACTCAGCTGTGTTTAGGCAACTTGAAAGGAAAGAACAGTAGACTGACAATGGCAAAGTATTCTAGTGTAAGCCCCTAAAATGTGTTTCTTCAGTTGCTTTTAAAACAGAGAAATTCGTGAGACAAAAATTTATTTCAGTTAGTGAAATAAATGAAACTGAAGACAAAGAAGGGTTGTGGAGGGAATCAATTACTTCACATTTAAATTAAATCAGGTCTACCAAATGAAACCCTGTGAAAATGTGTAAATAAAAAACTTTACAATAATCAGAATAAAGCATTATCCTCCATATACCTAGAACTATAAAGTATTTTACAACACTTCACAAATTCCTAGAAAAGCACAACCTGTTACATATTTAAAATGGGATAGGTCCTGAAATGGTCTCTCCTCAAATGCATGCAGTACCTTTTAAGAGGGCTAAAGAAACAGGTTACCAGACTGACTAGAAAAAGATTCAGAAAGGAAAAATTATCAGTTACTTAATAATCTCTGACAATACAAGATTTAACTAGGTCTTTATAGTAAAATGTCTCTGGATACATAGAACAATGACATTTAGCTTAAATTCATTTACTTTTTGTTATCATAAAATTACCCAGAGATATAAAAGCATAGACTTTTTTTCAGATTTCAAGTACTGGGGTTCAGTTTGCCAGTTCATACTGTCTCCACGAACTTTAATAGCAAAAACCCCTCCCCAGCTTACAAAGTTGTTTGGGAGAATCAATGAAAGTAGTAGGGGATGAACAGATGTGATGAATTATAAAAATTTCTCACTTTAGAAGTATTTCCCCTGAACGTCACATCAACTAGGATGGTGGTTTTCAAACGTTTAAAGCAATGGAACTCTATTTGCATTCTTCCTATAAAATGCATTATCAGTGGTAGCTCTAGGACTTCTATACAGGAAAGGTTTGTGGGAGTAGGCTGAGGCAGCAGCAGAAGCATGCCGTTTACTACTCAGATCTTTGTTTATCTTGAGTGTCTCGGCATTAGGGAGTGGAGGCTGATGGAAATGTTGGAGTTACTAAAGCGCCCCATGAGCACTATGAGGCTATTTTTAAGTGAGAAGCCACAAATAGCACGCAATTTCATCTCAGACCCAGAATCCACAAGATTTCTACCCCTGAAGAAGCTTCTAGGATTCCTGGAGTTCTATAGTACAGAAGAAATACAACCTGGAAGAGGTTTATTGCTTTAAAGAAATCTCATTACTTTAAAGAATCTGATCACTCGCTCCACATTTAGCCAGAGGGAGAGCTGCTAAGCCCCCTGAGAAATAACAAGACGTGTTTGGAAACACAATAAGCCTGAGGTAGGTGACTCAGAGAAAGAATGGCATGGTAGAGAGAGCAAGGATTTTGGAGGTAGGCCAACCTGTGTTCAAAACAGGAATCTGCCATTACTAACAGTGGGACCCTAAAAGATTATTACACCATTATGAGCTTCAGTTTCCTCATCTGTACAACTCCTAATCCAAGACTAGTCACAGGCCCACTGTACTTTTTCCTTAACACTTAGTTCATAGAATGTAGAAAGACTGTTTACAAAATGACTGGTTTAATGAGTCTCCTCCATCATACTGTAAGTGCTTTAAAGGTAGGTACTATGTCTACTTGTTTACCTAGCACCATGCCTCATTTATATTTTATATAATATTTGATTTGATTTCCAAATCATGGGAGGTGACTAGTACAAGTAGAACATCTTACTTGACCATCTTCATTGTTTAAATAAGGAAATTAGATCTAAAATTTACAAGTCACAACTAGAAGTTAAAGGAAATCAAATTTAAAAATTTTTTGGATTAATAAATTTATATTTCAAAATCAACCTTTTTCTATCTCCTATAATATATAATCCCAGGGTTGTTTTGGAATATTTTCTTTCAGTTATAATCCTTAAACTTTAAAATTAAAGGCTAGTGATATCATATATCTATAATATAAATCTATTGATGTCATATAAAAAAAGAATTTACAGAAAAAACATTAAATGTATTTAGTCACAACACATAATTATAAATGATAAAAGACACTCTAAATAGATGTGCCACCTTAAAAACTTAAATCCAACTGAGACAGCATTTTATTTAGTGAAATGCTCTCCTCTCTGCTGCTAGTTTTCCAATAAATTTCAGAACAGCACTTCATATATTTTTGAAAAAAGTTTGCTTTTCCCCAATTTGCTCATCTTGGTACACAAAACTAAATAATGAGTATGCTATAAAATGATGGCACATTATCTACTTTGTAAATTTCAAGACTACAAACTAAGAATCTGAATAACATGAATTTCTACACAAGTGTTAGTCCCAAATTCTCAATTCTCAATTCCCAACCATGACAAACCTCCTTCCCCCACTCCTCCAGAACCCACCTAGCATGGTTGTTAAGTATGTTCTCTAAATGGACAGTTCAGGAAACATATCATGCTCCTGCAGGGAAACAAATAGGATAGTAGATCTTTTACAAAAGTTTTAAAAACAAAACTATATATTCCAAATACAAAATGCAAAAATTTCAAATAACTATTTCAGATCATCTATGCTTTCTGTTAGCAGAAATAACTGAGATATACTGATAGTAAGATACTTTAAGAGATAATCATGCTATCTTTGAGACTTTCTAAACAAAATTATTGCAGATAGAAAAAAGAGCCCTTCAAAGGTAATGATTAAATAGCTACTACACATATACACATAAAAATAATTACTAAATATATATTATATATATATTAAATAGCCACTACCTACTGGCCCATGGGCCAGGCATGATGCTAATCCCTTTACATACTCTTCTCAGATCCTTAGGTAGTTGTTATCCCCACAGATTAAAACTGGCACAAAATCCAACCTCATGATTGGAAAGACCCCTTAAAGCAGCAAGACATAATGGAGGAGGAAAGCCACAAATTCAAGCTCTTTCCACTTACAGGATGTGTTACCAAATTATTTAACCTGCCTGAATCTATTTATTTGAAAAGTGGGAATAATCATTTCTCTAAGTGCTATAAACCACCTAGGTGAGTACTTGGGCTCTTAATTTGAAGTCTCCTCTTTCCCTTTGCAGACATCAGGTCTACATGACATAACCATATGTCTGCACACACACACATGCACACAACAAATAACAGCAATACATTAGCATACATTAGTTGTACACAGTATTAATAAAAACGGGAATGAAACAACTCTTGACCAAAGAAAGATATCTGTGATGCTGAATTATTTTTAAGTTTCTTAAATAATGTCACATCTAACAACACATGTAACAGCTGAATAACTAATTTGTAATGAAGACTAAGCAACAGTTAAAATTTAACATTAACAGTTTTGGAAAACAGAGAAATTTATGACATCATTAAATCAGTTTTTATTAAAAAACAAAATATGATGTCCAGGTCACTTCAGGGATAAATTAAACCATACATTATAGTGACTGCCATTTACATGAGATTCCCAGCAATCATACTTGCTGCAATGATCACCCACTGACCTGTATTCATTATAACAAAGTACAAATAAACCAAATGGCCAAACAGCAACCCAAATATACCGTTTTAAGAGTTAAACACAGTCTTAAAATTAAAATGCTAAAAAGTACCTAAGAGACTTAATTGAGGATCTCATCTTTCAAAAGATTTTGGGTTATGATGACCTAGATTAGTTCCAGGAGTAGTGCCTTGTTTACAAAATCTAAGATCTTGGAAAGAAGAAAATGTTCTAGCCTGTTTTTTGGCATCATTCATACTACATTGTTTAAAATGAGCTAGAACAGGGGTTATTTATAAGCTAAGCTACTAGACAAACACTTCGTCTAATAATATCTTGTAGACACATAAGTCAGATTTAATAAGAATCAAGATCATGTATTAAGAATTCACTTTTAATATCCTATATACTTTGTAAATTAATATCACCACCATTACATAAAATGTGTGCAGAGGTGCATATGGGTTTTTCTTTATGCATACTTCTTTGAAAGATATATTATGGGATGTTGTTAATCTCCTGCTATTACAAAGAATGCTATGTTTGATTCAATCTTAGATTGAAAATCAATCATACATTTTTATTATAATAAAATAACATTTTACGACAAGTTTTTCCATGAAGATAATGGATCCCATATTTACCTGTCCCTTTGACAACTGCAACTTTGTGAAATAATATTTTGTAGATGAAGAAACTGGATCATAGAAATTGAGGTAGGTCACCTTGTAAGAATCACCTACTCTAGGTTTAATTCCAAGTGCTGTGGTTTTTTTCCACAATTACCTATTACTGATACATGTCATTATCTCTGCTAACAGAGACAAACAGTCATACAAATGACTGATTCTGCAGTTTAAATTCTGGAGACTGTTAACAGAAATCTGGTTGAGTGAAAAAGCTGTATGTGTATTCAGTCAATCTTGTGTAGCTTAAGGAGACTCAATCATTAAGTCCCCAAAGCTTTAATAGTTTGCTTTGCATTTAACATTTTTAAAAATCTGCTTATTTGAAACTATTTTACGTTGGTTTGCTTCCAAGTGATATGACTAAACTCTTTTGGCTACCTCAAACTCTAGCATGTCTAAAACTGAATTAGTTTTCCTCTGAACAAGAGTCACCATTATTGTCAGTGACATCCTCCCAATTCCCTAAGCTAACAAACTTTGGAGAGAACCTACTCATTGACTGTGTGTTTAGTAAGTGCCTGGCACAACCACTTCACTCAGGTTATGTCATTCTAACAAAGTTATAAAACGGTGTAAAATACTATACCAGTTTTAATCAATCTAATGGCAACTCAGAGTAAGTTGGCAACTTAAGCTTACACAGAAAAGGTAACAAAATCAAATCTTGAACACTTTTAGTTCTAAGTGCTAAAACAATCTGTAGAATTAATGTGCTATAAAATTAATATAAGGGGTTGAGACTACCATTTTCTTTTTAAATAAAGTAGAAAAAAGAAAAAAATCAGTCATCATTGCTCATGGCAAGATTGGTAAATAACTTGCTTTTGGGCAGGGGTCGATACGGATGTTGTTATGGGGCAGCAATGTGAAATGTCTAATTGTGGATTGCAGTCAAAAAAATGCTAAGGCCACTGCTCCATCTGACACTGTCTCTCAGTTACTACCATCCCTCCCACTGTCTCCAAATAGATACTGGTTTTTACCATATCATATTCAACAAACATGGACTTTGGAAGCACAACAGCTGAAATTAGGTAGAACTGTACTAAATAGAGTTGGAGAAAATAGTCACGAGAGACTTACAGCCAAAATTCACATGTATCACAGGCTGTCACCACTCAATTCTACAGACCCTCTTTTCCTAGAGGTGACACTACTAAAGACACAGATGTTCAGAGATCCCTAACGATTCACAATGTACAAATGCTGTAACTACCAAATATAGCTTTCTGTGTAGAGGGAAACCATAGTTGTCTTTTCCCTTATATAAATGCTAGAGTCAACCTTTCTATGAGAGCTCTCCATTTTCAATGCAATTTCAGTTTATAAAGTACTTATTTGAATACCTCAATAGTTTTTACCATTTTAGACCAAGAAGATTTTAACTGCAGCACCTGAGAGAGGAAACAACAGTAAGACCTCATAAACTGAGCTCCTCAATTGAAGCTTGCACTTCCTGGGAATAATTTTTCATTCTTCACTCACAAAAACAAAACAAACCATCAAACATACATGCCCCCTCCCATTCAAACTCAAAATATTGGAGACCACCACAAATAGAAAGGGATAGTGGAGGTCAGGCATGGTGGTTCATGCTCGTAATTCCAGACTTTAGGAGGCTGAGACAGGAGGACTGCTTGAGGATAGAGTTTAAGACCAGGCCGGGCAACAGTAAGACCTCGTTTCTAAAAAAAAAAAAAAAAAAAAAAAAAAAAAAAAATTAAAAATCAGCTGGGCATGGTGGTGCACACTGTAGTCCCAGCTTCTCAGGGACTGAGGCAGGAGGATTGCTTGAGCTCAGGAATTGGAGGTTGCAGTGAGCCACAATCAAGCCACTGTACTCCAGCCTGGGCAACAGAGCAAGAACCTGTATCAATAAACAAAAAAAGAAAGGGATAGTAGAGTGTACAATTTCTGTAAGTTTGTACAGGCCATCTGATACTCTCTTATTCCTCTGGGCCAGCTCCTCTACCCCCAAGTCCCACCTCTTCTAAAACATCACAGGGTAATCTCAGCTTCTGATTCACCTGTTGCACCAGGAAGAAAGGACTTTGTTTTTTGTTTTGTTTTGTTTTGTTTTTCAAACTACAAGTTTCTGAGGGCAGAGGCCATGTTAGTTCTTGCTCATCACAGTACTTTCAGCACATACGCCAGGCACATTGAAAGTGCTCGGTGAATACTTGTTTCAGTGAACAAGAGAGGGGGAATGGTCCAAATGTCTAAGGTTTTACTATTTCTAACAGTTAAATTCTAAAGTGTTGTCATATTTAACCAATAAGACTATATAATCACAACTATATTGCAGAAGGAAATATTCATAAGAATTCATATCGCTTTCAAAAAGAACATTTTGTCAAAATATGGGTGTTGGGAGAAACATTTTAGAAATAGAGCATTTCTAAAACAAAATCCAAGTGTTTTGTACTAAATCAAAACAAGCATCCCATGTTGTCAATCCCTTGATTTCATACAAGTGCCCATGTAAATTACAGAATATTAGATGCAATATCCTACAAAACACAGCTGGGGCAAATCAGCTATTTTAACCTATATTTAAGCTATCTAAGTACAGAATGAAATACCAGTTAATGAAAGACAAGATTTGAGTGCACTAGCAGAACAGTAAAATGACCATTACGGTTATCATAAAATTCATTGTCCACTGAGGTGGGAGGTTTGCTTGAGGCCAGGAGTTCAAGACCATCCTGGCCAACACAGAAAGACCTTGTCTCTAAAAAGAAAAAAAAAGTATTAAAAAAATTGAAGAATAAAATTCATGATCCAAACAGTGGTAACACATTTAGAGTGAAAGGAGACCATTATGAAATCGGATTGGACACAGGGACAACAGGCATAAACCAGGACCATCCTATGTAGCATTTAACCCAGCCCATTAAAATAGTTTGAACTTAATGGTACAGTTAGAGATATAAAACGGTTAAATATGTTAAATTTTTTAAGCGTGAATTTTGTATTTCATGAAACTAACTGATAAAAGCCCAAACATAAAATTATGGTATCTTAGAACTTACATAGTTGTTAAGTAAGCAATAGGCACTTAATTTTTTTATCAAGCATCTAATAAATACTAATTCTGTGTCAACCTGTGACAGGTGTGAGGAAAACAGCTGGGAAGAAGTCAGATGTCATCACTCCCTTGAAGAACAATTATTCTAGTGAAGGAGACAGTATAAACTGAAGAAATGAGGGAAGCACAAACTATCATATAGTGGCTGGCCTTCTTGCAGTTCCTAAAGCATGCCAGACTCTTTCTAAATTCAGGACCTTTGCACATATACCTTTGGCCTGGGATGTTCTTCCCCCTTACACAACTGGTGCCTTCTCATCCTTTGCTCATTTTCTCAGGGGCCTTACCTAACCATTCTAACCAAAGAGGACTTCTCCTTGCTCTCACTTAGCCACTCTCTTAGCCTTTGTATATTTCCTTCAGCGCACTTGGAATGTGTTTATCTTACATATTGAAGAGATGCTAATTTATTAACAATGATAGGCAAATTTATTGAGTATTTATTCAGAATCAAATACTATTTTGTTTTGTTTTGTTTTGTTTTTTTGAGACGGAGTTTTCTTTTGTTGCCCAGGCTGGAATGCAATGGCTCGATCTCGGTTCATTGCAACCTCCACCTCCTGGGTTCAAGCAATTCTCCTGCCTCAGCCTCCCAAGTAGCTGGGATGACAAGCATGGGCCACCACGCCCGGCTAATTTTTTTGTATTTTTAGTAGAAATGGGGTTTCTCCTTGTTGGTAAGGCTGGTCTCGAACTCCCGACCTCAGGTGATCCGCCCGCCTCGGCCTCCCAAAGTGCTGGGAAAACAGGCATGAGCCACCGTGCCTGGCTCAAATACTATTTTCTAAGCACCTTATATGGACTATCTCATTTCCTCATTACAATAGCCCTTTAAGTAGGTACTATCACTAGCCTCATTTTTTATACATTGAAACTAAAGAAAAAATATTGTCCTCTATATTTCTAAATAATTAGTTTGTACTATTTCCTGATTTTTAAATTTGACAATTATTTCTAATTTCTTATTTCTTTATATCCATATCTTTCTTAGCTTCCTAGTTTCAAGAATGAAACGTCTTATTCACTTTGAGTCTACTTATTACCATTCGACTTACTTCTAAGAGTATGCATGTATTACTTTGAGAACAATGTCAAAATATAATCACCTAGTCTGTTCCTTTCCAGTTTCCTGATAAAAGCCAGATGATCATTATTTCATTTCTGGTGCCAGAACCTAAAGGCAACTGTGCTCTGCTAGAGGCTAGAAGTAATACCAAATACAGAAAATACTAAAGCAACTAGCAGAGAATTTGAGTTTTACTTTTTTAGTTGGATAGGTTGCTTTTCTCCAGGTCTTATGTTTTCTCAACTGTAAAAATGAAAGAAACTCACACACTTTAAGGATCTTTCCAACTGTGGTTTCTAGTGACAGAGTGATTTTGTGAGTAATTTCAGAATAACAAAATTATTTTCACATCCTGAACTTTTAAAAGTGGATTTAATATGTACCACTATGTAACCTGAATTTTGTTGTTGTTGTTAGCAACTTAGAGTACCCTGGTAAATACCTAAATTCTGCACCATAAGCTACTACAAAAGGTACAGGCCAGGGTTAGACTACAACCTCCTGAACCACAGAAGTGTGGCTGCAGAACCTGCATTCAATCAACACAATAACTACTCAGAGGCATAGGGATGTTCTTTACCTCAATTTCTGAAAAGTTAGTATGCCAACTTAATGACACACATGCTCAGAGAAACAATATTTAAGAAAGGAGTTATGCCATCAGAAACCTTACAAGCCAGGCCAAAAAAAAAAAAAAAAGTAATGAATGATCAAACCTTAGACCTAGAAGGAACCTCCAAAATGATCGAATCTAATCTCTTATCAGATGAGGCAACTGGTGGTCAAAGAGGTTGGTGATTATTCACACAGATAGTGGCAAACTAAGACCAGGAAACTGAGATTGCTTCTTAGTGCTCTGTCTACCACAATATACTGAACAAACCTCACTCTTACGATCACCATTTTTTTTTTTAAAGCTTTAGCGTGAAAGTGTTTATCTGGTTGGGGAGAGAAGAAGATACATCTCTACTCCTGACACAGCTAGGAAAGCTTATCAGTATCATGGGGACTTCCTTCATTCTCAGACCTTACATGAAGCTGAAGGGTATGAAAGCCTCTAATAGAATTCAAACTTCTGCCAGCAATTATCTGGAATGAGAAATGGAATCTCCAGTTTTACTCTGTATTTTTCTTCCATTTGTTATAACACACAGCTATTTTAAAATAAATAGTGCAGCTTACTACTCTGACAAAGAGTATTATAAAACAATAGACATAGTATTGTTAGTATTGTGTACCATGTTAACATTCCCAAGAATTTTTGTAAAATAAAACACAAATCCTTCATATATTATAAACAAAGAATGGTGGCAAAGGGAAAAATAAATGGAGAAGAAAAAGATTTAGCTAACAGTAGATGCGTGTTAGGTATTTTTTATAACAGCAGGCCATAATGTAATTTTGAGAGCTAAAAACTGATTTTAAGACTGTCTGATACTAGCAAATGAATGAGGCTCAAACGCCTTATAGCTTAATATTCAAAACTCTAATCTCTCCCTATTCCAAAGCAACCCTTCCCATTCACATTAGTCTATCTGTCATCCGTTAAACATTGGAATTCTATCTTCACACCTTAACTCATTCCCTCTGATCAGAATGTCCTTCCTTCCATTCCCTTCCCTGCCCCAATCTCTAAATTTTTATCTATCCAAATCATACCAGTTTTTAAAGGATCAACTCAGCTGCTGTCTCTGCTAAGACAGTCCCAGCCCTAAATTAACTTCTCCAACTGGAATTAATCATTCCCTATGACCTTTGATAAACATTACTTTTATCATTCATTCAGTTCTCAAATGTCCTGCATTATACTTATCTTCTTTCTTGGATTTACATTTTCTATAGGGCAGACAATATAATACATATCTCAGAGGTCATACCACAGAATGGTTCATCAATAAATACTACTGAATGAAAAGAAAAAATTTAGCCCAATGATCATGTGCACAAAACCATCACTTTTTTCAGATTACCTAATTGTTGCAAGATAAACTAAAAATAAGAGTTGTACATATTGTTAAGACGACACATATTACATTAATTTAACTATTTAATCAAAACTTTTTTTTTTGAGACTAGGTTTCACTCTGTTGCCCAGGCTAGAGTGCAATGGCTTTATCATAGCTCACTACAGCCTCAAATCCTCAGCTCAAGTGATCCTCCCATCTCAGCATCCCAAGAGCTGGGACTATAGGCGTGCACTAACAAGCTCAGCTAATTTTTATTTTTAAGTTTTTTTTGTAGAGATGGGGTCTCCCTATGTCATACAGGTTCGTCTTGAGCTCCTAGGCTCAAGCAATCCTCCCACCTCGGTAACCAAAACTTTCCTTAGTGAGATATCAAAGAAGTTGAGAAATATTATAGCTGAAATAGACACACATATCTACGTAAAATGAATGCCACAAAAATTCAAATTCATTGCACAGCAAATTTGAATTCTATCCATCCAGAGCAGGCATAAGTTTCTCTTTTTATCCAAAATTAGAGTAAGCTGAAACACTGTTGAATCAACAAAGGAAATCGATGCCAGAGTTTAACTTCACAGAAGGCTACTCTGTCTTGTGCTCAGTCCTTACTAAAGTAGGAAACCATGGATTGACAACATCTGCAGTTGAGCACAACTGTCATGACAGCAAATTCTCATATAATTACACAGCACTAAAGACTTTAGACATTATCCCCCCCAGACTTTCTAGATGTAAGTACTACTGTTAGTAAACTTTATTATAGTTACAGTTCTAGAATCCTAGTTGGAAAAAGTAGATTTAGGGGATACTGGCCCTGTATCCTCAGCATGACAACTTGTTTTAATAGAAAGCTGGCGCCCACCTTGTGCCCAGGCACTGAGCTGGATGCTAACATGTACTATTTCTTTCAATCCTCACAGAAACCTTGAGAAAAGAATTGCTATTCCCATTTTTACAGATTTCCGGGCAATTAAGACATAGAGAGTTTAACTTTCCTAAACTCACCCAGCTAGTAAGTAATGATGCTGATGTTTGAACAATGAGTTGTCCAGCTCCAAACCCATGTTCTTTCCACTGCCCTAACGGCCAACAACAATTCCTGAAAGTCAAATCAAGAATACCATCTAGAGTGTGGGCATGGTGGCTCACGCCTGTAATCTCAGCACTTGGGGAAGCTGAGGCAGGAAGACTGCTCAAGGACAGGAGTTCCAGACCTCGGCAACATAACAAGACCTGTCTCTACAAAAAATTTAAAAGTTACCTGGGCAGGATGGTGTGCGCCTGTAGTTTTAGTTGCCTGGGAGGCTGAGGTGGAAGGATTACTTGAGCCCAGGAGTTCAAGGGTGTGGTGACCTATGATCATGCCACTGCACTGCAGCTCGGGCAACAGAGTGAAACCCTATCTCTGGGTGGGGGAGCGGGGTGCAGGGGAAGGAATACCAGCCAGAAATTGACCAAAAGAAAAATCTATTACATGTTCTCACTTGTAAGCGGGAGTAAACACTGAGTATACATGGACATAAAAGTGGGAACAATAGACACTGGGGACTACAAGGGGAACGGAGGGAGGCAGGTGCAGACTGAAAAACTACCTGTGGGTACTATGCTCACCATCTGGGTGATGGGATCATCTGTATCCCAAAACCCAAGCATCCCAAAATACACTCATGTAATGAATCTCCACATGTACCCCCTGAATCTAAAATAAAAGTTGAAATTATGGGGGTGAGGGGAGACTGAAGATTTCAGTTAGAATTTAGGTTGGGCATATAATGTTGGAGAATGAAAAGATGTCTACTATTTGTACGTGAAGGAAAACAAGATACAAATCAGATAGTAATTAGCCATTTTCTTTCAAGAATATCTGTAAGAATGTGAAATCAAATTTAGAATCGTTTGTGTGAGTTTTGCTCATACATTAAAGCTAACAAGAGTGTCAGGTAGGGGAAAAACTATTTTTATTCTCATATACTGTTGGTGACCAAAAATTGGCATTTTTTTACCATAATCAAAAAGTGTGATTTTATAATAATCAAAAAACGTTTGTATATACTTTGATCAAGTAATTCTACTTTTAGAACTTTATCTGGAAAAAATAAGGAAATACACCAGGATTTAAAACAGGAATGTTCGTTACAGTGCTGTTTGTATTTGCCAAAACTTGGAGCTTAAGTATCCAACAAAAAGATTGTACACATGAAAATGGTTAGGATGATAAATTTTATGTTATCTACATTTTACCACAGTTAAAAATTAAAACATTAAGAAGTATAAATCGGCCAAATAACACAGGCATGCAAAAGTTAGCTATACAACCATTAAAGATACCATCATGGAAGAATAATGACATGAAAATACACAAATTATATTAGGTAAAAAATAGTTTGCTAAATAGTATATATGGTTTGATTAAAAAATATATTATTAATATGTACATACATTTATAGACTAGAAGGAGACACACACTCACACCCCCAAAATGTGAACTGTCTAATCACAGAATAGGAGCATTACTATTATTTTCTCCCTTTCTTTTAGCTTATCTTTATTTTGTACTTCTTTGACAGACTCATATTACTAGTGTAATTTTTAAGAGGATAGAAGATTGAAGGATGTTAATGTCTTAGTTTAGGGAACCAATATATCTGAGGCCATGATTCCTCAAACCACAAACACTACACTAGCAAGAGACATTGCCAAAGGAGTCAAGAATTTTTCTAGTTGCCACCCAGACTCACACACAGTACCCTGATGACTTATTCATCTGTATGTTTCCAGAACCTCGCACAATAGCTGATATGTAAACATAAATGCTTAGAGAATGAACAGCTGCTTATATTTACATAGCACTCTATCTTGTATACAGGGAGTTCATGTATATCATCTCATTTGATCCCCCAACAACCTTGTGAAGTGGGCATAAACATTCCCATTTAGAAGCAAAAAACTGACAGAGGAGAATTAGATCTTAGGGTTACTAAACTAACACATCTCAGAAAAGAGAATGCATAAAGTTGTCAAGTAATAAGTTTTATGCTATACCACAAAGATATTAAAATGCATGCAAGTGTTCATTCAACAGTCAACATTTATTGAAGAGCCTCTAAATGCCAGGTACCTGTCTGTGTATAGGGAAATGCAGCAGTGAACAAATGCCACTAAATCCCTTCCCTGCCCTCATGAAGCTTATATTCCTGTTGGGGAGAGGGGAAAAGAAACACAGAACATCAGGTTAAACAATGTTAAGGACTATGAGGAAGAGTAATGAAGAGTAAAGGGAGAATAAATTAGCTGTACTCTTCGAAGGATGGTCTGAGAAGGCTTCCTTGATGGCAGAAAGTCAAGTTAAAAAAAAAAAAAAAAGGAGCCATGAGACTTATATTCTGAGAGAAGACATCAAATATAAAGGCCCCAAGGTGTCAAATGTGCTTGTAGTGACTAAAGAATAACAAGACCAATATGGCTAGACTGCAGGGAACCTTGGAAATCACTAGGAAATGAGGTCAGTCAGCCTGAGACTTTAGGTTTAAAAATATAATTCTTTAATGTGTTATCGATGAATAAAATCTGGAATTTCAACAACATTCACTTTTCTCTTTAATCCATTTTGTACAAATAATATTTAAAAGCTAGAGGAAAAATCTACTAAAATATTACTTAGCTGTTCTATTTACATGATCTAATTTTTAATCATATTCTTATGGTGTACTCCAAAACTTTTGTAAATGTTTTCTAACATCAGGGTCTAACTCAATTTCTGTAAAAGGAAGCAATGCACAACTTTAAAAGGCAGTATGACTAAAGATATTATTGGAACAACAAGGTAAACATGAGTATAAACTATACATTAGATATCATTATTATGTAAGTATTAGATTTCTTGAATGTAGTAACTGTATTGCAGGTATACAGAAGAATACTTTTATTTTTAGAAGACATGCAGTGGTGTGGTGGTAAATGTTTAACAACTGGCTCAGAAAGGAAAAAAGGCCTTGGTTTGTAGCACTGCCAATTTCCATGGTATAAATACCGTTACCATGGCTGATTTCAAGTAACCAACTAGGTGTAGAGTTGAAATGAAATGTACACAATCAGCTCTTGCAAGTCAGTACCTGCCAGCTCTAGCATACTGCTGGATACATGTAGTATGTGGGGCTGAAGTGTCAAGATGTCTGCAACTTATACGAGTGGCCAACAGGTATATGAAGATATGTTCAACATTACTAATAATCAGAGAAATGCAAATCAAAACCACAACGAGATACAACCTTACTCAGGTTAGAACGGCTGGAGACAAAAGAAAACAAATGTTGGCAAGGATGTGGAGAAAAGGGGAACAGTTACACATGGTTGAGACTGTAAGTTATTACAGCCATTACGGAAAACAGTACAGAGGTTCCTCAACATATCAGAGATAGAACTACCATATCGTCCAGCAATTCCACTACTGGGCATATATATCCAAAGGAAATGAAATCAGCATGTTGAAGAGTTATCTGTACTCCCATGTTTACTGCAGTACTACTCACAATAGCCAACATATGGAATCAATCTCTGTCCATAAAGAAAATGTGGTACACACACACGTGCATACACATAATGGAATACTATAGAGCCACAAAAGGAATAAAATACTGTCATTTGCAACAACATAAATGAACCTGGAGGACATCGTGTTCAGTGAAATCAGCCAGACACAGAAAGACAAATACTGCATGATCTCACTTATGTGGAATCTTAAAAAAAGCTGTTATCATAGAAGCAGCGAGTAGAACAGTGGTTTCCAGAAACTGGGGAAGGCGAAGGAGAGAATAGAGAGAGGATGATCAACAGATACAAAGTTACAATTAGATAGGAGGAATAAATTCTGGTGTTCTACTGCATAGTAGGATGACTAAGGATAACCCTAAATTATTGTATATTACAAAATAGCTAGAAGAGGCTTTTGAATATTCCCACCACAAGGAAATGATAAATGTATGAGGTGAGAGATATGCTGAATACCCTGATTTAATTATTACACAACACATATATGTACTGGAACATCATATTGGACCTCATAAATATATACAATTGCAATGTGTCAACTGAAAAAAGTAGCAGTTTGAAATAATAAAAAGGCTTTGCATTAAAAATAGAAAAAATAGACAACAAAACTCCATGTCTATCCATCCCACCCACCTATCTCACCTACTTATATGGAGATACAACAAAAGTTGTAAGATGTTAACAATTAATCTATGAAAAGCTAAATGGATGTTAATCGTAGTATTTCAACTCCTCAGTGGGTTTGAAATTTTTAATTATAATAATGGTACAGCAAGCAAAGTATGGTAACTTAGAGAAATCCTATGGTCAGTTCTTTTATAAAATGAATAATAATTTTTTGTATATCAGCATCCTTCTGTCAAACATACCAAATATGATATAGACCTTTAAAGTTATTTTAAGACCAAAACAAACAAAAAGAAGTTTGTGAATATCAAGGGCTAAAATTGTACATTCTCTTACTGTTAAAAATTTAAGTAGAAATGGCCAACTAGATAATGATCTCTCTCACAAACCATGATCTCTCTTCACAAAAGAAAATTGCTAATGTGATGGAAAATGTAAATGCATTTTCTAGATGTTAGGATAAAGTTTTATAAATAGCCTAATTTCAGATACTGATGCTAAATTAATTCCATTCAGGAATATACATTTGGTTGAGTGGGAAACCAAAATATGAAAACTTTAAATATTAATTTGTTTATTCCCAAATACAGATTGGTCATGTTCCCAAAAGGGATATGTTTAAGTTTGACCATTATTTAGGCTTATATATTACTGACAAGCAACATAAGTTATGATTAGATTCCCGGAAGAGTCTACCAAAGGTTTCTTAACCTATAATGGCCATCTTGCAGCATCATGGAACAAATCTAAATTCTGGGTCACAGAAGCAGAAGGGCCATGCTCCAAGCACTGTATCGATCCTAGGTAATACTCTGAAATAAAGAAAAAAGCAATTTTGGGCAGCATCTCACCACTCTGTATTTTCCATCAGCCTCTTTCTAGTTCCCACCTCTGCCTCACTCTATGCCCTAATGCTGCTCTAAACTGTTCATTATGGTCTACTATCACCCAGAAACAGTGGGTTGTGTTCCAAATTACCTACTTTCCCTCTCCCATTGCATTTGCATTAAAGATTGGGTAGTTCAATGCTGGTTTTGATTTTTTTCTATGTGGTTGTATATTTCAGAAGACAAAGTTGACAATGACATAATAAGTGTCCATTGATCTTTTATGCTTGTTACAACTAGTTTTCAAAACGGAGTTCTGAAACACTCATTTCCTCAGTGCAGCTGTTCCAAGTTGTGTATTCTTGTTAGCAGAGGAAACCACTTAGCAATCCCTACCCAGTGCTAGGCATATGTTAAGTGCCAAACCATATGTTCTCAGTTTACCTTTCCCACAAGGCTTAAGGTTGATGATATTAGAGCAAAAACACAAAACCGTTGTTCAGAAAGGCTGTGTAATTTTTTCAAGGTCATTTGGCTAGTAAGTGCCGAAGTTAGAATTTCAATCTAAATTCGATCCTAAAAGCTTAGTGTCTTAACTTTTCTTGCATTATAGTAGGTTGCTAAAAGGAAACCATTTAAACTAAAATATGACCATCATTTCAACCATCCTTGAAAAATGTATAACTAAGTATACATTTATTAATCCAAGTGATCTCTAGTTTGGTATAATTTCTGTCAGGATAGCAAGAGGAAACTAAAAGTTATACAACTAAGATGCAGCTGGCTGTGTTTGGGAAGACCTGGCCCTTTGCTCATCTATACAAATAATCCTGCCCACAGAGTAAATTAGTCCACATTTATATAGCATTTCACGGCTTACTATGTTCTCTGACACATTATCTTAGTTGAAGCTCTGAAGCAACACCCTTGGCCAGCTACATCTTCCAGATAAGAAAACAGGTTTGGGACTTAGTCCAAGAATGGGTCCCAAATCTAAACCATAAATCCTTTGAGTTTTTTTTCCTATTACTCTATCCGACTTGTACTTTCTTATACTCATAAACCTGAGGTTTACTAATTTGAACATACAGACATTCTCCCTCTCTCTCAGAAACAGCAACAGGAGCAAATTCAGCACAGGGGGTGGACGTCAGAGAGCTTCTAGCAAATGTTTGTGCATGAATCATCTGTTAGTCAGATGTATATAAACTGGAAACCATTGTCACCAAACGGCTTTTGCCTACTTTGAAGATATTTTATAGTGTTTTAATTCCATAAGATATGATTAATTGAGAAATATAATCTTTATCTTATTTTTTTTTTTGAGACTGTCTTGCTCTGTCGCCCAGGCTGGAGTGCAGGGGCGCGATCTCAGCTCACAGCAAGCTCCGCCTCCCAAGTTCACTCCATTCTCCTGCCTCAGCCTCCTGAGTAGCTGAGACTACAGGTGCCCGCCACCACACCTGGCTAATTTTTATTTTTATTTTTAGTAGAGATGGGGTTTCACCGTGTTAGCCAGGATAATCTCGATCTCCTGACCTCATGATCCACCCTGCCTCGGCTTCCCAAAGTGCTAGGATTACAGGCATGAGCCACCGCGCCTGGCGAAATATAACCCTTATTTAAGTAAGTTATGGACAGTATCCTTCAATGTATTTCCAAAAAATTTTATATAAAATTGTGATAAGAACCTAACAGTCATTAATTCAAACCAATCCCTAAATTGGTAGAATTTCAGCTGGTATCAGTAAAACAATCAAAGATTGCTACCCAGCTGCTCCTATTCCTATCTGCTCCACAAACACTGAGACATACAAGTCTTCTTTCATTTAATAAATATGTATTAAACACCTATGCACCTACCATGTACAAGTCTGCTTACTAAATGATGGGAATACAAGTGTGAATAAGAGACAAGGTTTCTGGACTCACAAAACTTAAAATCTAGCTGTAGAGACAGACAATAAACAAAAGAAATTACAAAATGTTGTCAATGCTATGAAGGAAATACAGGCTGCTCAGACACAGAATAACAAGGGATATCTCATTTAATTAATGACAGCAATTAACATTCACTGAGCACTTTAGATAGGGTAGTGACAGAAAACCTCTCTGAAAAAATGACAGTTAAGTTCTATAACAAAAGAATGACATGGAGCCGCCAATGTGATGACTGGGGAGAAAGGCTTTTTAGGCAGCAGGAATTGCGCATACAAGATCCTGAGTGGTATTTAAAAACCTAAAAGGCAGTTAGTGGGGCTGGATATGGTAAACAAGGGGAAGAGACGAGTATCTTTTACATGGAAAGGGAAATATGAAAAAGCTCAACTCAAATTATTACCAGGAATTGTGGTATTACACATGGGCTCTTAGTCTATTATTTTTTATTATCTACTGGCATTTTTTTTTACCTATTCCATCCTGTTTTACATAAGCAAGAGTCTGGGCCAGGTGCAATGCCTCACACCTGTAATCCCAGCACTTTGAGAGGCCGAGGCAGGAGGATTGCTTGAGCCCATGAGAGTGAGAACAGCCTGGGCAACATAGTGAGATCCCATCTCTCAAAAAAAAAAAAAAATAAATAAATAATAAGACAATTAGCCAGGCATAGTGGCGTGCACCTGTAGTCCCAGCTACTCTGGAGGTTTAAGCAGGATGATCTCTTGATCTCAGGAGTTGGAGGCTACAGTGAATTATGATTGCACCACTGTACTCCAGTCTGAGTGACAGAGTAAGACCCTGCCTCATGAAAAAGAAAAAGTCTTACGTGAAGAGCTATTCTGATTTTTCACCTATTTGAGCAAAGACTATTAACAAATTGACTTTGGTTCACCTACTAAGAAGTACTGTTTCCAAGTACTACAATTTTGTCCTTTTCATTATCGAAAAAAAAAATCAGTATTATTAGTCTGAGTTTAATATTTCCAGTTTTTAAAATCCCCAGCCTCAAAAAGGGTGAAAACATTTTCATAATTAGATCCAAAGGTGAGAAAGGCAAAAGAATAAATATAAATATTCTTTAAGAACTAATTTTTTTCCTACATTTGTTCACAATGCAGAATGCTCAGACTCCATGGGTTTCTTCAGTTCTTGAAGAGAAAATCAATTTTTAAGTCATTCTCCTTATATACACATTTGCCTCTCAGTTCTGCCTTCCAATTATTTTTTTTTCTCATTCTTCAAAGAAATGACAGAGTTTAGTCCACTGAATCATCTCCTTCTTACTGGATGACAGGCAAAAACATAGACGGGGTATTTCTATGTCAACCCCTTTAGTATCTGAATCTCAGAAGTTGTATCAAGCCAGTGATTATTTGACAGCTACTAATGTCAGGACTCATCAACATAAATGGATGAAAGACCAACAGTAGCCAGCTTTTAACTTGAGATCACAGTGAATATACAAAACATGCAGCTGAATTAGCCCCCTTCTTTTGTCTTCCTCAGCTTTCACTAACTGACTGGCTTCTTCTTTAGAAAATGTCCAGAAATAATAGTTTATATTTGAATGCTAAGTGTCAGCCACTGTCTTAAGCACATTACACACATGAATTTAATCCTCAAAATAACCATGAGCTGAGGTACTATTACTTTCCCTATTGTAAAGATAAAAACTGAGGCAGAGAGGATACGCAGCTTTCCAAGATCACAATACTTACCAAATACCTGTTTTGAGTTTTCCTCAAGTATTTTTAAACCACTTTGGTCCCAAAATCTTATGGTATTTTAACATTAGTTACTGCTACCAGTCAGGGAGCTTAAGAGCATATACTCAAGTTCACTTCACATTTGAGCATGCCCTTTTATTAGCTGTGTAACCTTGGGTAAATTACCAGACTTCTCTCTGTGACTCAGTTTCATTTATCCATAAAACAGAGATGACAACAGCATCTATTTCCTTGAGTATCTGTGAGGATTAAATGAGTTATATATGTGAAGTACTTAAGACAGTGCCTGGCACATAGTATGAACAAGTATTAGCTATTGTTATTCATACTATCACCACCACCTCTACCTGGGAATTTAGCAAAAGGCTGCTTTATTTAATCTAGTCAATATTTCTTCTCCAACATCTGCCATTTCTTTTGTTTGACTTACATCAATTAACAATGAACTATTCTTAGCAAGCAATGCACCTAATTGCTTTGCTACATTTTTCTAGTCCTTAACACTTCTTTCCTCCTATTTCACCTGCCTAGGAGTGAATTGTTTGAGGTTAACAGAGTTGGCATTATGGTACAGTTAAGTTCATAAACCACTGGAATTCTAAGGCTAATGTCTAAATTTGTAATATAGCCAAGATGGAGGAAAAAACTAAGCACTTCTCTCTTTTAACCTCAAAAACAAAAACCCCAAAATTAGTCTGGTGTTTTGTTTGTGGAACACATTTTGTACTAATAGTTTTAACTTAAAGATCAACAGCCTACAATGTTTTTGAATATGAATTTTAACAGTAGATTTAAATTACTAATTTATTGATGATTTATTTTATAGGTCTTAATCTTTCATAGTGGTTTTGATAAGCTCAGATATCAAAAATACAAAATTAGAAATACATTTACAACATAACCTAATATGTTTTTAATTACTTCTACACTAAGACCACATTTATTTTTAAACAGAGATAGGGTCTTGTTATGTTGCTCAGGTTGGTCTCGAACTCAAAGTGGTCTCGGTCTCAAGTTCAAGCAATCAACCTGCCTCAGCCTCCCAAAGTGCTGGGAATTACAGGCATGAGTCACCGCAACAGGCCACGGACCACACTT
Source organism: Rhinopithecus roxellana (assembly GCF_007565055.1). Lineage (NCBI taxonomy): Eukaryota > Metazoa > Chordata > Mammalia > Primates > Cercopithecidae > Rhinopithecus > Rhinopithecus roxellana. The sequence continues at coordinate 39,839,488 of NC_044553.1, forward strand.
TAGACTTCTCTTGAAACACCAGGTATTCAGTATACACACAGATCTAGAACCAGGTCCAAACTTGTACATCCTTGAGTCAAAGGTGGAATAACATTAAATTTTCCAGCTGCCCAGCTCTAGTCAGCTGTTAACATCACTTAAAAATCTAATTATTCCAGAAAGCTTAGTCCACCCATGTCATCCTCGACATATAGAAGTCATAATTGTAATAGCAAATGACAATATAAAGAAACACATTATACATATACTGCAAGTATCCTTCTGTAGCTTTTATATTTTCTTAGATAACTATATATTAAAAAATTATTAATCTGCTCAAGTCTTAGCAGGTTGAACACTATGAATGCAAAACAAAACAAAATAGCATTAGGTTATTAAACATTTCATTATTTCTTCTGTTGAGTGTATCTTGTAACTGACCAATATATAAGCATCTGTAGTGTTTATTTAACATAATAAATGCTATTATCTATTTAACACCTGCTATGTGCCAAGCACTGTCATATTTCATTCTAACTGTGAGAAGCTGGAATTATTCCCATTTTACAGATAAGGAAACTGAGACTCTTAGAGATTATGTGATGAAGATTAGAGAGCAAGCAAATAATGGAACAAGTATAAAAACACAGGTCTGTTTCTAAAGCTTGTTAATGACAACATCTAAGACTCATCTTTGGCAGTGTTACCCAAGTAATGTTATATTATTGCTTAAAATTAAATTTTTTACCTTTACAGTAAAATACTATCGACTATTGTGAAATGTAGCTATCATGCTATACCATAACATCTTATTTGAAAATATAGTAGAAACTCCTGATCTTCAGATAATTTTTTCTATTGGCTATCAGTTTGTTTTTATGGAGGGTATAGAGAGCAGAATTGACCAATGCTCCCCATACCTTCCATAAAAAGACAGTCAATAGAAAAAGAATTAAGCTTTTTTTCCTGACCCCCACCTTAGACTTTTACTGTTAGCCAACCATCACACCCAATCATGTAGGATAAGAGGCTATTGTATTTATTTAGAAACTTTAACTCTTTGACGTACAGCTGTCTCCCACAAAACTAGTATCTGAGTCTCTACATTAAAATTCACACTTTACTCACATTCTGAATGAGTAGCTGAGCAGTTCTCCTATTTATGTTCATCTTATAGAAAACTTAGTGTTAAGTACGGTTATCTCATTCTCTAGCTTAGAGACCAAAAGCAGGAAAATTAAAAGGTGGCAAGGATAAATATATTAACAAAAACTATTGATATCCAGGGAACATAAAAATCAGAATAAAAAAGATAGGCTGAGATAGTTTAAACTAGAGACAAAAAAAAAATCTCAAACCAGAAGCATGAACATTTTAAAAATGTGTCCATATATCATGATTACAACTGAAAATATTTTGACGTTTAAAAAGTTTCAATTATACAGAAAAGTAATTTATATAGGATAGTTCTTTAGACACCAATGTAGCTAAAAAAAAAAAAAAAATGAAGTGTAATTGTTTTCTTGTTAAGAGTTGTCCATAACTGTGCCTTTCAAATTGCAGGTCATCATGACCCATTAATTGGTGAAGAAATCAATTCAATGGGTGGTGACAGCAATTTTTCAAAATGTGAAACAGAATAGAAAATATAACACTACACTGCGCACAGTAAGGGTAAGTACATTTGTGAAAAGCTTATTTCAATATTTCTTTACTAGTTTGCTAAGTAAAAGATTACTTACACTGGTCTTAGTAAAAGACAAAAAAAGCCATGGGTCTAAAGGTTTATGTTATTATTATGGAATATAATCACAATACTAAACTCACAATCCCATCATTTTTACCTGAGAATGCTAAAGAAAGCTACAATTTTTAAGGTGAAAACTTCTTTGGAAATCTTGATGAATAAATTTGTTTTCCCTAAAAATCTGTATCAGTACATAACTAAACATTTTATTGTGTTTAACACTAGTTTTGGCTGCAAATACTATTTTTAAAACTGCTTATGACTGTAAAGCAACTTTTCAAAACAATTCAAAATAAATAGTGACTTTGATTTTATTTGCTTGTTTATTCTGAGATTCAATTACTAACCTTGGTGCCATTTTTCCAAAGTCATTGATGTAATCTAAAAATCTAAACTTGGTATATTCTACACAAGGAACCTGCTCAGGAGCAATACACTTACTAATACTTGATACATACATAGCTGCTGCCTAATTGTGTATCATAGCCAACACCTAAAACTAATTTAACTCACTAAATTAAGTACAGTTTTCTCCAATTCCGTCTGGTGCATTTCAACAGACCTATTTTACCCAGAGAATCTGTCTAATCACTTTGAAAAAATATATGGAAAAATAACCAGTTTAATATATATAAATTTTAAAATAAGCATCTAATTTCGTTGGATAAATTAATATTTGCAATCCTAAAGACTTGGATTTGGAAGGAAATCTGTCATCTAGTCCAGCCCCCTACCAAATAAAATAATCCCCACTTCACAGTGTTCCTTGGAATCAAACTCATATCTGACTGAAAAGCTCTCACTACTAACCACTATTATATTAACATTTTCTAAAATTGGTTCTTGCCATTAATCAGAAGACTGATTAAACAATTACCTTGAAATCCTTGAAAAACAGTGTATATAATATTCTTACAAATCCTGAAAATACAGGTTTAAAAAGGAAGTGACATTTACTTATCACTAGGGATTTCAGTGGCCCAAACTGTCCATATGCTGGTATACTGAATACTGGAGTACTCTGCAAACTTTTAGAGTTTGCTTAAAGCACAAAAATCAGCTAATCAAAGTAGTAATAAAATAATACTTATCAACTCAAAATCTTAAGTTTTCTCTTCATTTTATCAAGTTCACATTCAAGTTTAAAAAGCTTATGAACTTCTTGAAAGCTGAAGTTAATTGACTGCCTAAAAACGAGCAAGTACAACTCTAAAATACCTGTATTGTGGCAACAGATACAAATACCGTTCTTTACTTTCATTTTGAGATACACTAGAATCTCTCTTGAAGCTACTGTTTCAGAAGTACTTTTGTTAAAAAAGCTTAACCTTCTCTTCCATATGCCTTTCTCTACCTCACCAGCTGGAATCTATCACAAAAACAGATAATCACATATGATACAGAAATAGTTGATCCTACTGCAGAATTAGGTTAACACTTCTAAATTGAGGCACAGAAAAGAAGGGGGTGGGGGAACAAGCCCTACTTAAATAATTTACCTCGGTCTGGCTTCATTTTCACATCCAATTTTCACCCAGAGTGCTGTGAAATGCACGTGTGGGTTCTTTCAACAGGCTCGCCGCTGATTCTACGGCTTCTGCTTCGTTTTCAAAATGCTGAAAGAGATAAAAATAAAATTAATCTGGCCCTATTCTAATACCCGGACCTTGCAAGTAAACTACTGTTAAGTTAGGCCTCTTCCTGGCACCAACTGCGGTGACAGCACCCTCGGCTGGTCTGAAAAAAGCAAAACTCTCTCTGCACCGCCTCCCCCATCTCCTCCGGATCGAGCACCCTCTTCCCTGCCTCTGTGCTCTCCAGGCCAATGTGTCCTTCTCTGACACACAGTCTCTGAACCCAAGCAGGATCTATTTATAACCTGGAGGTACAGGCAAGAAGAAGAAAAAGATTCGAGCAACACAAACTAACCCCTTCGTACAAAAACGCCTCTGGGAACAGGGGCACCTCTGCAGGGTTGGTATGGAAATTCTTCCACCTGGTGCCTGGGCGCAGCCAACTCTTCCAGTCCCCTGCGCCTCCCGAGCGCTCCGCCCGCCCCGCCGGGCCTCACCTGTGTAATTACCCTCTGGCTAGCCTTCCTGCGGCAACCGCGGCCAAGTTTACACAGAAACCCGAGTCACCTCCTCCTGCCCAGCCCCCAGCCCCAAACGAACTCTTCCGGGCTGTCCCGGGGCGACCCTACCAACTCCCAACCAGTCCTCCGCGGCCGGCTCCGGGGGAGGTGTTTACAGCCGGGGGCTTGCCCCTTCCGTCCCGCCGCGGCCCCGGATTTCCTTCAGCCCCGCCGCACCGAGCGCCGCGCCTGCCCCTCTCCCTGCCGGAGAGTTGTTTTCATGGCGCTCTCGGGCTGGCCGGCTCCTCGGCTCCCTCGGCCGACCTCTGCTGACTAACTCGCTCTCCTCTCTCGTCCCAATCCCGCCTCCTCTTGGCACTTCTCTCCACCGCTCGCCCAGCGGCTCACATCACACTCCCACCTCAGACCTCAGGCTCCGAGAGGCGCAGGGCCGGCGGGAGCGGAGTGTGGAGCGCAGCGGCCCCAGGGGCTGCCTCAGGGGACCGTGGGGACCCGAGACGACCAGCCCGAAGCGGCTCCCCGGCGCCCCTGTGGCCATCCACCCGCGCCTCAGCCACCGCCTCGCTACGCTCCCTACGCTCAGCCCCTCGCCCTGCCTGACTGGCACCGGAGCCCCGCGGCCCCCGGGCTTCCCCCGCCCGTATCTCCAGCCGGCCCTCTTGCCCAGAGCTTCTGCCAGCTCCTTGCCCGCCCGCTGTCTCTAGCTCTGGCGCCCGGGCTCCACGTCCCCCTCGCTCGGCCAGTTCTTTCTCTGCTGTTTGCCCTGTCAAAACACTGCCTGAGTCACGTGTCCCAACAACAGCCAACCCACCCCGCTCGTCACTTCCTCCCCGGCGGCCTCCGCGGCCCTGGCGCCCGGTTGCTATGGCAATGCCGCCGCTCGCCCCGGGGCGCTAGTTTGGGACCGGGTTTTCGGTGCAGGTGCCCGGCGGTTGCGACGGCGCCGGAGATGGCGGCCGGGAGGCACCGGCGGAATACGGGAAGCCTGAGAGGTCCCAGGCACTTCGGCTGCTCCCCCAGCCAGCAGAGACGCGCCTGGATTCTGAGACTAGGAATCGGAGCTGCGCTATTAGAGCGCAGGGTAACTGGGGAGATGTCATCCAAGGGCCTGCCCCAGACGTGGAGGATAATTATAGTCTCCTCCTCCTCCTCCTCCACACGGGATGCTGGCGCAGAGTTGTGATCGAGCCCCAAGTGGATTGCAGCGCATAATGGAACCCGGGTTTAATGTGGCCGGGACAGGAGGGTGGGCAGCTATGCGGGTCAGGGAGTGGGATAATTTAAGAACAGGAAGCCCACCCCCACCCTAGATTTTCCCAAATCACTAAGGATTTTAGTAGGATTCAGAACCCAAGCTTCCAAGACACTGGCTGTGCTAAAAATAATCTTCATAACTTCTAAAACACTGACTCATGGGCAGGAGGACACTTTGACAGCATGTTATTGTTGGGGAGCTGTAATTTTGTTGTGCTATAGCAATGTGACATGATGACATTTCGTGTTGTGATGTTGTCGTCATTTAAACACAAACAGATGACAAGAACCTGCTGTACTTAAAAAAACACAGTCTTAACAAGCGCTGCAGCTATTAGCTACTCAGTCTGTAGACAAAGTACATCTGGGGCATGAGCCCAAATGGAGACAGGTAAAAATTTGCAAGGCTCTTTGGTTTCATTAGAAAAAGGTTTTTTTTTAGATATAATTTTGCATAAAAGGATCACAACAGGAAAGTACTAGGACAAGTCTAAGGCGATTTTATTTGTGCCTTTCTGTTTTAATTTTTTTTTTTTACAATGAGCCTATTATTTTCACATCAGAAGAGTTTTATATAGTGCAAGATTGACACTTCTATTTTTTGGGGGGGCCTCAGATAAAGTTCTTATGAAAAAAGCATGAAATATTTAAAAAGTAACATTTTCTACTGCTTAGATATGTACAGTAAAATAACATGTACAACTGAAATTGTTAACCTTAACTCCACGATTGTATCTAATCAGAGCAGAGAGAACATTCAGAAGGGTAACATTTCATTTTCTCTGAAATGTTCTGGCATCATGAAGATGAAACTGACAAATGGCAACAGTTCTTTAATCTATAAAATGCTACAAATATTAAATCCCAGTGGATTTGACTTTGATATTATTGAATACTGTATTATGCAGTTTTTTAAAAAATGAACTGAAGTTTTACTTGTTCTACAATCACTTTGCAATTAACCTTGGTAATGGGAGACAGAACAGTTACAGATAAGCCAAAAACCTAAATTTAGCACAACAGCTGGGACCAAATAACAGCTATTGTAAAAGGCTTACTGGGTGAACAGGCAGTAAAATCTGGTTTAGCTTCTTTCTTCCTCTATCTAATGCAAAAGAGGTAAAAAGACCAGGAAATGTTGAGAGCAGAAGCCAAGACTATTAGTCTGTAGCACAAACTATTCTCTCTTAAATAATTTTTTAACAGCACATGGGTAAATGATGATGTCAACATTTGTTAGACTAACCTCAAGTCTTTTTTAAATTTAGAATCTTAAACCTTTTCAAAAATCTGAAATCATTATTGCAGTAGAAAAAGTATTTAAAAGGTGTATTTCTGACTCATTATTCAAATTGTTTCATTCCATAATATGCATTTACTGAATACTACCTGGTAGGCACATACAAGTCTCTGAGAATATAAACGTCACCAAAACCAGATAGGGTCACTACTCTCAACGAGCTTACAGTACTACTACAGTTACATGGCCCTAATCAAGTCATATTCTAAAATCTTTGTTCCACCTATAAAAACGAGGTGTTTAGACTCTGACAATAGTTATCGCTTTCTTTTATCCTATGATTATGTAACACATGTTCAGAGTGTTTGGAAATAATGCCTTGAAATGGCAATTCACTCTAAGGTGCTCTGTTCACACCTCAGAGCACGTAAGCAGAACAAATGTTGGTGAAGGGTAAGGGTAAGCAAGGGAATCAAGATAGCTGGCAAGAACTTTACCCTCTTTTCATCTGGTTTGCTTTCCGTTTTGCTTTCCCCTAGGGTTCCAAAGCCATATATGAGTAACTAACTTCAAAAAACGTTAATTCATCTTCAGCAACTCATCTTCATCCCCTCAACTTTTACAGGTTTTGTTGAAATGGGTGGTGTATGATCAATCTGTAATGACAGTCTCTAAGTTCTTTTACTTATTAAGGTGATGAGGATAACTGGTTTGTTCACTTTATGAATACAAGGCTGTTACTATGACCAAAGTCATGGAACCAGTCCAGGCTACCAGGATGAGCTCCCCCAGAGCAGGGATTGGTACCTTTTTCTTTCTTGTATCCCTAGCACTTAGCAAAGAACTGGATATAAAGTAGGAGCTTGGTGTTAACCTTTGTATTCTCTAATACGCTTTTCTTGTGCATGCCTATATTCTGCACGTCTAATACTGGCTGGCATTTTCTCCCTAGTGGGATAAAGCTAGAGGTGAGAAATTGGTGGGTAGCACAAATTTCATTTGTAAATGATACATTTTCATTATACTTTTGAGGCAATGTATACATTATATGTTGTCTCATAATAGTAGCAACCCATTGTGGGTTGAAATGTGTTCTCCCCTCAAAAAAAAAAAAAAAAAAAAAAAAAGAGAGAGATATGTTGCAGTTCTACTCCCATCCCCCATCTGTGAATGTGAACTTAGATATGTACAGTAATGAAGTTAAGATGAGGTGGATCATTAGGGTAGATTCCAAATCCGTTGACTAATGTCCTGATAAGAAGGAGAGGTTTGAAGGCAGAAGACACACAGGTAAGATGACCCTGTGACTAAGAAAGAGAATGGAGGTTCTGATTGGTTACTCAAACATGAAGAACTTTAACTCTGTAAAAGTTACAGTAAATGAGTGAAAAATGTTAAGATCTCTCTAGTATCTTAAAAGAACAACTCTATGACCCACAGCTAGAGGATAATCATGAATAAGTGGTTGGGAATCAAATGAAGATATATTATTTTAAAGATGGTAATCAGTACATCTTATTCACCATGAAATATTGTAGAAATAAAGATGAGTAGAATTAAAATGTATAAATAAATCTGTTCTTGCAAAGTTAAAAAAACAAACTGTGTACTTTTAGTACTTGTTGAAACAAGATGAAATGCAAGCTATCTTTTCCATATCTAAATTGTTTCTCATTATCCACTTAAATTCAGTACAGTTAATTTCTAAGAGAGAAAAATCATGGAGTCATTGCTAAGGCATTGGCTTCTGTAAACAACCCTCTACCTTCACATATGTTGGTTGTCTGGCTTATTCTTTTTTGAGGTTCCTGTTTGTCTACCCTCTAAAACCACAGGTATAAGGAAGTAAAAATATATTCTTTCTGGTCCCAGCCTGCATAAGTGTCTTAGGGCTTAGAAATACAAGGGCCTCTAAACTTCAAGGTGGATAAACCTTTAATTAATTTGACCATTTTGCTGAGCTTCTGGAGGTCTCTAAGCCACCAAGACTTAATGTCTTTTTATAAGAATAATAATGGCCGTTTTTCGTGACAGTAACTGTGCTCAGCATTTTACATATATTATGTATTTGATCCAAAGAGGGTGATAACTATTTCTCAGATTAGGAAATTGAGGCTCAGAGAAACAAGTTTCCCAAAGCTATACGTAATAAGTAGAAGGCAGCTGCTTCCTGAATACGCTCATTTAATTTCTACTACAATATTCTGAAATAAGTTAAATAATTTCGAAATTCTCAAGTGGGTAAACTATGGCTCAGAAATGTTGAGAAATGGTTCTGCATTTAGAATTTAAATTGGTTGCTATACACTTAGGCTTAGTGCTTTAAGATATAAGTTCTAAATCAAATAGCCCTGGCTGGTTTGTTATGTGTACACCCCAAAGAGCAAATAGTCATCCTCAGATAATAGCTGCTGAAATTTCTTCAGTACTTAAGTCATAAGCACTATTCTGAGTGATTTATATATTAGTCCATTTAATACAACATCCCTATGAAATATCCCTATTTTATAACCAAATAAACAGGAAAGGGCAAGTTAAATAATTTCCCCAAGTTTAAGCAGTTAGGCAGTAGCAGAGTCAGGATTCATACCTAGTGAGCATGACTTGAGAGCATATGTTCTTACCCTCTATTTGTTACAGGTCCCTTAGTTTCATTTTCCACCCAAACCCTGCACCTTCCTGACACTGGGCTTCTGCCCTACATGAGATCCCCACCCCCAACTACTATGGAAACCCTTCTGGACTTTCAGGGCCCAAAGTCTCACCTCACAATGTCTTTTAGAACCCATACACTCACACACACCATCTGTCTTTTTTCTGAACACGTATTTATGATCTTTAAACCGCATATTCCTTTTATATTTTAAGGGCAGATGGACTGACTTCCAATTCCTTTGTCTTTCCTTGTTGAATAGCACCAGCCTAGGCACAAAGATTCAAGTTATTATTGAAGATCCAAGGCTGTCACTGTTCTCTAGAACTGCCCTGGCCTATACAGTAACTACAGTCATCTGTGGTTATTGAGTGCTTGAAATGTGACTAGTGAAACTGAGAAACTGAATTGTTAATTTTAATTAATTTAAATATAACTTTTCAGCTGGGCATGGTAGCTCATGGCTGTAATTCTGGCACTTTAGGAGGCCTAGGTGGGAGGCTTGCTTGAGGTCAGGAATTTGAGACCATCCCGGGCAACATAGGGAGACCATTGTCTCTATAAAAAAGTTAGAAAGTTAGCCAGGCATGATGGCATGAGCCTGTAGTCCTAGCTACTCAGGAAGCTGAGGCAGGAGGATCACTTGAGCCCAGGAGTTCAAGACTGCAGTGAGCTATGATTGTGCCCCTGCACTCCAACCTAGGCAACACTGCAAGATCCTGTCTCTAAAAACAAACAAACAAATTTTCAATAATTGAACTCATTTTTAAAGCTAAGTATGCTTGGAACAACTGAGTATATGCATCTAATTTTTTTTACACTTGATCTTAGCCAAAAGGCCAAGAAGTAAATCTAATTTTTTAACTGCAGATTTTAGGAAATCTAAATACAGATCAGGTTTTCTTTTTTTTTTTCTCCAAATTTTTAAAGTTCTTCCAAGAGACAGGGTCTTGCTCTGTTACTCGGGCTAGAGTGCAGTGGTGTGATCCTAGCTCAAGCAGAGTTCCTGCCTCAGCCTCCCAAAGTGTTGTGATTGTAGGCAGGAGCCACTGTGCCTAGCTCCACATCAGGTATTTCTAATGAGAACTGAACCTACAAATTGAAATGTGCTGTGAGTATAAAATATATAGCAGATTTCAAAGACAGTGTGAAAAAAATGTATAATATCCCTATTGATACTTTTAAAATATTGATCACATGTTGAAATGGTAGTACTTGAAATATATTCAGTTTCTTTTTAATTTTTCAAAATGTGGCTAATGGAAAATTTAAAGTTACATATGTAGCTTACATAATATTTCTATTTGCTGTGGGACTCAGTGGCTTACCCAGCATCTCAGAAGTCATTTGAAAATCAGCCATGTTCCTCAACCAAGTGATGCCTTTTAGTGGTACAAATTCTGGGCTAAGGAAACTTGCTGCTTGCCCTAATCTTTTCTTTTTCTTTCTTTTTTTAATGTGTCATGTGGCATTTAATTGCCCTTATCTTATCAAGGGTTCAGTGCACCCTAATGAGACTTGAATGCATCACAAAATGGTAAGGGCACAACCTAGATATAGTAGGAACAATGGTGAACAACCCTTCTGAAAACAGGCTAGATTCAGTAGAGTTTTTTGTTTGTTTTTGTTTTTGTTTTTTGTTTGTTTTTCTAAGACAGGGTCTTGTTCTGTTGCCCAGGCTGGAGTGCAGTGGTATGATCTCGGCTTGCTGCAACCTCTGCCTTCCAGGCTTAAATGATCCTCCTGCCTCGGCCTCCTGAGTAGCTGGGACTAAAGGTACATGCCACCACACCCAGCTAATTTTTATGTACTTTGTTGAAAAGGAGTTTTGCCATGTTGCCCAGGCTGGTCTTGAACTGCTGGGCTCAAGTGATCTGCCTGGCCTTGGCCTCACAAAGTGCTGGGATTACAGGTGTTTGTTTTTTAGAGACAGAGTCTCACCCTCTCACCTAGGCTGGAGTGCAGTGGAGTATCTTAGCTCATTGTAACCTTGGACTCCTGTGGGCAAATTATCCTTCTGCCTCAGCCTCTGGAGGAGGTAGGCCTATAGCCGCCCACCACTGTGCCTGCTCATTTTTTAACTTATTTGCCAGGGTATGGCAGAGGAGTTCTCGCTATGTTGCTCAGGCTGGTCTCAAACTCCTGGACTCACTCAAGTGATCTTCCCACCTCAGCCTCCCACAGGATTACACAAATGAGCCACAGCACCCACTTTAGGTTCAGTAGAGTTTTCATAGAAATTAATTTTCTCTTCATACTTGTTAGAGGGTCACACACAGAACTACCTACCCAAACAGTGTGAGCTATTTTCAGAAGCAGTGATGGGCAGACTTCACTTTAAGCAGCTTCACTCTTCATGAGCTGGTAGAGATATTGTTTCTTATAAATGAAGTTACTGATCCTTTACATCTTGTCATCAGAATATATCAGTTCATTGCATCCTAATGAGAATTCCACAATAGTACTTTTCATGGTTAAAAAGATTTCATACATTGGACTTGAAAAGTAGATATAAACAGCAACAGTGATCTCCATTTCAAAATGTGCAATATAAACTGATCAGGTATTTCAGAAAAGCATTTTTGAATAGAGTTCTACCCTTCAAAAAGATTTGTAAGAGAAATATTTTCTACGGTTACTGTCTCAATTTAAAAAAGAAAAAGATTTGTAAGAATGCATAAAAACTACAGAAATTCCCTAACCCCTTTTCACAAATGGGAAAACTCATAATTGAGACTAAATTCTTCACATGTAGTAGATAGAGCATGATAAAACAACCTGTAGTACCTTTTTGATAAATCCAGTTTCTGCTGCTTCTATCAGAACCCCAAAGCTCAATTAGGCATAGAGAATTCTAGGAGCTATTCCTTTATTTGCTGATTGTATATATCTCAGTTTTCCTTTTGGATTTTCAGATGGGGTCTTGCAGTGTTTCCCAGACTGGTCTCTAACTCCTGGGAGCTCAATCAGTCCTCCTACCTCAGCCTCCCTAGTACCCATGGTTAAAGGCAAGCTCTGCTATGCCTGGCTCTCAATAATTTCATGCTGCCATGCTTCAGAGAAAAGAGAACATTAGCCCTCTTATTTCAAATTGCACAGGCAAATTCTTTACCTGCAATTCAAAATAATTGGTCTTTATTTCCAAAATGTCATTTCTGTATAATATAAGTTTAATTCAATTCTGTATTCATTGAACTTTGTATGCCAAATACTTTGCTGGGCCCTAGAAATACAGAGACTAGAAAAGCAAGTGTTTACCCCCAAAAGCTCTATCAATCTAGAAGGGAGACAGTCATGTTAATAAATAATTGCAATTTCGTTTGGTAACAGCAAAAATATTCGTGCATAAGGAGAACACGTGGCACAAAGAAGGAAAAGTTAATTCTCTCTAGGAGAGGGGGCTGCTAAGGAAAGAAAATAACATATTAGCTATATTTTGGAGAATAAAGAGTGAGGTTGACAGGCAAAGTGGGGTAGGATGGTGGAAGCTATTCTTCACAGATGAAACAGCATGTCACTGAGGCATGTTAGAATACATCAAGATGCCATTTTGGAAGGTCAGTTTCAAGGAGGTTAAACATAAGCAATAGGTACAGCATTAGAGAGAGGTTTTGCTTGTGTGTGTGTGTGTGTGTGTGTGTGTGTGTGTGTGTGTTTGGCATTAGCCCCAGTCTTCATTCCTCCCCACATCCATGCCTTTGGCAGGTAACTGCAGTCCCTCTCACTAACAGGTCAGAGTATATGTCCCAGCTCTTGGTTCAGCCACATAAATTGCTCTAATGAAGAGAATAAGGCTGAAGGGACAGTATACTAGCTCTGAGCTAAATCTTAAGAAACCTTGCCTATTTCCTCTGTTGTTGTCTTTGCCATTACCATGAAAAGCAGATGCCTGGGCTAACCTGCTGTTCCCAGGAGAATAAGACACATGGAAGGGACTGGAGCTGACTCACACATCAACCCAACTTTGATTAGCAGAACCACCATGGCTGACCCATAGATTCATAAGAATAAGTTATTGTTTAAAGTTGCTAATTTCTGGAAGAGTTTGTTATGCATCATTGTTGCAGCAACAGCAAACCAAAGTAACTATAGTAGCAAATTTGGAATTTCTTGTAGATGACAGAAAGCTATAAAAGGTTAACAAATAGATTGTTTCAGAAAGATTGCTTCAACAACAGAAGATGGAGATGGGAAGAGAATGGTGGGGGAGGTGGTAGCAAAGAAGTTATTCCGGTGATCCAACCTCAAGCTCATGTAAATGTGAACTAAAGCAATGGCAGCAGGATGGAGCAGAGAAGACGGACTGGAGAGAGTTTTAGGAGGTAGAATTGATAGAACTCTGGTGGTGACTGGCTGTAGGGAAAGAGAGGTCAGTCATCCATCCTCCTCAGAATAGTTGGTAGGTCACCATGTACTTTAAGATAGGAAATATAACAGAAAGATCAGATTGGCCACTGAGAGATGGGGGTGGGGGAGAAAAGGACCAAAAGAACTTAGTTTCAGATGCATTTTGTTTGAAAAACCCATAGCATCTAGACAGATATTCTGAAGACAGAAAAAGATTCTGCTCTGGGACTTCAGGATGAGGTCTCATTTGAAGGTATAGTACTCAGAAGCCATCAGCCTGTAAACGGTGGCTGCTGCATGGGAGTAGATGAACATATTGGTGTCATGGTCTATCAGGAAGGAAAGGGTGTTTAGCTATGTTGGCTGTTGTGGAAAAGTCAAATAAAACAAGGACTGAGAAATATCTTTTTGATCTGGCAATCATGTCACCCAAAAGAGAAGGAACAATTTTGAAACTCTTTACAGATGGAGAAAGGTAGCCTGGGCCCATTTGAACTCACTGTGTATTCAGAAAATAACCCACAGTTGAGAAATTCACAGTGCCATTGCTTTGAATGAAATCCTTACTTCATACCAGGTCATTATGGTATAATTCTGAGAATAGTTAGTAGCTTTAGCCCAGGCACATATTTTGGGAATTCAACATTGTTTGTACTATATCCCCCCAAAAAACATTGTCCATGATCTCGATGTGTGCCAGCAAAATCCAACATGCAGAGGTTTTGCAGAAATTGTTTTTCTGAAAGTAATATACTTCAGAAATGTTTGATTTATAGGCAGTCACATGTGAAAAACTAAAAAATGTCCCTAGCTGTTATTCAAAAATATACATGTATTGAATTTCTTTGCAGTGTGCTATATACATGACATTTTCCTCTCAGTAAATCATGGCTTATTTCTGTCTCTTCATCAGAATGTACCATGATTCTTGGAAACGTGACTGGGTATTGATGTCTTGTCTAGCCAATGAAATCCACATAGCAAAGATGTTATGAAGACATGGAAACATGAATATGAAATAAAATCAGTATAGCTATTTGGATGATTAGCTATTGACACAAGACAGCCCCTGGTTATTGCCTTTAATAGTAAGGTAGCACGAGGCCATGAAAGGTGCCTCAGTGTACCTGCCTCATTTGTGGCTCCCTTTTGGCCATGTGACCCTAACTCCCCTGGCCAGAAGTGGCTGAACCAGCAATCAATACCTGACCTGAAGGCAACACTCTATAGGCTGGCAAGCAGCCTACAAAGTTGCTCAGTGCTAGAGAACTGAGCCCAACGGAAGAAGTACATTCTAATGGTTAGTGATTGGCCAATCATGTTCTTTATGATGGTGCTGATGGGAGGGTAGTGATATGCATCAGACATGCAGAGTTAGTGCCAGCTGGAGCAGACACAGAAGCCTCCCTAACAATGAGCAATGGAGAAAGGAACAACAGAGGGTTCTGAGTGGATACCAAGTACTCCTAAGCCAAAAGCTATAGTTAGGCTGCTGGAGGTACTGCCAAGTCCTGAATGATGGCAATGATGGTCCATTTTTCTGTGCAACTTGACTGTATACCTGTTGAGATTTTTTTGTGTTCCTTTTAAGGCTCCGTGAATCTTTCCAATAAACAAGTTTGCAACAAAGTCAACCTGAACATCTCTGATACTTGAAACCTGAAAATATCTAATACAATTTTATATCACTTTCAAATCATGAGTGAAGAAGTTAATGTGTTATTGAATTAGATTCCCTATATCTATGTCAGTTACTTATTAAATCAATAATAAGTACTGATAACCTACTATGTGCCAGACATATACTAGCATTAGGAATTTCGTAGTGAACAAGATTGACATGACTCCTGCCTGGATTGTGCTATGGTCTAGTCTGGAATATTTAGACTCCTTGGGTCTTAATACATACGGAGAAACCCAAACTTAATGTATGTCAGAAGCATGTGATCTACATTTGTTTGCTTTCATTTTAAATATTCATGGTTTCCGAATATATTACATGAATAAGAATGTAACATTAAAACCCATGTGTTAACATTTTAATCTAAGGATATTTATATCAAAGTACAGCTTAGTTCAGAGCTTTCTAAAATTTAGCACATCTGAAACAAAGTGAACAACAGAAAGAAGGTTGACAAAACCATAAACTGTTAAGTAGAACATAGCCCCATGTAGAGTCAGAAGTATAGTACTGTAACAGGATGAGACTTGCAGAATCCAACAGAAGAAGAGGAGAAAATGATGACATTGATATGCTAGCGTTTTGCAACAGTAGTAATGTGCCACCTGTAAATGGAGTGAATCCTGGAAATAAAAAGGTTGGCCATTTTTCCTCATCCTAAGTAAAAGATAAACTGAAAATTAATGGCATGGATTGCCCAAGATAACAGACTGAAAATAAAGATACAGGTGATTCATTAAACTAGATGAAGAAAAATGGAGAAGATAGAATCTGAGGCTTGGTGAAATTGAAATGTCAAAGAATTGACATTGATGCATTCTGTGATGATCCTGCTGGTAACTCAATAGTCAAGCAAAGGATTTTAATGTTATATTTCTTAGACCAACTAAAATTAAGAATGAATGTCTTTCCCCGTAGAGATAAGATGGCCCAGGGGGAGTGGAGAGTTGAGGGAGCCTTGTTAAATGCTTCTGAGTTTCTAGGGCTTTCTTTTTTTTACCTAGTCAATCTCTGCTTATCTATCTAGGACTCTTTAGTTATTATTTTAGTGGAGCATCAAGAGACTAAAAATGCTCTTATGTTTTATCATTCAAACATTTTAGGCTTTCTTTCCAAGATACCCAAATCCCTAAACGCTTGAACTTCTAATTGCTTTACAAGACTTAGTCTCATTGGTTGCTATAGTACTGCTGTGGAAATTCTCTTCCTGTCTTCAATTAAATAGGCTGCAGTTTAAATGTCTGCAACTCTCTGGGAACACAAACAACATTGGAAATTAGAAAGATAACTGTGGCTACAGCAGGTAACTTTTAATTATCAGGTTTATATGGAATTTTATACATTCAAATTTGAAAACTAAAATGAATAGATGGCCTTAAGGAAACTAAACTATTAAATGGAATCAAGAATAGGTAGAGAACCCAAATAGATTGATAATCATCTAAGAAACTGAAAAGATTTGGGAGGCTGAGGCAGGAGAGTAGCTTGAGCCCAGGGTTTCAAGACCAGCCTAGGCAATATAGTGAGACTCCGTCTCTACAACAAGTTAAAAAATTAGCCAGGCATGGTGGTGCATACCTATAGTCCCAGCTACTCAGGAGGCTGAGGTGGGAGGATCACTTGAGCCCAGGTGGTCAAGGCTGCAGTGAGACTTAATCACACCACTGTACTCCAACCTGGGAGACAGAGCAAGACCTGTGTCAAAAATAAATAAATAAGAAAAGAAAAAGAAATTGAAAAATGAGTCAAAGATCCACTCCAAGAAGAGATACCAGGCCCAGAAGAGTTTGAGAAAGTTCTACTAAACCATCAAAGAGCAGATCTTGCCTTTTTTTTTTTTATAAGCTGACCAGAGCAAAGGAAAAGGATAAAAAGTCTCCCATTTCATTTTAGATCAACATAATCCTAATAAACCAAAATGAAAAGTAGTCCTCCATCCCCCCAAAAACATAAGAAATAAATCTCAACTGTAAACATAGAAAGAAAAATACGAAATATCAGCACAGAATCCAGCAGTGTATTAAAGGAATATTACATCATGACCAAGAGTTTATCCTGGGAATGTAGGACTGCTTCAAAATTATAAAATGTATTAATACAAATTGCCATACTATCTGAGTGAGGAAAATAGAAAGCAAATGATTGTTTTATGCCAAAATCTACACTTGACAAAATTTAATATTCATTCCTATTAAAATGTTTTTGAGAGCTAAGAAGACAGGAAAACTTTTGACACAAGGTTTTGCTCCATCACCCAGGCTGGAGTGCAGTGGCGTGATCCCCGCTCACTGCAACCTCTGCTTCCCAGGCTCAGGCAACCCTCCCGCCTCAGTCTCCTGAGTAACTGCGATTTTAGGTACGCACAACCATGCCCAGCTAATTTTTGCATTTTTTGTAGAGACATGGTTTCACCATATTGCCCAGGCTGGTCTCAAACTCCTGAGCTCAAGCCATTGTCCTGCTTTGGCCCCAAAGTGCTGGGATTACAGGCACAAGCCACTGCACCCAGCCTGAAAACTTTCTCTTTTTCTTCTTAGAGATGGGGTCGCACTCTGTTAATCAGGCTGGAGTGCAGTGGCTTAATCAGGCTCACTGCAGTTTGGAACCCCTGGACTCAAGCAATCCTCCTGTCTCAGCCTCCTGAGGTGTGAGTTACAGCACAGGGCCTTTTTTTTTTTTTTTAAGAGATGGAGTTTTACTCTGTTGACCAGGCTGGCCTTGCACTCCTGGCCTCAAGTGATCCTTATGCATTGGCCTCCCAAAACCTTGGGATTGCAAACATGAGCCACCATGCCTGGCACAAAACTCTCTTATAGAGCATTTACCAAACCTTATAGTAAGCATCACACCTAATAGTGAAACATTCAAAGCAAGCATTCCTTGAAAGTCAAGAACAAGAATATCTTGTGCCACTTTAAGTTTTAGTCAATATGCTAAAACAGAAAAAGAGACATACAAATGGAAAGATTGAAACAAAACTATTTCGGGCATGGTGCAGTGGCTCACCCCTGTAATCTCAGCACTTTGGGAGGCCGAGGCGGGTGGATCACTTGAGGTCAGGAGTTTGAGAGCAGCCTGGCCAACATGGAAAAACCCTGTCTCTACCAAAACTACAAAAATTAGCCGGGCGTGGTGGTGCATGCCTGTAATCTCAGCTACTCGGGAGGCTGAGGCAGGAGAATTGCTTGAACCCAGGAGGCGGAGGTTGCAGTGAGCCGAGATCACGCTCCTTCACTACAGCCTGGGTGACAGAGCAAGACTCTATCTCAAAACAAAAACAAACAAACAAAAAAACAAAAACAAAACAAAAAAAACTATTTTGGAGAATATAGTTAAATTAGCAGAACTAATAGAATTTAGTACTGTGGTTGGATATATGATCAACATTTTACAAATGTATTAATACAAATTGCCATACTATCTGAGTGAGGAAAATAGAAAGCAAATGATTGTTTTATGCCAAAATCTACACTTGACAAAATTTAATATTCATTCCTATTAAAATGTTTTTGAGAGCTAAGAAGTAGGTAGGGTAGAAAATGTTAAGGGATGGGGTCCATTCACAAAAACAAAACCATACTATCACTTAGAAATAAATCTAATTAAAAAACATTAAAGACCCGTGAAAAATGGCATAAAAGATCTAAATAAATTGGAAGACAGATCTTGTCTGTCCTTTCTCAATCCATAAAGTCAACGTAATCTCAGTCAAGATTTCCAAAATATTTTCTAATGGAGTTTAACAAATTAATTCCAAAAATTTATGTGGAATACTAGAATTACACCTGGCACAGTGAAATGCTTACTCTAAGAGAGACACATAAAAACTAATACCAACTTAATAGAAAAACCACTTCTAGCCTTGCCTCTCATACTTATGTAGAAGACAGTAGTTGAGTGGAATGGCAGATATGTGTATCTGAACTACTTAAATTGTTCTGATACCTCGCTCTCTCTTCTCTTTTGCTCAAGTTCTCTAAATTAATGGGTTAAGTGCACCATAAGGTGTGACTGCTTTGCATTTTTATACATTTTCTCCAAATATACAACATAGAATTTTGTAATGTTTCATGTGAATCTCTTTATATGGTCCACTTAATCCCTCAGCTCAGTGTGTGTGTGTGAGTGTGTGTGTGTGTGTGTGTGTAGAGAGAGAGAGAGAGAGAGAGAGAGTTTTTGTTTGTTTGTTTTTCGAGATGAAGTTTTGCTCTTGTTGCCCAGGCTGGGGTGCAATGGCACGATCTCCGCTCACTGCAACCTCCACCTCCTGGGTTCAAACGATTCTCCTGCCTCAGCTTCCTGAGTAGCTGGGATTACAGGCATGCACCACCACACCTGGCTAATTCTGTATTTTTAGTAGAGATGGGGTTTCTCCATGTTGGTCAGGCTGGTCTCAAACTCCTGAACTCTAGTGATCTGCCCTCCTCGGCCTCCCAAAGTGCTGGGACTACAGGCATGAGCCACTGCTCCTGGCCTGCTGAGTATATTTTAATATATGATTGCTCAGAATTAAAACAAATAATTACCATTTCTACTTTGAGACTCAAAAATTTCTGAAAATTTGCTGGGTGTAGTGGCCCATAATCCCACTACTTTGGGAGGCCGAGGTGAGAGAATTGTTTGAGCCCAGGAGTTGGAATATAGCCAGACCCCATCTCTATTTTTTTAATTAAAAAAAAAAAAAAAAAACTCGTGAAAATTCGACCTCATGCCCTATTATCAGATAAGCTAGAAAATACAAAATACACACAATGCCAAAATAGAACATTTGTGATATACATAGAACCCCACTGTTTTACAACAGCACTGCTGCTAGAGTACTAAGAAAAAAATCTATTACACATTTTAAAATTTAAATTTAAAATATGTTTTGTCTCACTGATTTACCAGGGACAATTACCGAACTGTCCCCATTATTCTTTGTTTTTCTTTTTTCTTTTTTTTTTTCCTGTTTTTTGTTTTGTTTTTTTGAGACAGGGTCTCACCCTGTGGCCAAGGTTGGAGTATAGTGGTGTGATCCCGGCTCACTGCAACCTCTACCTCCCGAGTTCAGGCAATTCTCATGCCTCGGCCTCCCAAGAAGCTGGGATTACAGGCGTGCATCACCATGTTTTTTTTTGTTTTGTTTTGTTTTTGTTTTTTTTTTAGTAGAGATGGGGTTTTACAGCATTGGCCAGGCTGGTCTTGAACTCCTGGTCTCAAGCAATCTGTCCACCTTGGTCTCCTAAAGTGCTGGGATTACAAATGTGAACCACCATGCCTGGCCCTGACCACTTTTTAAACATTAGTTTTACCACCAAATTGCTCAGGCTAAAGTACTCTCTGAACAAGTCCACACTTCATCTGTCTCCCTTGTGCCAATCAGCTTCCAAATCTACATTTCTAGCATAAACCATCCTTTCCTGCCCTCCAGGCTACCCAGCTGTCTACATCTACAGGATGACTCACAGATCCTTCCAAATCAACATTCAATCAACAACATTCTCTTTCTTCCCTGAGAGCTTCTACTTCTCTCCTGCCTTTTCTTCCTTTGTGATTAAAATCCTCCCTATTCATTATTACTATATCTATTGAGCACCTACTTTGCACCAGTCACTGTTGTCGATATTTGGAACAGTGAATGAAAAGAATCTTGTCCTCATGCACCTATGAGTGTGCTGGGACTCATATTTGCTATGTGGACTGAGAGGGACAATAAATGAATAAATGGTATGAGATATGAGAGGCAGGAAAAAATTGAGCAGAGCAAGTGGGATTTGGGGAAAGGCATTTCCAGATAGGGTTGTCAGTGTAGGTGTCATTGGAAGGAGATTAAGGGAGAAAAGACTTGAAGAGGTTTGAGCAAAGACATGAAGGAGTTAAGGGAGTTAGCATGTGGCTATCTAGAGGAAGACTGTTCCAGGCCAAGGGACAGTGAGCACAAAGGCTCAAGGCAGGAGCATTCTCTTATATGCTTGTGAAGAGCAGTGGCAGCTGGAACTCAATGAATGTGGGTGGGGAGACAGTAGAAAATGAGGTTGGAGAGGGGATGGAGGCCTAGATTACATGGGGTTTTAGGGACTATCATAAGGACTAGTCATTGCAGGGCTTTGAGCAGAGACATTATGTGGCCTTACTTATGTTTAAAACGTTCACTCTGACTGCTCTGTTGAAATTAGATGATAGTGGGGCAGGGGCAGGCACATGGAAACTAACTAACAGTAGGCTATTCCTGCAACCCAGGTAAGAGCTAGTGTGGTTTGGTCTGCCATCCTCTGTCTTACCCAAGCTAGAAATCTCAGTGAACTCCTCTAGCCATTCCTCCCTCCCACTTCCCCACCCATTCCCCTACACACCCTGCAATATACACACCTGGATTCTATTTCCAAATACCAGCCACTGCCCTCTACCCAACCACAACAGCCTCCATTCAGGCTTATCTGGATCATTGAAACAGCCTCCTAATTGGCCTCCCTGCCTTTCACTTACCCCTTCTTCCAGTCTATCCTATCAGTTGGGGTGTCCTTCTCATTACAGAGGGTTCTAGCTTTGGATATATGCATAGAATTCACTGGGTCTGTGACCTTGTGAATTCTAGAAAAGTTTGCTTTTATTTTCATTTACATCCAACTGAAATTTGGCATTTCCTTTATGCTTACAAACATAAGCAACAAACCGCAGTACCAGTGACTGTCACCAACAGAAATTAGATATTTTCATAACATGATTAAAGTTGACACATATCTCAAGGTATCATTTATATGCATTACTTTGAAATTATGATATTAGACCTACCACTAAATTCTTTTAAATGTGCTAATAATTGAGCAAATATCACAATTAAGAACTATTTTGTATTTCAAAATTACTGAATTCCTTTTAATTCCTATGTATTTTAATTTATACAAAGATTAAATATATGATATTTAATCTAATACAAATTATATTCTGAGGGATTCATGGGCTTTATCAGATAGCCAAAGGGGTTCAAGGCCAGAAAAGATTAAAAACCCATGTTCTAACCATATCTAATCTATTCAGACCTGATCTTATTACTTCCATAATTTGAAAATCCTGAGGTGTCTGGCTAGCATACAGGATAAAAGTCCGAAGTTCTAACAATGCTAATAAGGTTCTCCCATCTTCACTTGGCTTTTTCTGCTTTATTACAAATCATTCCTTCTTTCTCCTATCCTATGTTCTGACCACCACAGATCCCCGCTGCTCCTTGGCATATGCCCTTTCATTCCTCTGGGCATTTGTTTCTTATGTTCCCTTTTCCTGCAAAGCCTGCACGACCATGAAAACTCTTGCTCCATCTTCAAAGACTTCCCTTCTTACAATACTGGCATCTCAGGCCAAATGAGTTTCTCCCTCATCCTTGCTCCTGTAGCATGTTATACGCCACTTTTCACATCTTACAGCAGTCTTGGTTGCCCACTTGCCTCTCTTTCTCCACAGTAACACCTCATGGGAGGACCTATCTTACATATCTTGGAATCCTTAGAAGATGTGAACAGATGCTTCATAAATGGCTAGCTGAAATGAACTAAATACTTTTTAAAAAAATTTATCTGAAACATGACTCACTTCTTTAATGCATAAGAATATGACAAAATATACCTTAGAATTTTTTCCCCAGTCTTCTTATAACCTTTAGGTTAAGCATATAATGTTACATTTGCTTATAAATAAATGTTTGCAAACCAGACTAGAAGATACTTGCAATACATATATCTAACAAACAATTCGGAACTACCATTACAAAAAAAAAAAAAAAGATTTCTACAAATTATTAAGAAAAAGACAACCAGCCCAATAAAAAATTGGGCAAAGACTTGAACAGAAACTTGGAAAAGATAGATATCCAAATGGTCAAAATAATGAAACAAAGCTCACCAGGGCTTTATATGACTCGTTAGGATGATACAAATTAAAAATCACAACAAGAAACCACTACCACCACTCCCAGAAAGGCTCAAATTTAAAAGATTGACAATCCTAAGTGTTTTCAAGGATGTAGAATTCTTCTTTTTTTTTTTTTTTTTTTTTTTTTTGAGATGGAGTCTCAATCTGTTGCCCAGGCTGGAGTGCAGTGGCGTGATCTTGGCTCACTGCAACCTCTGCCTCCTGGATTCAAGTAATTCTCTTGCCTCAGCCTTCCAAGTAGCTGGGACTACAGGCATGTGCCACCACACCTGGTTCATTTTCTTTTCTATTTTTATTAGAGATGGGGTTTCACTGTGTTAGCTAGGATGGTCTCGATCTCCTGAGCTCGTGATCCGCCTGCCTCGGCCTCCCACAGTGCTGGGATTACAGGCATGAGCCACCGTGCCTGGCCCAAGGATGTAGAATTCTTATTCATAGCTGGGGGAACATGCACAATAATACAATTGTTTTGAAAAACCACTGAGTTTCTACTAGAGATAACATGCATCTGCTTTATGATCCAGTAATTCCATTCTTTATACTCAAAAGAAATTAGTGCTATGTTCTCCCGTTTGTACATTATATTCACAGCAGCTTTGTTCATAATATCCAAAAGATGAAACAATCCAAATGCTCAAATAAATTGTAATAGATTTACATAAAGGAATATTGCACGTTAAAAAAAATCAGCTCCAACAAGTTGGAGAAATCACATAGAGATACCACGTTGAGTGAAAGAAGTCAGACACAAACAAGTTCTAGTGTGTGACTCATTTATACAAAGTTTAAGAATAAGCACAATGAAAAGATGTTTATAGAAGTCAGAATAGTGATTAACCTTTCAAGGAACAGACTGAAAAGTACACAAGAGAATCTCATGCAGTACAGAAAATGTATAATTTTATCTAGAGGGTGGTTATACAGATGTATACATAAGTAAAAATTCAAGCTACACACTTAAGATTACTGTACTGTCTTCATTTACCATTTGTAAGTTGTTACTCACTAAACAATATAAATAAACTTGGCCGAATTTGCTGAAGTGGTGGTGATTTTGGAAACTCGAGCCATGGCAAAACTTTGGAAAACGGTTTTAATATAGTCCAGAACATACTGCCAGTTGACTCAGTGAAAATAAGAAAGTTATTATTGGATGAATAAAATGGAGAATGAAAATAGAAGTACAGAAACTGGAAATAAAAGCACTGCATAAATGCACAGTGCTAGCATAAGCTTGCCCCAGCCTCGGACCAATAAAAACCTAGGTTAAGCCACTAATGGCTCAGAAATCACTGAGTACCGTGACAAGGTTAGCTTCCTAACCATCAGTACCTGTTTTGTTTACTGTCTACTTTCTACTTCCTCTCCTCTTTTTTGTCTGTGCCTTCACAGTGGTGGCAGTTGGGACTGAAAAACATTTTATTCCTGTTGTAGTCAGGCAGGAGATGGAAAAATGTCTTTGAAGGAGATTATTTGGCTAGAAGGAAAGGGACCTCCAAGTTCCAACATTCCCACATCCTTGTTAAGTAAATATGGTCATCCTTGATGGGTCCTCCTCCTGGTTCAATCTCCAAATCCTTTTAATCCTATCTTGTGCCTGCACAGCCTTTTAAGGCCTTTAATTGTTCTTGTACAGCTTCCTGAGTAAGTCTTCTTGCCTCAGAAGGCCTCTTCACCCTCCCATTTCACTCTCCAACAGAGTAACTAATTCGAAAAAACCAGATCTTATCATGCCATTCCATTTGAGGGTTCCTTTTGTCTCGGAGAATCTAAACTCTGCGGTGGTAAACAGGGCCCTTTATAATCTGTCCACACATATTGCCCCCTCCAGCCTTATCTCCCCAGCAGGCATCCTGTGCAAGTCCTTAGAATGTGATATCAAGTGGGAATGTGCCCAGGTTAGCCTGCAGAGTATCACCATGCCCGTGTCTGACTGTTGACCCTTACTGTAGCATTCGGATTTAGTGTTTGAGGAAATCTGAAGGATACTAGTGGCATCAGCAGCAATTCAGTCTTTTGCCTTCTTGCCCTTGTCTCTTGGAATTTTCAGCTTTAGAGCGAGATTTCCAAACCTGAAGATTAATCACAACACAGCTTCTTTTTCCTTAATGCTCAGAATATGCATGGGTATGCCATCAACTACTGTATTTTCTTTTTCTTTTTTTTTTTTTTTGAGGCAGAGTCTCACTCTGTCGCCCGGACTGGAGTGCAGTGGCCGGATCTCAGCTCACTGCAAGCTCCGCCTCCCGGGTTTACGCCATTCTCCTGCCTCAGCCTCCCAAGTAGCTGGGACTACAGGCGCCCGCCACGTCGCCCGGCTAGTTGTTGTATTTTTTTTAGTAGAGACGGGGTTTCACCGTGTTAGCCAGGATGGTCTCGATCTCCTGACCTTGTGATCCGCCCGTCTCGGCCTCCCAAAGTGCTGGGATTACAGGCTTGAGCCACCACGCCCGGCCAACTACTGTATTTTCAATGTATACATTTTTCAGATCTAAAGTTTAGATTGTTAACATGAAATTAACTGAAAAGATTGACCATCAGTGGAGGAAGAAAGTAGATGCTTATTCTCTTTTCTACTACTTTTTTTTTTTTTTTTTTTTTTTTTTTACAGGAACAACTCTATGATCTTCTTGGTGAAATTTTACATACCAAATTAAAATTTGCTTGTCAACAAATTTAGGTTATGAACCCCTCAAAAGAAATAGGGAGGCATGAATAATATGTATTATTGTCCGTGTGTAAAGTTCCTAAACCCAGATATTGCCTACCCTTCTCTAGGTTTGTAAGACTGTAATATATAACCCACAGTGTAGGAGTTCAAAACTAGTACCTAAGTATTGGTTTCAAGGGGGGTCTCTGCCCCCTCTCCTCCCCTGCAAAAAATATTGTAAGCTGATGTATTTTGAGGGAAAGAGTCCATAGCTTTCAGGTTCTCAACAGGATCCAAGACCACTTCAAACCATAGCTTTCAGGTTCTCAACAGGATCCAAGACCACTTCAAAAAAAGCCTTGTTGTGACTAGGTTTTTTATACTTAGAAGCAACTACCCTTCATATTTATCTAGAGCACACTTAAGGAAGTGCTGTCTAGCAAACTTGAATGCTGCAGACCAAGATGTCTGTAATTCTTCGGCACAATTAAAGATAATTAAGCAGTATGTTATTATTGTTTTTAAGTTGTTGCTTTCCTTTATTGGAAAGCAAACAAAATAAACTACTTGTTTTTTACCTCTCTCATGGAAGTAATTTCTGGTTCAGTTTTTTAATATATTTACCTTAACATATATTTAACAAAAGAAGACTTTAACAAATGGAAGGATATCCCTTGTTCTTGGTTAGAATACTGAGTCATCAAAACGTCAGTTCTCCCTAAGTTAACTTATAAATTTAACACGATCTCAATAAAAATACTAACAAGTTGTTTTTTTTTGGAGCTAGACAGGTTGATAAAGTTAATATAGAGAAAAAAACATACAAGAATACCTAAAAAATGTGAAAAGGAAGATTAACTGAGGGGAAGGGGAGAGAGACTAGTCCTACCACATAATTAAAATATACAACAAAGCCTCTATACTTAAAACAAGGTTGTACTAAAACATGAAGCAGACCAACAAATGAAATATAATAGAAAAAGAACATATGGAAATACGGCATATGGCCAGGTCTGGTGGCTCACGCCTGTAATCCCAGCACTTCAGGAGGCCAAGGTGCGAGGATAGCTTGAGCCCTGTCTCTACAAAGTGTAACATTAACCAGGCATGGTGGCATAAGCCTGTAATGCCAGCTACTTGAGAAGCTGAGGCAAGAGAATCACTTGAACCCAGGAGTTGAAGATTGCAATAAGCTGTAAGGGTGCCACTGCACTCCAGCATGGGCAACAGAATGAGACCCTGTCTCCAGTATATATATATGTAAATCATAGAGGTGATTTCTTTAATCACTAGGACAAAAATAAACATTTGAGATCTCAGTATAACTGGCTACCCATTTAGAAAGGATAAATTAGATCCTTTCTTCACAATACACAGAGTAAACTTCAAATGATCAGAAATCTAAACATAAAAGGTAAAACTACACTAATAGAAGAAAACAGGCGAATTTCTCCATAATGTGGGCCGAAGGAAAGGATTCCTAACTATGATTGAAAATTCAGATACCATTAAGAACAATACATTTGCCATCAAATGAATTTAAAATTGTGCATAAAAACACTAAGTAAAATTAACATACAAATGAAAAATTGGGGGAAAACATCTGTACCATTTCGAGATAAAGATCTAATGTTCCTAATACAGAAAGAGCTTTAAAAATAGAGAAGACCAGGGCCAATGGGGGAGGATCGCTTGAGGCCAGGAGTTTAAGAGCAGCCTGGGCCACATAGCAAGACCTCATCTCAACTAAAAAAATAAATTTTAAAAAAGAGAAGATGAAAAATCTTACAGAAAAATAACAAACACATGAAAAAATGCTCCACATCACTAATCAGAGAAATGCAAGTCAAAATCACAAGATTTTACAGGAAATACCATTTCATACCAGTCTGAATGTCTACTAAAAAGTCAAAGAACAACAGATGCTGGCAAGGCTACAGAGAAAAGGGAATCCTTATACAGTGTTGGTGGGAATGCAAATTAGTTCAGCCACTGTGGAAAGCACTTATGGAGATTTGTCAAAGAACTTAGAACTACCATTCAACCCAGAAATCCTCTTATAAGGTATACATCCAAATGAAAAATCTTCCTACCAAAAAGACACATGCACTCACATGTTCATCATGGCACTGTTCACAATAGCAAAGATACAGAGTCAACCTAGGTGCCTAACAACAAATGAGTTGGATAAAGAAAATGTGGTACTTATACACCATGTAATACCACACAGCCATCAAAAGAGAACAAAATCATGTCCTTTGCAGCAACATGGATGCAGGTGGAGGCCATTATCCTAAGTAAATTAATGCAGGAACAGAAAACCAAATGCCACATGTTCTCATTTATAAGTGGGAGACAAAGATTGGGGTACTCATGGACATAGAGATGACAGCAGTAGAAACTGGGAACTACTAGGGGCAGAGAAGGATGAAGACAAGAGCTGAAAAAGTAACTGTTAGATACTATGCTCAGTACCTGAATGACAGGATCAACTGTACCCCACACCTCAGTATCATGCAGTATACCCAGGTAACAAACCTATGCATGTATCCCCTGAATCTAAAATTTGAAAAAAAAGTGTTTCCAAAAAAAAAAAAAAAAAGGAAAATGGGCAAAACACATGAATGGATAATCACAAAAGATAGAAAAATGACATTTAAAATGACATTAAAAATGACATTTAATGAGCATTTAAAATTCTCAGTTTCACCCATAATAAGCCATTCTGTCAGATACTTACCCAAGGGAAACAAAAACATATGTCTACACAATGACTTGTACACAAATTTTCATAGTAACTTTATTTGCAATAGTCCCAAACTAGAAACAACCTAAATGTCAATTATCAGGTAAAGAGATAAACAAAATACAGTATATTCACACAATAGAATAGTATTCAGAGATAAAAAAAGAACAGGGTCTGATACACATAACAATGAGGGTGAATCTCAGAATCACTACGCTGAAAGAAACCAGATAAAAGAATACACATGGTGGCCGGGCATGGTGGCTCAAGCCTGTAATCCCAGCACTTTGGGAGGCCGAGACGGGCGGATCACGAGGTCAGGAGATCGAGACCATCCTGGCTAACACGGTGAAACCCCGTCTCTACTAAAAAATACAAAAAACTAGCCGGGCGATGTGGCGGGTGCCTGTAGTCCCAGTTACTTGGGAGGCTGAGGCAGGAGAATGGCGTAAACCCAGGAGGCGGAGCTTGCAGTGAGCTGAGATCCGGCCACTGGACCACTGCACTCCAGCCTGGGTGGCAGAGCAAGACTCCGTCTCAAAAAAAAAAAAAAAAAAAAAAAGAATACACATGGTTTGATTTTTATATACAAATTTAGATACTGCAAACTAATCTAAAATAACAAAAAGCAAATCAGTGGTTCCTTGGGCACAGGGGTGGAGGGAGGAATTTATTTAAAAGAGCCACAGGAAAAATTTTAGGGGTGATAGAAATGTTTTATACTGATTGTATACTAATTAAATTTTATACAGTTCATAGGATTTCAACTATACTTCAATAAAGTTCACAAAAATGGCCTTTAAAAGATCAATTTCATTAATAATAAGCAAAATACAAATTAAACTACCCTAAGATACTATTTCTTGTCCATCAGTTTAACAAAATGGTGCATTCTGTTAGCAAGGCTGTGGAGAAACCCATCCCATATGAAGGGAATGTGCTATACCTAACAAACCTACCTGATGGTTGCTTAACCATCAACCAGCAATTTTACTCCTAGAAATCTAGAAAAGATATACTTCCAAA
Source organism: Rhinopithecus roxellana (assembly GCF_007565055.1). Lineage (NCBI taxonomy): Eukaryota > Metazoa > Chordata > Mammalia > Primates > Cercopithecidae > Rhinopithecus > Rhinopithecus roxellana. Next base: position 39,868,814 of record NC_044553.1, read on the forward strand.
CATCTGAAAATACATATGCACAAGGTTATTCATTGCAGTATAGGAGACTAGTTTAATAAAATGTGGTACACACACCGGGGCCTGGCGGGGGCTGGGGGCTGGGGGAGGGATAGCATTAGGAGAAATACCAAATGTAAATGACGAGTTGATGGGTGCAGCAAACCAACATGGCACATGTATACCTATATAACAAACCTGCACATTATGTACATGTACCCTAGAACTTAAAGTATAATTTTTTTAAAAAAGAAAGAAAAATAATTAAATGTGGTACATACACACAATAGAGTATTATATTGCTGTGTAAAAATAGGGGGCGGGAATGTCTTCTGAACTAATTTGGTGTGACTTCCAGGATATATTATTAAGAGAAAAAAGGAAAAAAGCAAAAGAATATCCATAGTATACTACCTTTTTATAGAAAATGAGGAAGAAAGAAAACATACATAGGTTCATTATTTTGCACAAAAAGAAAAAGGGGAAGGACATATCAGAAAATAAATAAATTGGTTACCTTTAACCAAAACAGCATGGTACTGGTACCAAAACAGATATATAGACCAATGGAACAGAATAGAAGCCTCAGAAATAACACCACACATCTACAACCATCTGATCTTTGACAAACCTGACAAAAACAAGCAACGGGGAAAGGATTCCCTATTTAATAAATGGTGCTGGGAAAACTGGCTAGCCATATGTAGAAAGCTGAAACTGGATCCCTTCCTTACGCCTTATACAAAAATTAACTCAAGATAGATGAAGACTTCAATGTAAGACCTGAAACCATAAAAACCCTAGAAGAAATTCTAGGCACTATCATTCAGGACATAGGCATGGGAAAAGACTTCCTGACTAAAACACCAAAAGCAATGGCAACAAAAGCCAAAATAGACAAATCAGATCTAATTAAACTAAAGAGCTTCTGCACAGCAAAAGAAACTATCATCAGAGTGAACAGGCAACCTACAGAATGGGAGAAAATTTTTGCAATCTATCCATCTGACAAAGGGCTAATATCCAGAATCTACAAACAACTTAAATTTACGAGAAAAAAACAAACGACCCCATCAAAAAGTGGGCAAAGGATATGAACAGACACTTCTCAAAAGAAGATATTTATGCGACTAACAGACATATGAAAAAATACTCATCATCTCTGATCATCAGAGAAATGCAAATCAAAACCACAATGAGATACCATCTCATGCCAGTTAGAATGGCGATCACTAAAAAGTCAGGAAACAACAGATGCTGGAGAGGATATGGAGAAATAGGAACAGTTTTACACTATTGGTGGGAGTGTAAATTAGTTCAACCATTGTGGAAGACAGTGTGGCAATTCCTCAAGGATCTAGAACTAGAAATACCATTTGACCCAGCCATCCCATTACGGGGATAGCATCTGAAAATACATATCCACAAGGTTATTTTATATATATATATATACCCAAAGGATTATAAATCATGCTATTATAAAGACACATGCACATGTATGTTTATTGCAGCACTATTCACAATAGCAAAGTCTTGGAACCAACACAAATGTCCACCAATAATAGACTGGATAAAGAAAAGGTGGCACACATACACCATGGAATACTGTGCAGCCATAAAAAAGGATGAGTTCATGTCCTTTGCAGGGACATGGATGAAGCTGGAAACCATCATTCTCAGCAAAATATCACAAGGACAGAAAACCAAACACCACATGTTCTCACTCATAAGTGGGAGCTGAACAATGAGAACACATGGACACAGGCAGGGGAATATCACACACACACCGGGGTCTGTTGTGGTGGGGGGGCTGGGGGAGGGATAGCGTTAGGAGAAATACCTAATGTAAATGATGAGTTGATAGGTACAGCCAACCAACATGGCACATGTATACCTATGTAACAAACCTGCACATTGTGCACATGTACCCTAGAACTTAAAGTATAATAATATAAAAAGAAATTACCCAGAAAGAAGAGAAAAAAAACTTTGTGGATGAAAGTACATATTGCAGCATTATATCAATTTAATTTGTAAATGAGGTATAACAGGTACACTGTAAAAGATACATAAGCATATAATTCAGTGAATTCTTACTTAAGTATATACACATGTGATCGCCACTCAGATCAATACACAGATTCCCAGTACCAGAACAGAGCTCTCTTATCTTTAATGTCAATAGCACCAACACCCCCAGCCCAAGCATCTCACCCCCAACTAACCACTATTCTCACTTCTATCACCATAGTTTTGTCTGTTTCTGAATTTTGTGTAAGTTGAGTAAAATATAATTTTATATGATTTTTACTCTATATTATATATGATTTATAGGATCAGTTATGTATAGAAGTTTTTGTTTTTGTGTGGCATTCCATTGTATTACTATACCATAATTTATTTATCTACTCTCTGATGTACATTTCGGTCGCTTCCAGTTTTTCAATATTACATATTAAACTGCTGTGAAACAAACAAAAAAAAAGAAATCAGTCACCTTCAAAGCGTGCAAAAGGAATGGGTTAGGGGAGCTAGGTCAGGGAATTATACTTCTATAAGTATACATGCTTTATTAGTTTTCACTTTTGGAAGGATATTAATGTTCTACATATTAAAAAATAAAACCAAGGCAAGATGGAGTGAAAACTGTAACAATACAAACAAATGAACCAGTGAAAGCAATGTTCTCTCAAATGAGTAATAAAGCCACAACGAAGGGGGAAAAAGAACTAATCCAACCAATTTGTGAACACAGGAACTTGACTAGCCTCAGTCTATGGAGAAAAGAACTACAAATAAATCTTTTACTCTGGTTAGTAGATGAGCTTTCCATGACGACATGGCTTTAGCAATTCAGAAATTATTTAATACATATTGCAGGACTGGACAAATGAATGCAATGATGTTGTTGGGAACGAAGGTTTTCACTAGGAAGGAAGGAGACAAAAATGCTCATCAGGTAGGCTGTCTTATAAGAACAAACAAAAAGAAAATGTTCCAAAAAAGTGATAGGGACATGTCAAAAGGAAACAAAAACTAACTTGAAAGACCCAAATCTGGGAAAGTTGAGCATCAAAAAATGAATAAATAAATAAATAAATAAATAAATAAGGACAATAATGATTATAACTCACTGCCTAAAAATAGGAATTCATAAGTCTATACAGAGAATAACTCAGCAATAAAAGGGAGCGATGTGTTGACACATGCCACAAAATGGGTGAAATCAAAAACATCATGCCAAGTACAAGAAGCCAGATCACACATTGTATGATTCCACTGATATAAGATATTCAGAATAGGCAGATCTGTAGAGAGAGAAAGTAGATTAGTGTTTCCCTAGGGCTGGGGGAAATGGGGGGATGACTGCTAGCAGGTATGGGGTTTCTTTCTGGGGTGCTGAAATGTTCTAAAATTGATTGTGGTGATGGCTATACAATTCTGACTATACTAAAAACCACTGAGTTGCACATTTTTAAAAGGGGAATTGTATGGTATGTGAAATATATTAATAAAACTGTAAACAAATGGTGGTAAAGATTTCCTTATAACAGAATGTCATTTGATCAATGTAGAGGCAGTGGTGATATAATCGGAAAGTTACCATTTTACAGCCATCATGGTAAATATTGGTTTGAACCAAGAATGGATGCTAAATCTAGGGGCAAATGTTTGATACAGAGCAGGGTATTTACATGGGCTCACTGTCTTTCCACAAACTGTTTATTGATTGCAAAGGAACAAGTAGTAAATATACAGTGGAAAAACTAGGCAGCAACTAGGTAATTAAAATTAACACCACTCAATAGAGACAGATATCACATGTCTCCAGAAATGATATTCTGAGAAGGGCACAAAATTGCCTATGAAAAAATCCAGCTAGGGATGCATACCAGATAAACCCGTCAAGAACATAAAACGATCAGCCTACATTCTTCAAAAATGTCATTGTCATAAAAGACAAAGACAGGCTGAGGAATTACTCCAGATTAAAGGAAGTGAAAGAGTCATGATTTAATCCTATGTTGGTGGGAGAAAAGTATTACTGTTTGGACAAGTGAAATTGAAATATAGACTGTAGATTAGATAAAAATAATAGATCAATATTAAATTTCTGAAATGTGCTATTTTGTGGTTACATGAAAGAATATCCTTGGTCTTAGAAAATTTACACTGAAGGAACATGATATTTGCCACATACTCTTGACTAATTCAGAAAAAGAGTAAAATAGTGAAAAGGGGAGAGAAGGAGGAAGAGAGAGGGAGAGAGTACATTAAAGCAAAAGTTTAATAAAAGTATGTTTGTGAGAATGAGAAATACTCAAAGATACAAAATGGTATTGTTAAATTCACTTGCCTTTCCTATGTGAGCCCCTGAATGCCGTTTTGCTTTGGATAGCCAGGAAAATCCCAGTCTCAAATCCACACCATTCCTGTCATAGAAACCTTATTACCAGAGGCTGAAACCTCAGGAGGCTTGGGGATGGTTTTCCGGGACTTCAGGAAAGGAGAGTGAAGTTACCCGGGGAAAACTGCACTGAATATTAAATTAGAACTGTAGTAAATAGGACAAAATGAAAAATGAACAAAATGAAGGGAAGGAGGTTGGGCAAGGCTGGGGTCAATCACACTTTCAGCATCTTGGGAGACTGGTTCCACAATCAGACAGCTTAGTCCTTTCAGAGAGTCCTTCCTCTCTCATCCGCACGACCCTGCCCTCCTTTCTCACAGCAGAAAACGGCAGGAGAAGATGAGAGGGACTTTCCTTCAGGTTCCAAAAGCACTTTTGGATCTAGCCCCAGTGTCAAGGCTGCTTCTGGATTCCCACTCCCAACTCTAGGATTTCTAGGGCACCTAAATGCTTGATGGGATCATCGTTATTAAACTGTAGGACACAAACTCTCCTACTTGTGTGATTTATGAAGATGCGTTTGCTTATCAGATTGACTTTATAATGGAGGTCAAGGTTTGGGGGGTGGTTTTTGAATCAAGGTATGATTACTGAATTAAGTCACTCTCTATTGCATTGTTTTTCAATCTGTTAAGTGAGAATAGCTGCATTTGTAAAATCTACCTTGCAAAATTGTTGGGACTGAAGAAACAGTTTCTGCTAAACCACACTGGGAAAGAAATAACCCAGCATCCCTTTAAAATTGGGTACTTTTTTTCTGTTTCAGTTGGTCAAAAACAAATTCTCCTCAGAGGCTCTCACCAAAACGCTTAAGTCACTCACAATATTATCCAGTTGTTTACAGGTAGCTAATTGTTTTACTAACATATCGTGGAGGCTACCTCCCTTCCTCCGTGGTAGAATAAGGTGTATTGCTAGTTGCTTTACTAGCACACTGTGGGAATCATCTCTCTTTCCTTGCTGGTAGGATGAAGTTTCTGACTTAAGTAGTGATCACAAACCCAAATGCCTCCAGAGCCCAATCAGGTAACACAATTTAGAGAAGCTGGCTGAGGTGGAGGTGCATAATGATGAAGGGGTGGTAAGGACTGGACCCATGGAGAGTACTCCCTGTCTGCGAGTCTTCATGTTAAAAAAAAAAAAAAGAAAGAAAGAAAGAAAAGAAAAAAGAAAGGTGAACCTAGGCAGACCAAACAAAGCACACCCAGGCAAATGGGTCAGTTTTGCCCTCTCTTTATTGGAAGATGTCTACATTCCCTTTCACCTCCCAAAACCCACGATTGATCATTTTGAAGTTTTACATTTGTTGTGGAAACTGGCCCAGAGCCTCTTTCCTAATATTTATTAACCTGCCTGTCACCTATCATTGCAAAATCATTGGCTTTTGCTGTCACTTATCATTGCAAAATCATTGGCTTTAATGTAGTAGAGAGGTTACTGCTGAATGAGAAGTTTACATAAATGTTTCTCATATTTGCTGAACTTTACCCCAAAGCTCTAATTCTACCATCTCTCTTAAAGGACCACACTACTGGTTAAAAAACTACAAGGTGCAAAGTATTTTTCACACTGACCTTTTAACATAAAATGCATACAAGTCCCTTTCACTCGTAGGTTCCCAAGACTGCACGCAGCTTCCACTTCATGCCCCCTGAATACTCCAGATCGCTCTCCCACCCCCTCCACTTGCTAGCCCCTTCTCCCTCCTCACTCCTCACCACACACCACTTCCTATCTCTTATCTCCTTACTCCCATCAGCCGTTCCCACTCCCCTCTTTCTCCAGACACGTACCTATTGGGTTGTGTCCACACCAGCCAGTAGCTTTCCCTCACACAGAAAAGGGAGATGATCTGAAAGTCTATAGGCAACAGCAGCAGCAGTAGACTGTTCGCTGTGCCTTCTGTAAATAGAGCAAGGTAGAGGGTGGAGTCTGGGGAAGGGAGGAGCCCTGAGGGAAGCTAATTAGAGAGACTCGCCCATCAGAGAGGCCAGGCTTGTTGAAGGAGGCGGGCCTTGGACTGTTGCAGCCTGGCTAACTCAAAGTCATCTTACTGTTAAGGTCTGGTTCCCAATACTGCAGCCTGATTCCTCTCAGGATTTTTTTTATTGTTATAATTATGTTGAACCTAATACCATGACATTTGTGTTGATGAGTTGATCTCTGCCCTGCAAAAACACAGAACCACAAATGTCTAGAGCAAGTGTTATGCTGACCAGTCCCTGCTGGGCTGTATTGCTGGCAGCTGATCCCAAAGCAAGGCAGAGGAAGGTCAGGTGTCCCAAAGTTTCGAGGCCCGGTGGGTGGGTGTGAGAGTTAGCACCTGGAAGATGGCAGCTGTAAGCAGTCAAGTTTCTGTTCCTGTTGTTTGTGTATTTATGTGATTTTAGGTCCCTGAAACATAGGCTGGGCCTACCAGCTCCTTGGACTCTTATTACAGTCTGCTGCTGTGCACCTCTTGGAATCCAGTCTCTCTCCTGGCTACAAGGCCCTCCCTACTCTGCCTCTGCCAACCTGTCAGCTTCCTCCACTACCATGTGACCCTCTTTCATTATGCTCCCGCCTCACTGTCTTCTTGATGTGTCATATAGCTTAAATAAGCCAAATGAGATCTGCCTCAGGGCCTTTGCACTGACTATTTCTGCTACTGGAACATTCATCTCACTTCCCTCCCTGCTTCTTTACTTAAATATCTGGCTCCTTCTCATTCAGCTCACAGGGTCACTGTCTTTCTAAGGTTTTCCCTGACTCTCCCCTCTATCAGAGTACACAGTTTTGTTTTCTTCGTAGCTGTTAACACTACCTGAAATCATTGAATGTTTTTATTTACTTGGTCTCCATTACCCTCTCCCCACTAGATTGTAAGTGCCACGAGTTGGCTCTGTATTGCTCATGACATTATCCACACCTCTAGAATCAGTACCTGAAACATAGTAGGTGTTTACTGTGTGTGTAGTGACTAAATGAATGGACACCATTCATTCACTGACTAAATGTTATTGCATCCTTGGTGTGTGCCAGGCACTGAGTACTGAAGACACAACAAGACAGCGAAGGGCTCCCTCAAGGAGGCTTCTCATCTAAAGGGAAGAGGGCCATCACATGAATAGTCAATTGAAATTATATTTTAAAAGAAATAAACAAAGAAGAAACCACATGTTTGTTCACAGATTGAAATGAATGCGTATACCAGAAGTGCTAGTAGGGGGTGAGCACCCAGTCATAGAGCCTAGAATTCTTAGGAATCTGAGCCATGCTTATAAATTGCTGAAGGGATTTTATTCCTGTAAACATGATGGGATCCCATGAAGCAAAGTCCCCATTTGTAGCTCTCAGACTCCCTTTCTGCAGAGGAGTGTAATCAAGACCGCCCTGTAGCACCAGCATATTTACGAGGCCCTGTGTGTTTTCCTGGAGAATAACCTTTGAATCGACATTTCAACGTTCAAAGAATACAAATTCTAGGGATGTCCTAGGGCTCTCCGTGTTTTTGGAGCTTGTAAAAGAGATCTGCCATGAGGCTAGGCGTGTAACAGGCCAATGGGGCTTCTTTTAATGTTTCAGAGGAGGATTGAGACCAGGTCATTTCCCTCGGGGAGAATTCACTTCAATAATCTTGTTGGAATCCTCCAGTTTCCTCCAGGACTCCAAATCTCTACTTGACTTTTTTATTACCTGCCTGGCCCCTGAAAGTATTTGATTTTGTGGGCCCTGCTTCTAGACATTGTTTTTGGCATCCTGAGAGTTTTAGGATTCTGAAATAGCTGGAAATTTTTTGCTAAAAAAATCATTTTTCAGGTCCTGTATCTCCTGGAAAAATTCAGATGTTAAAATGCTAGTAACTAGGGTACCAACCCAGAAAACTTTAATACACAGAGGTCTAAGATTCTAGTATTATAACTCTCAAATCCTAAAGATTCATAAAATAAAACTTTTGGGGACCATTCTTTTGAATTTCCTCAAAAAGAGCAATTTATTCATTTATTTATTTTAAGACAGGGTCTCACTCTGTCACCTAGGCTGGAGTACAGTGGTGCGATCTCAGCCCAGTGCAACCAACAGGGCAAATTTTACCCTTTGCTGGTTGTTTAGTTATTATTGCTGCCTAACAAACCACTCCAAAACTTATGGGCATAAAATAATCATTTTATTGTGCTCAAAGGTTCTGTGGGTTAGGAATTCTGACAGGGTAGAGAGGATACAGCTTGAGTCTGCACTGTGATGTCTGGGTCCTCAACTGAGAAGAAGGCAGGGGTGACTCAGTGGCTGAAGGTGAGAATCAGATGGAGACATCCTCACTCAGATGTCTGGTAATTTATGTGGACTACTGGCTAGGCACGCCTTCACATGGTGTCTCAGTGGGGGAGATGCACAGGCTAGTTTGGGCTTCCTTACAGCATGGCATCTGGGTTCCAAGAACAAGAATTTCAAGACAGCAAGGCAGAGGTGCATGGCATTTTTACCATCTGGCTCAAGGTCTCATGGTAAGAAGACAATGTGGGATGGAATTATTTGAGGCATTTTTGGAAAATACAATTTGCCAGAGTAATAGATTTGACTTTCAAAAATAGCTAAAAGTCATTAGGAGTTAAGCCTTGATGAATAACGTGAGTGAAGCTGTTTCGATTAAAAATTGAGGAGTGTGGCCATTAAATAACAAGAACACTTTCTTCTGTGGATCACATTCAGTCCAGAATGTATTTTTGAAAGAGCACTTTTAGAACTTTTCAAACAACCTGCTTCATTTTACCAATCACCATGGTTGATTTGATTGGGCAATGTATGACGTATATCATCTTCCAGGGAAGTATTTGAAGAAGAATTGCCATGTAGACAGATACTTTCTTGAATTTTTATTGAAGATGAATAAATATCTTTTACAGTCTATACCCCAGATTGCTTTTCACATTTGTGAAACAGCCTTGAAACCCAGGCAACACAGTCCTGTTCCATTAATGAGCTTTTATCAAATGGCCCCAGGCATCCTCCATCCCAAGTTAATCAGATTAACTTGTATCTTATCATCTTATATCACATTTAGTACACACAGCCATCTTCACAAGCTACACTTTTCTTTTGGGATAAACTCTGATATACTAGCAACAATCAGTGGATCTAAAATGCTTTATAACGGTGTTTCCTAAAACTGTGTTCTGAGAAGCACTAGTTCCTGGAGATGGGACATTTTCCTCCCAGAAGTTAACAATTATCAATTCATATGAGTATTAAAGGATCTCCACACAAGAAACTTGTTTGACATTGTTAACCTAGTGACCAAAAACTCCTTTTACAAGGAGATCCTATTAATATCTCTTGGAACTAGTATACTGTGGAAAATACTGCCCTGTGGTCTTGTCCTTAAAACATATTTGGAAATAGCAATGACAATAACAACAAAATACCATTGGTTTGCCATTTTGCCCCCAGCATTCATTTTTAGCTTCTGATTAAACTGGTGCCAGTTAATCTGATTAACTTGGGATGGAGGACACCTGGGGCCATTTGATAAAAGCTCATTAATATAACACTACTGTGTTGCCTGGGTTTCAAGGCCACTTTCACAAATGTGGAAAGCAATCTGGGGTATAGACTGTAAAAGAACCGAAGAGTTGAAGGAAACCTTAGAGATTATCTACTTTAACTCCTTTATCTTAAAGATGGAAACTGAGGCTTAATGTCTGTTGGACGACTTCCCCAAGAAACACTGGTCAATGCCAAATCAGAACTGGAAGCCACATGTACTTTCCTAAGGTAGCTTTTCCAAATATTAAAAAGTGCATTTGTATGTCTTAGAATAAGTCTGGATCCTGTGTCCCTCAGGAACAAGAATTTGGAATCAGGCCTTATGAGACCCTTTTCCATTTATTAGCTGTGTATTTTTAGGTAACTTACTAACCCACTCACCTCCTCCAAGCCTCTGTTTTCTCATATATAAAATGAGAATGATATTGTACCCTAGCTGCCTTATGCCATAGTTGTGAGGGTCAAATGAGATAATGTTTTTGAAAGCACTTTGAAGGAACTTTGTGTGGAGTATTATACAAACATAGGCAATTGATTGCTCTCTGCTAATATGCAGCCCTCTCAGCCCATAGAATCGTGACTCTGGGCTCCTTAGTAATTTGATTGGCTTGAGATGTTGATGGACTCCCCAGTGTAATTTAAACCAGCCACTGTCTTTCTTTACCTCTCCTTTTCACCTGTTTTATCAAAATGAATCATTGAGGACAAAACCTCAAAGCACATTTCCAAAGATTTTTAGAGATAAAACCTAAGATATGGCCAGGCGTGGTGGCTCATGCCTGTAATCCCAGCACTTTGGGAGGCCGAGGTGGGTGGATCACGAGGTCAGGAGATTGAGACCATCCTGGCTAACACGGTGAAACTGTGTCTCTACTGAAAAAAAAAAAAAATTAGCCGGGCGTGGTGGCAGGCACCTGTAGTCCCAGCTATTCGAGAGGCTGAGGCAGGAGAATAGCAATAGCGTGAGGCAGGAGAATAGCCTGAACCAGGAGGCGGAGCTTGCTGTGAGCCGAGATTGTGCCACTGCACTCCAGCCTGGGCAACAGAGTAAGACTCCATCTCAAAACAAAACAAAACCTAAGATACAACAGATGCCCTCTCACTGCACTTAGGAGTTGGAAAATCTAATGTTTGTCTTAAAAAATTCCAGGTATTGGGAAACCTGTTAGGCAGGCTGACCACTATGATTTGTAAGGCTCAGGGCAAGAATACTGAGGCCCACACACCCTATGTCTACATATTTAAAAGTTGTAAATTAGGTTTACCAAGTGTTAAAAAAAAATATATGTTCAATTATTTGTGTGTGCGTGATAGAGACTTGCTCTGTCGCCTAGGCTGGAGTGTAGTGGTGTGATCTCTGCTCACTGCAACCTCGGCCTTCCAGGTTAAAGTGATTCTCCTGCCTCAGCCTCCTGAGTACCTGGGATTACAGGCGTGCACAATCACACCTAGCTAATTTGTGTGTGTGTGTGTGTGTGTGTGTGTGTGTATATATATATATATATTTTTTTTTTTTTGTAGAGATGGGGTTTCACTATGTTGGCCAAGCTGGTCTCGAACTCCTGACCTCAAGTGATCCACCTGTCTTGGCTTCCCAAATTGCTGGGATTACAGGCATGAGCCACTGCACCTGGGCTGAATAAGCATTTCTAGGCAAAAGTGTTCTTATATTTCATACATTGGGAGTGGTTGCCAACTATCTGGGACTACAGGTGCATGCAGAGCCCAGCTTCTGCATTTGAATGAAAAATTCTTAGAATCCTACACAAAATGTAGCATCACAGAGAGAGCTGAACCTGGCTCCAAGACCCTGGCGCTGTGCCCATAGCCCACTCCCTTCTTTTCCCTGGATACCATGTAGCACCATGAAGGCCTCTCTCATATACGGGAGGTGAACTCCTACATCCAAACTGCATAACCACATCCCCTTCAAATAGCCACCCCAGACTACCCTTTAGACCTAAGGATTTGCGGCATTCATTGCCAGAAGGCTGGATCCCAGGAAAAGGCCTGCATAGCCTCTGGAAGCAGGCTCAGGACTGTATGGACAAGGAATTTCAGAATCCAAACAATGATGTTCCAGTCATGGTCTAGAAATGGGTGCTTAGACTGGAAGTGGCATGTCCCTCATCTCTGCAGTATCCTCGCTTTGCCAATAGAGGCAATGCCAGATGATGGCCAGGACAGGTGCTCCTTTTGCCTGGGTCTAAGAAGGGGACTGCAGTTAGAAGCCTCTTGCAAAAGTCCTAGTGAATGGTGACAGGACTGTGACCAAAGAAGTAAAAGGGGTCAGCGATCGGGAAGGTCACATAGGGACTTCATGGTACTTAGAAACTAACAGGCCATGGGAGAACAAAAAAGGAAGGAGGTAACAGAAGACACCAAACTTTCAATCCTGGGTTGTCGATGGGGCTGGGGGAAATCCTCTACCAGGAAAATCTTCTAAGGTTTCTGTTAGCATTACGATATTTTCCTGGCTGAGCAACACTCTTTTCCGAATAGTTTTAAACAGAATCGTTACCCATTCATGTGTTTTCACAATAGTGCATATTTTTAAGCATTTTCTTCATGCGTGAAATGTAAGTACATTTTTGCTTAGAAATGCTTATTCAGGCCAGGGTAGTGAATGGTTCACACCTTTAATCCCAGCTTTTTAGGAGGCTGAGGTCAGAGGATATCTTGAGGCCAGGAGTTTGAGACCAGCCTGAGCAACATAATGAGACTCCATTTCTAAAACACATAAATAAAAATAAAAAAGAAGGAAATGTCCATTTACAGCAATATCGTAGAGCAACATACTTTAGGAAAATGTGTGATTTCTATTTAAAAGTTTTGCCACCTTAAGTCATACAAATGAACTTGATTCTGTAAACTTTATGGCTAAGAATTCAATCAGCAGCAAAATAGGGCTATTGAAACTGCTTCATCACTAATTTTTATTTTTCATTTTATATTATTTTTTGAAACAGAGTCTCACTCTGTCACCCAGGCTGGAGTGCGGTGGCATGATCTCAACTGACTGCAAACTCCACCTCCCAGGTTCAAACAATTCTCATGCCTCAGCCTCCTGAGCTGCTGGGATTACAGGGGCACACCACCACGTCCAGCTAACTTTTGTATTTTTAGTAGAGATGGGGTTTTGCCATGTTGGCCAGGCTGGTCTCAAACTCCTGACCCCAAGTGATCCGCCTACCTCAGCCTACCAAAGTGCTGGGATTATAGGCGTGAGCCACTGTGCATGGTCTGTCACTAGTTTTTACAGTCCGCTTCTAGAGTGTAATGGGGTGAGATTTGACTAAGCCTGAGCCCTCAAAAGTATAAAATATGACTTTTTCTATTACAGGTTAATCCAATTGGATCATAGGAAAGAAATATGTAGGTAGACTATAATTATTGTGGTTGGTACATAGCCATGACAGCTAGCCAACAATCCAGTCAGAAAAGGCATGTTATTTTTGGTTGGTTCATTGCTTTTGTGAGACATCAGTTTGTGCTAGATAACTCTGAGAATGTAATTGAAATCTAGAGTTATTGTTCTAAACTCACTTATAATATGAGAAATAAAAACATATCTTTCTTTGAAAGTAATCAATTAAATGCTTACTTGAAAAATAAAAATGTTTATTTAGTCTTATGAAAGTTTCTATTAATAAATAATAAATTGTAGAATTCCCAAGATGGTTTTTTCCTTAGTAGAGATTTTTAAACTGTTTCACTCTTTCTTGTAATATTGATAACTATGCCAGGTAAACCACATAGAATTAAGTGCATCTTAGGTTAAAGGCCCTTAGAGCATTCCAGATGCCCCAGGTATCCACAGTGTACCCCAAATCAGAGTTTAAGAGACACTGAAAGGGACTGGAGCAGGATATGACCATGGGTGACAAGATCTTCATCGCCAACTTTATGTGCTTTGCAGTTCACAGAATGCATTTGGTAAACCCAAGGTCTCAAATAGGGGTGGTAAAAGCTAGGGGTAGAGGTGGGGGCAATATGGCTACTAAGAAAATGTATGGCCAGGCACGGTGGCTCATGCCTGTAATTCCAGCACTTTGGGAGGCCAAGAGGGGTGGATCACTAGAGATCAGGAGTTCAAGACCAGCCTGGCCAACATGGTGAAACCCCATCTCTACTAAAATACAAAAATTAGATGGGCGTGGTGGCGGGTGCCTATAATCCCAGGTAGTCGGGAGGCTGAGGCAGAAGGTGGAGGTTGCAGTGAGCTGGGATCGTGCCACTGCACTCCAGCCTGGGAGTGTAGTGAGACTCAGTCTCAAAAAAAAAAAAAAGAAAATGTATTAGAGTAAATTCTTACTCTTTCTTTAGAGGACATGGAGAAGCAAGGGAGTAGAATTCCTTGCTAAGTCATTCCCCTCAGTCTTTGTTGACATCTTAGGAACACCAGACAATCACATGCTTCCTTTTTTCTGGTTCTCAATGAGTTGAAAAATAGGCATACAAGTGTAATGGAAATCAAAATTCATGCTTACTCTTGGTAAAGCTGGACCAGAGAACACAGCTTGCACTGTGGCCTGGATAGGGGCTACTACCAACCGAGTTTGGTCCGTCATTTCTACCTATGCATAGAGAGAGTTTTCTTCAGAGCACACTTGACCTGCCTATGCTGGAAAGGGAGTCTCTGCTCTCATTCCCTGTTAAACACAGAGAAGTGAGCCGTGGGACATCAGCCTCCAGAAGGTAGGCCCTGAGCCCTCATCCTGCTCTGCTGGATGCAAGGGAACAAAATTAGAGAGAACTGCATGCGGGCAGGTCTCAACTAGGGAGAGAGTGCAGGCAGCTTGACCTTTGCTCCCATCTGCCTGACCGTATGGCCACTCCTCCCCACAGGGCAGAGCTGGAAGCAGTTTTCTTGCTTCTCTGAGAGGACAAAGTGTGGACAAAAGGCACTATTTTAGGGCCCGATGATGTAACACAAGAAGAAAGGGAGAAGTGTTCCCTCGGCTGTCATGTGGCTCAGTGTTATCCTCTCAGAACATTCCAGAATAGGTGGGTTCCGGAAGTTAGATTTTGAAATGAGCTCAAGTAGTAATCAGGGTAGCTCTGACTAATATCCACTCCCTGCCACTCACCGGTGGATGAGCTGGGGGAGGCAGATGTAATTTGTGGTTTGAGCACTTGCCACTGGAACTCTTGAGATCAGTCCCGGAAAGGAGCCAGGGATTCCCTGGAGAAAGGAAAGTAATTTATATTTATTTTTATTTGAAACTGTCCTTAAGAATAAAAGGTGTCTCCCTCCTGAGGCTGTCAGTCAGGAGGAGAAAAGCCTTGGTGAGGAGTGGGCGTGTGTGGCTATGTGTTTGCCGGCAAAGTTGAGTTTTAATAATGTCCTCCTTCTGCTCTTCATTTAAGTAAAACCCTCCCTTATCTTCAAGATGACCTTTGCTTCCACCTAAACTCGTCAAAACAGGCATTCCTTCATTCCTTCAAGTGTGGCTCATAGGTAGATGGTAGAAGAAAAATAAATTAATTAAAATAATTAACAATGAATTGTGAGACTTAGATCTCTTTAGCTACCTCAGATGCATTTGTACTTTTTTTTTTTTTTTTTTTTTTTTTTTGAGACGGAGTCTTGCTCTCTCGCCCAGGCTGAAGTGCAGTGGCACGATCTCAGCTCACTGCAAGCTCCACCTCTCGGTTCACACCATTCTCCTGCCTCAGCCTCCTGAGTAGCTGGGACTACAGGCGCCCACCACCAAGCCCGGCTAATTTTTTGTATTTTTAGTAGAGGCGTGGTTTCACCTTGTTAGACAGGATTGTCTCCATCTCCTGACCTCGTGATCCACCCGCCTCGGCCTCCCAAAGTGATGGGATTACAGGCATGAGCCACTGCACCTGGCCAAATGCATTTGTATTTTGAAAGAACAGTGAATCTATAAATACCTCATTGGTTTAACTTTCAGGCAGAATTCTGAAACTATTTGTCTGGGAATCGGAGATAGATAGAATTGTTCCCTGTACCATGGAGACAATACAGCCTTCTATGAAAAGTACAATGAGTAAGGACCAGGCACAGATTCAGCAGAGGTCAAGGAGGATGAAGACACAGAAGTGACCATTGATTGGCATAGAATGAGGTCACTGGTCACTTAAAGGAAGTGGGGAGCAATAGTGCTTACGGAAGATAATGCCAGTAGTATGGTTCAATCCAACTAGTAGTAAGAATGGGGTACTATCTGCCAAGCTCTGGGCTGTACACAACCAAAGCTTAAGTAAAAGAATACACTCACCTGGAAGAATGGGACAGTGCTCGGGAGAAGGAGTAGAATGAAACATTTTAGTAGTCTGAACGTTTGAAATGGTGAGTAGACTTCCCTTTTTCTAAGCAAACCCCTAGCCTTGAATGAAGAAAATGCCAGCCCCTTCCTTTCTGGCCGTAGAACTCATACCATGCTCCACCTAGATGACATGCTCTGGCCAGTCCTTTGATCCATCCAAATATGCATTCGGTTCCTCCCCTAGGCAATCCTTCTGCTCAGCCAAGCTGGTACCCACTTGGCACCTCATACCTTTCACACATCTCTCCTTGCCTCTGCTCCTGCTATTCTCTCCAGCTTCCAAGACAGGGCTCTTCACACTCCTTCTGAATTCTGCACCTCCTTTGAAGCTGGCCCAAGTACTCAGGTTTTCTGGGCAGGCTTCCCTGAGTACCAGGATCCTTCCCTTCTCTGAACTCCAGGTATTGTGTTAATAATCATAATGGCAATGATCACAGCAGTAATGATAATGCCTTACATATGAATAGGTATTAAGAATTTTTCAAAGTGCTGCTGCATACTTCATTACACTTATGTGTCACAGGATGATGCAAAGGATGGTAAGAGATTAAGCTTGTTTCTGCCTAAAAACAAAATAAACAATTCAACAATGAGGCTGGGCACTGTGACTCATGCCTGTAATCCCAGTACTTTAGGAGGCTGAGGCAGGAGGATTGCTTAAGCCTAGGAATTCAAGATTACAGTAAGCTATGATTATGCCACTACATTCTAGCTTGGGCAACAGAGTGAGACCCTGTCTCAAAAAAAAAAAAAAAAAAAAAAATCAGCAATGAGGTCCATAAAGATTAAATACTTTTCTACCTTTCCAGGGCCATATACTCCAGGATGCACTGCGTCTGCCATTTAGGTCTGATTTAAGGTACAGTTTCTGATTAAATGTTATTTTACACTGATTTCAAAGTACTGCATATTGCTAGTCTTGGCTTTCTAATCAGGTATATACTTTTCTTCAGGGCAGGAAAATCTCTTGTCTTTTTTGGTATTTCCCTAGCACTCGGGATTACATTGAGTCCACAAAGGGGGCTTATAAAATGCTTTAATGATGATGTTGATGGTCACAGGGTTATATTCCTGCACGTTGTATGAGCGTGAATATTTGAGTTTGCTGGGAGGCACCAAGGCACCATAATTCCATTTGACCCTATTTCTTTTTTTTTTTTTTTTTTTGTATTTTTAGTAGAGACAGGGTTTCACCGGGTTAGCCAGGATGGTCTCGATCTCCTGACCTCGTGATCTGCCTGTCTCGGCCTCCCAAAGTGCTGGGATTACAGGATTGAGCCACCGTGCCCGGCAGACCCTATTTCAAGCGTTGGAGATCATGGGGCATCTGGAGATCATGGGACACATGTAGACTGAGGAGCAGCTCTCTACAATGAAGTTCTTTTAGATTAGGAATGCTAGCATTGTCTACAACATCAGTAGTACGTCATCAGCAGACAATGATATACTACTGATGTAGTCGACAATGCTACCATTCCTAATCTAAAAGAACTTCATCATGGGTATACAGATGAGGAGGAATAAAATGTCTTAAAGTGTCATCTCCATAGCCCCTACAATATTAATTTTAATTTGGAAGTATGTGCCCTGACCTTTTGAGCCATCTGATGTGAAATTCCCTGCCTTCCTCTCTCCTATCAGTCGTGGCATTTTAACCTGTACCTGGTTCAGTGGGAAAGAGGGAAAGCACTTGATTCTATGGCATGGCAATAATGCTCATAAAGAGAATGTGCTGGAAGGTTGGCCATTCTGCTGGTGCCTTTGGCCATCTGAAAGGGAAACTGGGGAGACATGAGATGGTCCTCTCTTTTCTGGGGCTTTGGAAGGAAGGCTGGTCTAAGGATCACTCCCCTGGCTCCATGGTTGACCCCTAAAGGAGAGGAGTGGAGCTCTGCACAGGCTCCAAACCCAAATCCTTGAGGGTAAAGCTACTAAAGATAATTGAGGTGACAGGGTAAGGACAATCTGTGGTTCAGCTCAGGGATGGGCTGACTGCATGTCAAAGGAGTGATGGAGCCACTGCTTGATGTATCTACTGGCTTGTGGCTGTGTAGATTTATGTCCCACAATTAGGGTATGCCATCTCAAAATATGATGACATCGTGACAGTTTGCTTATACATTAACATTATAGCTTCAATATTTACAGAAAACCCTACTAACTATTGATTACTGTGTAAAAGATTAATTGGAACCAGTATTCAAACTCAAGTATGTAGGCATGCCAGCAAGATTATTGAGTCAAAAAATATTAATGTATGCCTCTCAGTTTCTGAATCACTCTTGTGGATTACTTTTAATAAACATGTAACAACTACTTCATTTCTGAATAATGACATCAAATGTTCCAGAGAACTCGACCTTTTCCAGAGGGAAATCAATCAAACTCTGACAATGTAACAAACATCCTGAGACAAATGTAAGGACAAGGGGAATAAATAGAATATGTATTATGATAAGAATTATTTCCAGAATTCTTATCTTTGAGTTGATCACACTGGGAAGTCCTAGAATTGGCTGTGAGATGAAAACAAAGGAAGTAGTTTAAAAATTCTGAGTAAGAAAATATTTATTTCATACATATTAAAGTATAAAATCTTATTACAGAGGCAACACTAGCAGCAAGAAAGAATTTTAAAACAGTGTGAGATAACATTCAATGATAAACCATAAATCAGAGAGACCAAGATGACAGATATAATGCATGGGCTGGTATCTAGTTGTTTAACTCATGCCTCAAAGTAAAACAAGCAAGTACTCATGTAGTGCTGATTATATGCCAGGCACTATCCTAAGTGATTTAAATATGCTAATTGACTTAACTCTCATAATAACCTGATGAGATAGGTCTTATGATACTCATTTTATAGATGAGGAAACTGTGGCACAGATCAGTTAAGTAATTTTCCCAAGGTCACACGCCCAGTAAGTGACAATGCTGGGGATGTGACCCCAGGGAGTCTAATTCCAAAGCCTGAGATCTTAACCACATAGCATCTCGTATGTCTAGTACTAGTGGTAGTAATAATAACCCTTTTGTTATTATCTCCTATTTCAATACCTGAAGTAAACCTTCAGGTATTAAATGAAATGCATACATGCATGTAACTGACCATTGTTGTATAAGAAGCCATATCCAGAATACCCCATCTTCACATATGCAGACTATAATGAGCACTATGCAAGTGTCCTGATCATTATCTAGCTCACTTACGTGGAGCCGGAAATTGTTTGCAGGCCCACAGCCCATTCCCTATATGCAGGTTGCCATAACTTGTGCCATGGAGGTACGAACCACCAGGCCAGGCTTGGACACCTGCTCCAAAGGCAGCCATCTGAAGACTGGGCAGTGACCTGTGGCCGATCTGACCTAACCCCTTCGAACAACATGGTGGTGATGGGACCCGTCACACTCTCTCTCGGAAACGTTTCACATGAGGCCATAGAGCAGATGCTGAGTGAGCGAACTGGTGTTGAATTGGAGAGAGACCCAGAGAAAGCACTGGAGAGAAGTCATGAGGCATTAGAAGCCATGAACAAGCGGGGGCATGAGGTAGACAGGGAGAGGGCAGGAGTCAGTCAGCTGCGGGTAGGAGGAAAAACACGAGCCAAGAGCCGGCTGTGAGGAATGGAGTCATAAATTCAGTTGCTGATGGAGAATGCGGGTGAGCCCTGGGTTGACACTGGGTGACCAGAGCTAAGTGGCATCTTGAAATGTCATGAGTGACACTTTCTGTGAAGCCAGCAGTGCAGTTCTGAAGATGGTTTCTTGTCCTCTTTAGGTTCCCATACATCCTTATAATAACCTCCCATTACAGAAATATTTTGAATATATATATATTTTTTCATCTTGCAACCTGAAATAACCTAACCCAGGGACTTAGAATCCTAGCCTTTGCCTTCTTTTTGTTCCTCCTCCTCCTGTATGCCATTACCAAATCCTTGCCAAATTTGTCCTTGGACCCCTCCTCCCTCCTTTCCACGCTATCTATGGTCCTTAATCCTCCCACCCACGTGCCTGCAGTGGCCTCCTAGCAGGGACTGCTTTAAAAAAATCAGAAACATAATTTTCTAAATTGTTTAAAAACCATTCTGATGAAGAATTTCAGTGAGTTTTGGACTCATTTGTTTAAAAAATATAAATTGGCTCTTTTTGATGGATGTGCTATTATCACTGATTGAAATAAAAGAATATGAACATTTCCTGGCTGAATTTCAACAAAAATGCTTGCATAATGGTATGTGGGATTGAAAAAGTAATTGTAATTTAGAAGCACACTTCTTCTTTTGGGTCAGCTTTACTTTGGTAAAGTGTCTTTTATCAGCTATGACAGCCCTTAAAACCCAGTGTTAGAATATACCTAGTCTTCTGTAAGTCAAAATTTTCAAAATAATGAATCTAGCCCATCTTATTTATTCACCCCTAAATTATTACTATTTTAAGGAATAATTAATATTAAATATTATTTGAAATGCTTATATTTTCTAATCTCTCATTTAAAAAATTCTTTCTGAGCATATGTTTTACAATGCATATATTAGTAAAGTAGTGTGAACATTTTATAAAGTGGTACGAGTTCAAAGCATTTTAAATGATGACGTATGTGACAAAAAAATATTGGGGGGCCAAGGCCTATAGGATAAAATGTTAGGTTGTCAAAGTTTTTCTCTGGTTAGCCTCCTCTTACCTTGCCTCTCTGACCATTTTCCACCCCAGCTTCTCTGCTTCATTCAAGCTCTCCATTTCTGGAAGGTGATGCTACTACAAGCTCCCCTCTCAGCTTCTCCTTCGTCAGGTGACCTCAGTTGACATTCCTTTCTCCTTCTACCAATCCAGATGATCAAACTTTATTTTATTTTTGATATGGTTTGGCTGTGTCCCCACCCAAATCTCACCTTGAATTGTAGCTCCCATAATTCCCATATGTTGTGGGAGGGACCTGGTGAGAGGTAAGTGAATCATGGGGGTAGGCATAGGAAAGCCTATGCCGTTCTTATGGTAGTGAATAAGTCTCATGAGATCTGATGGTTTTATAAAGGGCAGTTCCCCTGCACACGCTCTCTTGCCTGCTACCATGTAAGCTATGCCTTTAGTCCTCATTTGCACTCTGCCATGATTGTGAGGCCTCCCAACCATGTGGAACCGTGAGTCCATTAAACCTCATTTCTTTATAAATTACCCAGTCTCAAGTATGTCTTTATTAGCAGTGTGAGAACAGACTAATACAATTAAAAAAAAAACACTTATAGTCCCAAAGTTTTAATTTCTCACCCATAACAGTGATACAGACACTAGTTTAAAATATGCCAGTGTCCAATATTTTAGTTCTTCTTTGTTTTATTGTTGAACTACAAATTAGATCCTAATATTATAATGTTATACCAAAAGTGTTTAGATTTACCTGCATGTTTGCCAATATATTGACTCATTATTTCCTATAGCATGCCAGATCTTCCCCTTCCCATCATTTTCCATTTCAGGTAGTCCATTAGTAGTAGACAATGCCAATAGCCCTTCCACATCCTCTCAGCACAATTTTCAAGCTCAGCTGGCCATCCCACTCTCAACACCTGTGATTGTGCCCAAGGGCTCTCTCTGGCTGCTGCAGCCCCTCTGTTCCTGCTGGGAGCAGGCCAAAAATGAGGGGGAAGTAATGTCTCCTGGGAGCAGCCCTCAACTAAGATCTGTGCTGAGACCAGCTCAGTCAGGGAGACCCTAACCCAGTGGTGCTAGAGGAATTAAAGACACACACAGAAACATAGAGGTGTGAAGTGGGAAATCAGAGGTCTCACAGCCTACAGAGCTGAGAGCCTCAAACAGAGATTTACCCACACATTTATTAACAGCAAGCCAGTAATAAGTATGGTTTCTATAGATTATATATTAACTAAAAGTATTCCTTATGGGAAACAAAGGGATGGGCTGAAACAAAGGGATGGGTCTGGCTAGTTATCTGCAGCAGGAACATGTCCTTAAGGCACAGATTGCTCATGCTATTATTTGTGGCTTAGGAATGCCTTTAAGCAGTTTTCCGCCCTGGGTGGGCCAGGTGTTCCTTGCCCTCATTCCGGTAAACCCACAACCTTCCAGTTCCTTGCCCTCATTCCGGTAAACCCACAACCTTCCAGCGTGGGCGTTATGGCCATGGTTAACATGTCACAATGCTGCAGAGATTTTGTTTATGGCCAGTTTTGGGGCCAGTTTATGGCCAGATTTTGGGGGGGCCTGTTCCCAACAGTCTGCAGGGAGTTGTTGAATACACCAGCTCTCTTGCCCTTTAGGCAGGAAAAGTGAGAATTCTCTTTCCTGGCCCCAGGTTTCCTCAGTAGGATTAAGCTCCGGTTGCCAATGGTGGTGACTTGCTTGATAATTAACTTGTTTTGGCTTCCTTTCCTTTTTCTTCTCTCACTTTCCTACTTGCCTGCAACTATTGCCTGAGATCACCTCACAAGTAAAATACTTGCACTCAAATCAGAGTATATTTTGGAGGAAACCCAAATGAAAACAAGATTCTTTGTAAGTTCCCTTAGTGCAGGTCCATTGGTGGTAAATTCAAATTTTGTTTATCTGGGAACATTTACATTTCACTCTTGTTCTTGGAAAATAGTTTTGATAGATGTACAATCCCAAATTGTCAGGTATTTTTTTCCTCAAACTTTGAAAGTATAATTCTGCTCTCTTTTGCCATGCACCTGTATAGGTGATATGTCTTTTCTCTCTGAGAAAAGATCCTCCCTTTGTCTCTGGTGTTCTGCAAATTTTACTATGATATACCTAGGTTTACATTTTTAAGAAATTTATTTTTCTTTTTGGAGATTGCTCTTACTGGATCTGTGGATTCTTATCTTTCATCATTCTGGAAAGTTCTCAGCAATGATCTCTTCAAATACTGCCTCTCTTGCAGTCTCTCTTATCTCTCCTTCTGAGACTCTAGTTAGACATATGCTGAACATTTTCTAATGTCTAAACATTTTACGATCTCACCTCCAGTTAGCCAATTTTTACTTCAACTGTTTCTAATCTATTTAATCCTTCCATTGAGATTTTTAAAAATTCATATATATATATATATATATATATATATATATAATAGTAGACATCTTCAGAATGTATTAATTCAGTGGCTTCTATATTTATGTTTTTATTTTTAAAGTTCTATGTGAATATTTTTTCAATTGGCTCTATCATTTTTAAAATTTTTTTATTTTGTAGAGATGGGGTCTTACTATGTTGCCCAGGCTGGTCTTAAATTCCTGGGTTCAGGTGATCCTCCTGCCCTGGCCTCCCAAAGTGCTGGGATTACAGGTGTGAGCCATCGTGCCCCGCCACCTCTATCATTTTTTATTCTCTTTTTTCTTTGTATGTGATTCTAACTTCTATTTCTTTAGACATTTCATACAGTGTTATTTTATACTCTTATCTGAAAATTCTAGTATTTAAAGTTTTTGGAGGGTTCTAACTCTATTGTTTTTGCTGATGCTCACTCATGGTTTCCCTTCCCCCTATTTTTGTTTTGTTTTGAGACAGGGTCTTGCTCTGTGGCCCAGGCTGGAGTACAGTGGCTTGATCACAGCTCACTGCAGCCTCAACCTCCTGGGCTCAAGCCATCCTCTTGCCTCAGCCTCCTGAGTAGCTGGGGCTATAGGTGTACGCCACCATGCCTGGCTAATTTTTTATTTTTTGTGGATACCAGGTCACCCTGTGTTGCCCAGTCTGGGCTCAAGCTATCCTCCCACCTTGGCCTCTCAAAGTGTTGGGATTACGGGTGTGAGCCACTGCATCCGCCCTCCTCTTCTCCCTGCTGATCTTTGGTAGTGACTGTACATTTGTTTGATCTTAATCTGTAGGAAACCTCAGGGCCTAAACTGAGATTGCTTTCTTTCAGAGGAAATTTTCATTTGTATCTGCACACAGGAGGCACTACCTACCTGGGAACATTTGATGTCTTCCAGCATCCTTGGCTTACTCTGAGGTCTAGGGTTCACACCTTCACTTTGCTGCTGACCCAAGTCTTAGGCTCTGTTATGGCCTGAATTATGTCCTTCTCAAATTCATATATTAAAGTCCCAACCACCAGTGCCTAAGAATGCAACCATTTTCAGTTAATATAAGGTTTTTAAAGAAGTGATTAACTTAGAATGAGGCCCTTGGGGTGGGATCGTAATTCAATATGACTGGTGTCTTTATAGAGGAAGAGTCACCAATGAGGTGTGCCCACGGGGATGACCCTGGGAAGAGGCAGCAAGAGAGCCACCATCTGTAGACCCAGGAGAGCAGCCTCAGAAGAACCCAACACTATCAGCTCCTTGATTTTGCACTGCTAGCCTCCAGAACTGTGAGAAAATACATTTCTATTGTGTAAGCCACCCAGTCTACGGTACTTTGTTATGGCAACCCAAGCAGACTAATACAGCCTCCACAGGGCAGTTTGTTAGGGTTTGCCCTTAGGGTAACTGCAGCTTTCCTGTATACCTACTATTCCTCATTAGGATTCAGCTCATATTTTCATCCCTGCCCCTGGGAAATTTCCCTTACTTCCTACAAGCTCACGGATGCAAATAAAAGTATGTTTCCATGCAGGTCTAGTTGTTCTGTTGGGGTATCTGTTCAGAGTGTCTGGTCTGCCACACTGCCTGAAGTGCTTTAGAGTCCACCGCTTCCTTAAGTGCTGATTTCACTCTTCTTTCTTCTGTGATATCTTCCTGAGAAATCTTCTCCCACGGGAGTACTTCCCTCCTTAAACTCTTAGCACTTACTTATGCATTATTTATTGTCACTTAGGCTACCTTAGAATTAGTCACCGGCTGGGCGCTGTGGCTCACACCTGTAATCCCGGCACTTTGGGAGGTCAAGGTGGGCAGATAACCCGAGGTCAGGAGTTCTAGACCAGCCTGGCCAACATGGTGAAACCCCGTCTCTACAAAAATTAAAAATTAGCCCTGATGACGGGTGCCTGTAATCCCAGCTACTGGGGAAGCTGAGGCGGGAGAAGTGCTTGAACCCGGGAGCGGGAGGTTGCAGTGAATTGAGATCACGCCATTGCACTGCGGCCTGGGAGACAGAGCAAGACTCTGTCTCATAAAAAAAAAAAAAAAAAAAAAAAAAAAGAATTAGTTACCAACTATTTCCTTGAAAACAGAGGTCAGTTCTTACACCTCTTCCCTCATGCAGCTCATAGGACAATCCTAGACACAGTGTGTGCTGATTTCATGTTTCTGGAATGAGGGAATATAAAATAAAAAACCAGGAGTCAGAAACCTGTTCGCTGTCAGTATGACATTAAAAAGACTGCATGAACCATAGAGTTGATTGTGGATGTTAAGTGGTCCAAACTTTTTTTTTTTTTTTTGAGACGGAGTCTCGCTGGTCGCCCAGGCTGGAGTGCAGTGGCGTGATCTCGGCTCACTGCAAGCTCCCCCTCCCAGGTTTACGCCATTCTCCTGCCTCAGCCTCCTGAGTAGCTGGGACTACAGGCGCCCGCCACCACACCCGGCTAATTTTTTGTATTTTTAGTAGAGACGGGGTTTCACCATGTTAGCCAGGATGGTCTTGATCTCCTGACCTCGTGATCCACCCGCCTCGGCCTCCCAAAGTGCTGGGATTACAGGCGTGAGCCACCGCGCCCGGTCACAAGCATGTTTTAACAACAAAAAGATCACATCTCAGGCCGGATTCACAGGGAGCCTTTGGGTAGTTAATGAGAGACCTTTCATTATTGGTCAGAAACACCCCTGAAGGGAAATGAAAATTGAAGGCATCAGGTCAGTAATCCTCATTTATTTAGCAAGTTCTGATCTGCCTGAGAAACAGCAAAAATAATGGAAACGAAATTTATCTTGCACTGCCTCAAACCGGAAAGGAAAACACAGTCACCTGTTGGGACTCATTTGCATTCTATTTGGTAATGGTTTCCAGATTCCTCTTCCAATTAAAAAGCAGGGCAGAAGAACCAAGATTGTTTAGTTAAGTCTGTTTGGTAATAGTTATTAGACCATAACTACATAAAGTCACTTACAACAAGGGATCAGAGTCTGTAAATGAATTCTGATTTAAAAAATTAGTGAGATTTCAGGGTTCTGCAATTAATTGGGTCATTTCATTTTGCTGAAGAAATAAGGAATGAAGTGCAAAACAAATATTTAATGGTCATATAGCCACATGGTCATAACAATTTTATTATATTAGAGTTTCTTTCTTTTTTCTTTTTGAGATGGAGTCTCACTCTGTTGCCAAGTTGGAGTGCAGTGGCACGATCTCGGATCACTGCAACCTCCGCCTCCCGGGTTCAAGCAATTCTTGGGGTTTCATTTTTAAAAAATTAACACATGAATCCCAGTCAGGAAGAAGAGGGACAATGAGTAGTTAGGAAGCTGAAGGGGTAGAAAGATGAGAATAGAGATTTAAAATGCAGAGACCACAGCAGAGAGGTGTTGGCTTCTAAGCCTACTTTTTTGAGGTCACTCAGAAATCTGAAAGTAGCCTTCCTCCCTCCCAGCCCCAAAGGGCTTCTTGAGGGGTTCCAAGAAGCATTTGGAGTCTGGACAGCTATAAACTGTATCCCCTGTCCCTGCCTTGCAACTAGGTGTATTCTATATCCATGATATGCTAGGAGGTCAGGATTATTCTTAGACCAGTTTGAACCCCAAAAACCTAGACTGAATTTGATTTAGATTCTTGAACAGGCTCCAGTTTCTGAAAGGATCACATAGCCTTGTAATCAGAATGCTGGTGGTTTCTGTAGACGTATCTTCCTGTTGCCTTTCTTTTTTAACCAAACTCACTACCTGCTTAAGTTTAGCCTTCTTTTCTCTTTATGGAAGGGACAGTTATCTCCAAATAGGTCTAAACTCAAGTTACTTTCTAGCCCGGCACTTGCTCAGCTGGTAGCTTGTGGGGCTATATTTACTTAAGTGTCTGCATCCTCTTCTGTTAATCAGTTCTGCATATCAACATCCCTCCACTCCTTCTTTTGGTGAGAGAAAAATCCACCCTCCCCAAATCTGCAAAGGCTCTGCGTAGCACACATGCTTCCACTTTTGTCGTCTCCTCACAGACGGCATGATCCATTTCCTGTTGACTTGGTTTGTCTCACGCACGCGCCATTAGATCTTATGACTAACGCATGCCACCTTCTGAAGAGAACCTAAATAACCTACCTGTAATTCTAGTTCTTTTGTAATAGACCCAAATCTGGTTTCTCTTCCTGGTCTAGTTAAGGCAAATACTATGGAGGTAATTTTTCTATCCCCTTCCCTAAGGATGTGAGGGTCAGGTTAGCGACCCACCGCTGCGCTGCACTTCTGCTTCAGAAGCAAAAGAAAGACAATAGCCAAAGGGTTACTGGAGAAGCAAAATAAATAGTTTTCACTTATTACAGCTTTTGTGGTCCAGTTCTCCAAGGTGCATAAAACCAGCACATTGAGATAGGGCGAATGAGTCTAAGTGTTATATCGTGGCTTTCTTGTCTCATAGTACACCCCTGGAGAATACCTGAAACCCCGTGTAAGCCAACACCAAGCTTAAAAATGCCTCTCTCTCCTCTGGCTGGGGGAGGGAGTAGGCTTCACCTTGTAGAGGGACAGTAAAGGCCATAGCCTCACTTGCTTGACTAGGACATTCTCTTGCTGGAGACCTGCCCAAATACAAGTACAGCCCACCAAACAATTTCTCCCAGAAGCATGGTTGGTTCCTTCTTGAACTGTCAGCATGACTTCAGAAATGTTGGGAAGGGCTTTCTTCTAGCAAAAACTACCTCCTCTACCTTAATAGCCAGAGAGTCAGCCACCTGAAATTCTTTTCCTTTTTTCCTTTAAAAAAAAAAAAAAAAAAAAAGAGACAGAGTCTTGCTATATTGCCCAGGGTGGTCTTGAACTCCTGCTTTCAAGTGATCTTCCCGCCTAGTCCTCCCACAGTCCTGGGATTACAGATGTGAGCCACCCCACTTGGCCAGCCACCTGAAATTCTA
Organism: Rhinopithecus roxellana; assembly: GCF_007565055.1. Classification (NCBI taxonomy): domain Eukaryota; kingdom Metazoa; phylum Chordata; class Mammalia; order Primates; family Cercopithecidae; genus Rhinopithecus; species Rhinopithecus roxellana. Next base: position 39,897,006 of record NC_044553.1, read on the forward strand.
TCAGGGACAGATTCCTTTAGCTGAAGTCAGGTTCAAATGTAATCCTCCCAAGAATGGTAACATTATCCATCAATGTATGAAACGAAACAACTTGTGGTTATTGAAAAAGTCATATGTGCACATAGTAAAACAAAATTCAGATAGTACAAAAGGGTGTGTAGCTGGGCACATTGACTCATGCCTGTAATCCCAGCACTTTGGGAGGCTGAGGCAGGAGGGTCACTTGAAGCTAGGAGTTCAAGACCAGGGCAAAAAGCAAGACTGCTGACTCTACAAAAAGCAAAAATTAGTTCAGCATGGTGGCATGTGCCTATGGTCCCAGCTACTCAGGAGGCTGAAGTGACCTATGACTCCACCACTGTACTCCAGCCTGTACCGTGGAGTTAGACCCTCTCTCTAAAGAAAAAAAAAAAAAAAGAGTATACATTAAAATTAGTCTTCTTCCTCCCCAGTACCCTCAGTACCCCAGTTATTCCCCGTCTCTCCACTCCCCATGTCACAGCAATCATACTCAGCAGCCTTATCTGGGCTTCCTGAAATATTCTGTACATTTTCAGGCATATGTATAATATATGCCCCTTTAGAGCCCTCCCTCTTTTTGCCTCCTTGCTTTTGCTCCAAGGGTAACTTAGCACTTGGAGAGGGATTTCATCCTTCTCAGCAGCTGCCCTGTGTTCCACGGTCACCACAACAGAGGGCAGAAGCTGACCTGGCTCAAGGATGATTGAGAGGCTCAATATTTCCTTCAACAGACAAACAAAAAAATGCCAAGGTCACCTTAAGGTGGCTTGCTTTAGTAAGACATAAGCTCATAAAACAGTATTTATTCAATGAAACATGGTAAAATATTTTGGGAGTAAGTTAAGTTTTGCCATGAGAAGTGCTTATAAACTTTGAGAGCGAGGTAGATCTTCACATATCCAGCCTTCTTCTACCTGAATGTGTTGCTGCTACTCTTGCTTTTGTCCCTTATGGGTTTAGGGTGCAGGTAGAGACCAGGCAGAGCAGTTGTGAAAGTAGAAGGGGTTGGACCTTGCCCAGAACGAGGGGTGAGATTAGGGTAGGGGTGTAAGTTAAAAATAAAAACAGACAAATCCATTTCCCAAGAGAACACAGGGGAGTTTCCTGTAGAAGCCTGAAGCATTCTGATTTCTACATAAAACATTTCATGTCTGTGACTTACTTGATTCTAAGGTTAGAATTAAGTAGACTCCATCCATATAATGAATAAGTAAGTAGGTTTTGTGTTTCATGAGATTAAGATAAATGTGGTCTAATTGAGCAGTACCAGTTTCATACATGTTTGATACTTTATATAACTTGTATAATTATCATTTATGTCATTCAGCTTTTCCGTGTGACACTTTCTCCATTTATAAGATACACTTAGAATTCTGTCAGTTTAGAAATTTTTAACTGAATCTCAAACTTTTAGATCTAACTTCCAGGTTACAAAAACATCAAAGAATAGAGAAAAAGCTAAATAACATCACTAAGAAGCCATTAGACACATCCAGGAGGCCTGGCATTTGGCAGGTCAACTGATGCCATGTCGACAGAAAGAGACTGTTAGAGATTGAGAGACTGTAGGGACATTAAAAAACAGATGCAATGTATTGTCTTGTATTGGATCTTAGTTTACACAAACCAAGTATAAAGGACATTTTTAGGACAATTTGGAAAATTTGAGTTTTAATTAGGAATTATATATTAAAGAATATAATTATTTTATTTAATTTTCCCCCAGAAAATCCTTATGCAGAAAGGATTATAATCATACCATTTGGCTAAATGTAAATGTGTTATTTTGACTCTAAAAAAAGTTTTATTTGCAAAAGATGTACCCTGAAGTTAAAAAAACGGTGTTTTTCCTCCCCTTGAACTTTGAGTTCTTAAAATAAAGGTTACCAGACCAGGATAAACATGGCTGTGCTACATTTTCATTTTTGTGCTGGTTGCTCAGAAGCAAGTGTCATTATTAACAACTGGGATGGGGTGTGTGGAGAGGAAATTACAGCTAATCAAAATGTTTGCAGCCATACATGGCTGTCATTCTTGAGTTACCTCTTTGTGGGTATTGAGTTCTTGTATTAAGTTTTGCACCATCAGCAGGGCAGGACATGTGTTATGTAAAGCCAGGGTTCTTGCATCACAGTATTCAAGCCCTCTTACCCAGATCCTATCACATTCAGCTGCAGATGTAGCAAGAAGTTCCAAAGAAAGAAAAAAAAAAAAAAAAAAAAAAAAAAAAAAAAAAGCATGTCCCAGGACTACAACCTGCACTCTGGGTCTCAGTATATTATGAATTAAAGAGAACAATAAAGACTCCCTGTTGGGTGGGAAGGCAGAGGTAAGTCACTTGGGGCTTCAGGGCCCTCCAAGCATAGAAACCTCAGAATCATGTCTGAGTCTCTCCTTTCTTTCTTTCTTTTTTTTTTTTTAAGACGGAGTCTCGCTCTGTCGCCCAGGCTGGAGTGCAGTGGCCGGATCTCAGCTCACTGCAAGCTCCGCCTCCCGGGTTTAGGCCATTCTCCTGCCTCAGCCTCCCGAGTAGCTGGGACTACAGGCGCCCGCCACCTCGCCCTGCTAGTGTTTTTTTTTTTGTATTTTTTGGTAGAGACGGGGTTTCACCGTGTTAGCCAGGATGGTCTCGATCTCCTGACCTCGTGATCCGCCCGTCTTGGCCTCCCAAAGTGCTGGGATTACAGGCTTGAGCCACTGCGCCCGGCCCTGAGTCTCTCCTTTCTAAGAAGTCCTTTCTCAGGAGGAACCAGTGAGAAGAACCAACTATTATGTGGGCGCTCCAGCTTCCTGGGCTGGAAGATTTGGACTAGACCTTGAGGTTCCTATAGAGACAGCTGCCCTCAGTGGCCCCCAACCTGAGCCTGGACCTGAGAGTCAGGAACAGCTCCCATGAGAACTGCCTCTTTAAACTCATTCCTGTCTGTCCTAATATCCCTCAAGCCGAGGCCCCAGGGATCCCTGCTGGATTCTGGCTGATTCAGAAGGCCGTGTCCTACACATCCTTCCAAGTGGCTGCTCTACTGAGTGGGCTGGGAGGAGGTGCAGCCTGCTGGGCAGTGAGCATTGACTGAGTATTCTGATAGCGCTGGGGAGCTCTCTGAGCAGGCACCACATGCCCATCTCTCCATTAGCAGTAGGCTATGGATTAGGAGTGGTAGAAAGGATATCTTTAAATAGATTTCTTTGTTTGTTTGTTTGCTTTGAGGCCTAGTGATTGAGGTCACTCTGGGAAAAGCTTCAGGAAGCTCTGGTCAGAAACTTTGGGTTTTACATTTCACAACCATTATCCTTCCACTGGGGGAAAGAAAAGGTTAGTTGGGGGATAGGGGGTAGAGAAATGAGGACCAGAAGTTCCCAGCCTAGGAAAATCAGAATATGAAACATTATTGAAATACATATTAATATTTCATATGTCTTAGTCATGGCTGGGAGGGTTCGGCCTAGTTGGCAAACTCAGCTTTATCAGGGAATCCTTGGTATCTGCTGCTGAAATGCAACTCAGATCCTTGTCACCTTTGAGCCTGTCCTTCACAGACAAAAGACATGAGTTTGGAATGTGTTTCTGCACTGTGGAAGGGGGAATAGACTTATTCAACATCTTGGCTTTAAGTCCTAGCTCTGGTACTTGTTAATCTTGGTGTTTTAAATAAGTCTTGGCAGGCATCGTGGCTTATGCTTGTAATCCCCGCACTTTAGGAGGCCAAGGTGGGAGATTCCTTGAGCCCAGGAGTTGGAGACCAGCCTGGGCAATTTAGTGAGACCATTTCTACAAAAAAATTTAAAACTAGTTTGGTGTGGTGGTGCATACCTGTAGTCCTAGCTACTCGAGAGGATAGCTTGAGTCCAGAAGGTCAAGGTTGCAGTGAGTTATGATCACACCACTGCACTCCAGCCTGGGTGACAAAACAAACAAACAGAAAAAAACAACAAAAACAAGTTTCTTGGCCTCCCTGGGGCTCAGCAACTAACAGATAACTGAGATAACTGTGGTCAGATACAGGCTTGGGAAACTGTACATGGTGAGCAGATCTGGGGCTTGTGAGAGAAGACAGAAGAGAATTGAGTGAAGCTCCTTCCAGGCCCAAAACAAAAAATTATAAATTTGGAGGCTGGGTATGGTGGCACACACCTGTAGTCCTAGCTACCTGGGAGGCTGAGGCAGGAGGATCGCTTGTGCTCAGTAGTTTGAGATTGCAGAGAGCTGTGATCACACCACTGCATTCCAGCCTGGGTGACAGAGCAAGATCGTCTCCAGTATACATACATAGATATATACACAAATATATAATTTGGCTGTAGTTTTATTTTTAAAATATATTTTAAATGATGGAACTTCCTATACTAGCATATAATTTATAATTTCTTTGTAATTCATTTTTTGAAAGTGTTAAACATTTGCAAGTCGCCCTTTATTCTTCTTTCACCAGTGTAGTATTAATCACCCAGTGATTACCCAGAGATAATGCTTAGGGCTCCTTCCTGATGCCCCAGGCTAGGGGATAGACAGGGTAGGGGATAGGGTGGGGATGGGGTGTGGGCAGGTAGTTTTGCCTCCAAACCTTAGGTCACTATTTACAAGTTCATTGCAACCTGCCTCATCATGTAAATCCCCATAAAAATGGCATCTCCCTATAGTGACTGTCCATCAAATCATGACTTTGTCACCTTCTGCTCATGTGTTCCGGATATCTCATTGTTTTACCTCCCTCTCTCTGCTCCCTTTTTCCCTGGGTTTTGCTGATGGAAAGTGGTCAAGTGCTGCCACCTACTGGTCAACCTGTATATTACTAAAGAGCTGTGGTTTGGAAAAGGTTAAGGCCCAAGGTGCCTGTAATACAAATGAATGGATTGCTGCTTTTCACATAATTTTGTTAGCAACCTATCAGGCAAAGAAAGAGTTCACAACTGACCTTTCAGGGAAAAACGAATTTTGACACAGTTGTTTAATGAATGTTAAAACTTTTATGTTGAAATAGTTTTAGATTTACAGAAAAGTTGCACAAATGGTACAAGAAGTTCTGCTTGGCCTTTGCTCAGTGTTCCCTAATATTAACATTCCTAAGAGGAACTGCAGGACAATAACTGAAAGCAGGAATTGGACATTTGTACAATACTGTTAACTACTCCACTGACATAATTTTAAGTTTGCCAGCTTTCTCACTAATGCTCTTTTTCTTATCCAGGATCCAATGATTCATTATCTTCTATTATATTTAGTTGTCTTGTCTCCTGGACTCCTCTAATCTGTGACGGCTCCTCCATCTTTCTTGACCTTCACACTTTTTTTTTTTTTGAGACAGGGTCACCTAGGCTGGAGTGCAGTGGCACGATCATCAGGGCTCACTGCAGCCTCGACCTCCTGGGCTCAGGAGCTCCTCCCACCTCAGCCTCGTGAGTAGCTGGGACCACAGGTGCAGGCCACCACACCTGGTGATATGGTTTGGCTCTGTGTCCCCACCCAAATCTCATCTCAAATTGTAATCCCCATAATCCCCATGTCTTGAGAGAGGGATTGGGTGGGAGGTGATTGGATCACAGGGGTGGTCTCCCCAATGCTGTTCTCGGGATGGTGAGTGAGTTCTTACAAGATCTGATGGTTTTCTAAGGCAGTTTTCCCTTGTTGGCTCTCCCCTGCCTGCCGCCACGCAAGGTGTGTTTGCTTCCCGTTCTGCCACGGTTTTAAGTTTCCTGAGGCCTCCCTAGCATTGGGGGAAGTCTGAGTCAATTAAACCTCCTTTGTTTGTAAATTACTCAGTCTCGGGTACTATCTTTATAGCAGTGTGTGAATGGACTAATACACCCGGCTAATATATATGTATAATATATATAATATAATATATAATTATAATATATAATATATAAAGTATATATTACATATAACATATAAAACCCTGTCCCCACTATAGATAATATATAATATTATTACGTATAATATAATATAAATAGTGGAGACAGGGTTTTTTTTTTATGTTGCCCAGGCTGGTCTTGAACTTCTGGGCTCAAGCCATCTGCCTGCCTCGGCCTCTCAAAGTGCTGGGATTACAGGATTACAGGCGTGAGCCACTGCACCCGACGACCTTCACATTTTGAAGAGTAATGGTCAGTTGTCTTGGAAAATGTCTCTCAGTTTTTCCACTATTTTCTCATGATTAGGTTGAGGTAATCTGTCCTTGGGGAGAATACTACCATGTTCTTAGTGCATCATATGAGGGGATGCATGATGTTGATACATCTTATTTATTCATAGTGCTGCTAACTTTCATCTCTTGGTTAAGCGGGGGACTGTCAAGTTCCTCCTGTTTAAAGTTGCTATTTTTCCTTTGTAATTAATAAGTATTGCAGGAAAATGCTTTGAGATTATGCAAACATCCTATTTCTTACCATGCTTTACCTATTGACTTTAGAATTCCTGGATGGTTCTTGCCTGCAGCAATAATTAATGTGGTATTTGTTTGCATAGCTGTGATTACCTATTTTCATCTCTCCTACATTTTAAAACAGGAATTCTACTATAGGGAAGAGCTGGCCCTTTCCCCCATTTATTTATCTATTCAATTATATATTTAGCTCAGTTTGGACTCATGCATATTTTATTCCGTGGACTATAATCCAGTACTATCATTATTTATTTTGTTGTTCAAATTATCCAAGCTTAGGCTTTGGGAGCTCTTTCTTTCTTTCTTTTTTTTTTTTTTTGAGACGGAGTCTTGCTCAGTCGTCCAGGCTGGAGTGCGGTGGCACGATCTCGGCTCACTGCAAGTTCCGCCTCCCGGATTCTGGCCATTCTCCTGCCTCAGCCTCCTGAGTAGCTGGGACTACAGACACCCGCCACTACGCCCGGCTAGTTTTTTGTATTTTTAGTAGAGACGGGGTTTCACCGTGTTAGCCAGGATGGTCTCGATCTCCTGACCTCGTGATCCACCCGTCTCGGCCTCCCAAAGTGCTGGGATTACAGGCGTGAGCCACCGCGCCCGGCCGTGGGAGCTCTTTCAAGCTAGCTTCTGTGCCCTTTGACATGCCCCATAATTTTTAAAAAACAGCTTTCTGGAGGTATAATTGACAAATACAAATTGTGCTAATTTACACTGTATAACTTAATATATATGTGTGTGTGTATATATATGTGTGTGTATATATATATATATATATCAGCTTTCTCAGGAACCTCACAGACCACATATGTTATTCTCAATGTGTGAACTCAGAAAAGGGCATGTGAAATCGCCTTCCCTGAGCACAATTACTCAGTTACTACCCAATTATCAGAAGTATCCAACCCAGGACCTCAGGACCTTGGCATTTTGCCCTGTGGAGAAATAGACTTGCCATGACAAAAGTAGCAATTATGAAGAAGTTACAACGGTTTTAAAAAAAGAGTGGGTGTGGTGGCTCATGCCTGTAATCTCAGCACTTCGGGAGGCCAAGGTAGGTGAATCACTTGTGGTTAGGAGTTAGAGGCCAGCCTGGCCAATATAGCGAACCCCCGTCTCTACTAAAAATACAAAAATTAGCTGAGTGTGGTGGTGCACGCCTGTAATCCCAGCTACTCAGGAGGCTGAGGCAGGAGAATTGCTTGAGCCCAGGAGGCGGAGCTTGCAGTGAGCTGAGATTGTGCCACTGCACTCCAGCCTGGGGTGACAGAATGAGGCTCTGTTTTTAAAAAAAAATCTTTAAGTTCTGAAACTTTCTGAACCACTAACATGTATGGCTGCTGGCTTCCTTGCTGAGAGGGCATGTGAACATCAGCTTGGTGCTTTCATCCTCGGGCAGAGAGGAATGACAGAGAAGGAACTCTGAAAAGCATCTCCTCTACAAAGGTGACAAGAACACTGGCAAAAATGGTCAAAATCAACTTTTTCAGAACTCTGGAAATTATCCAAAGGCTTGCAACAATTGGAGGAATGTTTAAGAAAAACAGCCTGAATCTCAGTAAAAACAGCCAGGTTTGTGACATTTTAACTTGGGCTATTCCTACAACCTCTGATATGGTAATACAGGAGTTACCAAGAAATTATTTGTCAGTTAGAGCAGGTAAAAGAGTTCTCAGAGGAATTTTCCTTGAATAAAAAGCATCCCCCTAACCACTTCTTCACTAGCAGAAAGCATCCTGAAAAATCAAGCTGCAAGCATAGATATGCAAGCTAGACGCCTGCGTATGTAAATGACAGCGGGTGTAACTGGAAGCCAGGTACATTCAATATGGTGATTCCCGCTCCCTTTCCTTGTCACCATATGTGCCAGTTTCATGGCACCAGCCAGGTAAAGCCATGTGTGCAGGTGTCATGGCAACAGCCAGGTAGAAGTCACATTTGCATAATAAATGATTAGGCTGGGAGGGCCAGTTTCTTCACAGGCTATGTAAATGACACTCCTGGTCAAACCAATCCCCCGGGCCCTATGTAAAACGATCACTGCTTCCTCCAGCCTCTCTACAAAATCAATCACATTCCAC